>NC_058414.1:15274642-15496837 GCF_002201575.2 Neomonachus schauinslandi | reverse complement strand
AAATATCTTCTCCCATTCTGTCGGTTGTCTTTTGGTTTTGTTGACTGTTTCCTTTGCTTTGCAAAAGCTTTTTATCTTGATGAAGTCCCAATAGTTCATTTTTGCCCTTGCTTCCCTTGCCTTTGGCGATGTTTCTAGGAAGAAGTTGCTGCGGCTGAGGTCAAAGAGGCTGCTGCCTGTGTTCTCTTTTAGGATTTTGATGGACTCCTGTCTCACATTGAGGTCTTTCAACCATTTGGAGTCTATTTTTGTGTGTGGTATAAGGAAATGGTCCAGTTTCATTCTTCTGCATGTGGCTATCCAATTTTCCCAACACCATTTGTTGAAGAGACTGTCTTTGTTCCATTGGACATTCTTTCCTGCTTTGTCAAAGATGAGTTGACCATAGAGTTGAGGGTCCATTTCTGGGCTCTCTATTCTGTTCCATTGATCTATGTGTCTGTTTTTGTGCCAGTACCATACTGTCTTGATGATGACAGCTTTGTAATAGAGCTGGAAGTCCGGAATTGTGATGCCGCCAGCTTTCCTTTTCTTTTTCAACATTCCTCTGGGAATGCGGGGTCTTTTCTGGTTCCATACAAATTTTAGGATGATTTGTTCCATTTCTTTGAAAAAAGTGGATGGCATTTTGATAGGGATTGCATTTAATGTGTAGATTGCTCTAGGTAGCATTGACATCTTCACAATATTTGTTCTTCCAATCCATGAGCATGGAACGTTTTTCCATTTCTTTGTGTCTTCCTCAATTTCTTTCATGAGTATTTTATAGTTTTCTGAGTACAGATCCTTTGTCTCTTTGGTTAGATTTATTCCCAGGTATCTTATGGTTTTGGGTGCAATTGTAAATGGGATCGACTCCTTAATTTCTCTTTCTTCTGTCTTGTTGTTGGTGTATAGGAATGCCACTGATTTCTGTGCATTGATTTTATATTCTGCCACTTTACTGAATTCCTGTATGAGTTCTAGCAGTTTTGGGGTGGAGTCTTTTGGGTTTTCCACATAAAGTATTATATCATCTGCAAAGAGGGAGAGTTTGACTTCTTCTTTGCCAATTTGGATGCCTTTTATTTCTTTTTGTTGTCTGATTGCTGTGGCTAGGACTTCCAATACTATGTTGAATAGCAGTGGTGATAGTGGACATCCCTGCCACGTTCCTGACCTTAGGGGGAAAGCTCTCAGTTTTTCCCCATTGAGAATGATATTCGCTGTAGGTTTTTCATAGATGGCTTTTATGATATTGAGGTATGTACCCTCTATGCCTATACTCTGAAGAGTTTTGATCAAGAAAGGATGCTGTACTTTGTCAAAAGCTTTTTCTGCATCTATTGAGAGGATCATATGATTCTTGTTCTTTCTTTGTTAATGTATTGTATCACATTGATTGATTTGCGGATGTTGAACCAACCTTGCAGCCCAGGGATAAATCCCACTTGGTCATGGTGAATAATCCTTTTAATGTACTGTTGGATCCTACTGGCTAGTATTTTGGTGAGAATTTTTGCATCTATGTTCATCAGGGATATTGGTCTGTAATTCTCCTTTTTGATGGGGTCTTTGTCTGGTTTTGGGATCAAGGTAATGCTGGCCTCATAAGATGAGTTTGGAAGTTTTCCTTCTATTTCTATTTTTGGAACAGTTTCAGAAGAATAGGTATTAATTCTTCTTGAAATGTTTGGTAGAATTCCCCTGGGAAGCCATCTGGCCCTGGGCTTTTGTTTGTTGGGAGATTTTTGATGACTGCTTCCATTTCCTTAGTGGTTATAGGTCTGTTCAGGTTTTCTATTTCATCCTGGTTCAGTTTTGGTAGTGGATACATCTCTAGGAATGCATCCATTTCTTCCAGGTTATCTAATTGGCTGGCATAGAGTTGCTCATAATATGTTCTTATAATTGTTTGTATTTCTTTGGTGTTGGTTGTGATCTCTCCTCTTTCATTCATGATTTTGTTGATTTGGGTCATTTCTCTTTTCTTTTTGATAAGTCTGGCCAGGGGTTTGTCAATCTTGTTAATTCTTTCAAAGAACCAGCTCCTAGTTTCGTTGATTTGTTCTACTGTTCTTTTAGTTTCTATTTCATTGATTTCTGCTCTGATCTTTATTATTTCTCTTCTCCTGCTGGGTTTAGGCTTTATTTGCTGTTCTTTCTCCAGCTCCTTTAGGTGTAGGGTTAGGTTGTATACTTGAGACCTTTCTTGTTTCTTGAGAAAGGTTTGTATTGCTCTATACTTTCCTCTTAGGACTGCCTTTGCTGCATCCCAAAGATTTTGAATAGTTGTATTTTCATTTTCATTGGTTTCCATGTATTTTTTTATTTCTTCTTTAATTTCTTGGTTGACCCATTCATTCTTCAGTAGGCTCTTTAGCCTCCATGTATTTGAGTTCTTTCCGACTCTCCTCTTGTGATTGAGTTCTAGTTTCAAAGCATTGTGGTCTGAAAATAGGCAGGGAATGATCCCAATCTTTTGGTACCAGTTGAGACCTGATTTATGACCTAGGATGTGATCTATTCTGGAGAATGTTCCGTGGGCACTAGAGAAGAATGTGTATTCCGTTGCTTTGGGGTGGAATGTTCTGAATATGTCTGTAAAGTCCATTTGGTCCAGTGTGTCATTTAAAGTCTTTATTTCCTTGTTGATCTTTTGCTTAGACGATCTGTCCATTTCAGTGAGGGGGGTGTTAAAGTCCCCCACTATTATTGTATTGTTGTCGATGTGTTTCTTTGCTTTTGTTATTAATTGCCTTATATAATTGGCTGCTCCCCTCATGTTAGGGGCATAGATATTCACAATTGTTAGATCTTCTTGTTGGATAGATCCTTTAAGTATGATATAGTGTCCTTCCTCATCTCTTATTACAGTCTTTGGTTTAAAATCTAATTTGTCTGATATAAGGATTGCCACCCCAGCTTTCTTTTGGTGTCCATTAGCATGGTAAATGGTTTTCCACCCCCTCACTTTCAATCTGGGGGTGTCTTTGGGTCTAAAATGAGTCTCTTGCAGACAGCATATTGATGGGTCTTGTTTTTTAATCCAGTCTGATTGCCTGTGTCTTTTGATTGGGGCATTCAGCCCATTTACATTCAGGGTAACTATTGAAAGATATGAATTTAGTGCCATTGTATTGCCTGTAAGGTGACTGTTACCGTATATTGTCTGTGTTCCTTTCTGGTCTATGTTGCTTTTAGGCTCTCTCTTTGCTTAGAGGACCCCTTTCAAGATTTCCTGTAGGGCTGGTTTTGTGGTAAATGTTTTTTTATCAAGCTGGGGATGTTCCTGTCTATTCCTACTTTGCTGAAAGGTTTTTTTTTTTTTTTTTTTTACTGAATGAATGCATGTTGAATTTGGTCAAATGCTTTTTCTTCATCTATGAATATATTATATGATTCTTCTTGTCAAATCGTCATTGTGCAAAATTTGGGGAGATCCTGGAGTTAAAACTCCTGAAAGTGTGAGGGAAGCCACTAAGACTGGACTGCCAGGATTTTTTATTTTTTTAACTCTCATGCTAGTTCATCTCAGCCTCTGGCAATTTGTTAAAATTAACATTTTGATCTTGTTACTAGCATACAGCTGTAGCATACAGCGCTCTTCTTAGAGAGTTGGTTTCAGCTGTGATTCTTTATATTCACCTGTCTCTCAAGATTTCTGTCTTAGAGTGGCAGTCTGCTCTGTGACCTTAGTTCTCTGGTGAGTCTAATGAAAGTGACTTTAGTTTGTTTTGATTTTTTTAAATAATGTTATCAGCGGTAAATCCTATCAAACATTTAAAGAAGATTAATTCCAGTCCTTCTCAAACTCTTCCAAAAAATAGAAGAGGATGGTTCAATATCCATAAGTCAATTTGATACACCACATTAACAAAATGAAGTATAAATATCATATGATCATCTCAATAGATGCAAAAAAAGCATTTGACAAAATTCAACAGCCATTTATAATAAAAACCTCAACAAACTGATAGAGGGAACATACCTCAACATAATAAAAGCCATTTATGACAAGCCCACAGCTAATATCATACTCAACAGGGAAAAGCTGAAAACTTTTCTTCTAAAATCCAGAACAAGACAAGGATGTTCACTCTCACCACTTTTATTCAACAGAGTACTGGAAATCCTAGCTGGAATGATTAGGTAAGAAAAAGAAATAAAAGGCATCCAAATTGGAAAGGAAGAGGTAAAACTCTATTTGTAGATGACATGGTTTTATATATAGAAAACCTAAAGACTCCACAAAAGAACTGTTAGAACTAATAAACAAATTCAGTAAAGTTGCAGGATACAAAATCAATATACAAAAAACAGTCGTGTTTCTATACACCAATTACTATTGGAAAGATGAATTAAGAAAACAATCCCATTTACAATTACATTAAAAAGAATAAAATCCCTAGGAATGAATTAAACCAAGGAAATGAAAGGTCTGTACACTGAGAACAATAAGACATTGATGAAAGAAGTTAAAGAAGACACAAATAGATGGAAAGATATTCTGTGTTCATGGATTGGAGGAATTAATATTGTTAAAATGTCCATATTACCCAAAGCAATCTATAGATTCAGTGCATTCCTATCAAAATTCCCATGGCATTTTTCACAGAAATAAAAAAACATAATCCTAAAATTTGTATGAAACCATAAAAGACCCCAATTAGCCAAAGCTATCTTGAGAAAGAAGAACAAAGCCAGAGACATCACATGTCCTGATTTAAAACTATACTACAAAGCTGTAGTAATCACAACAGTATGATTTTGGCATAAAAATAGACACAGAGATCAATAGAACAGAATAGAGTCCAGAAATAAATGTATACAGATATGGTCAATTAATTTATGGCAAAGGAGTCAGGAATATACAATGGGGAAAGGATAATCTCTTCAACAAACGGTGTTGAGAAAACTGGACAGCCACATGCAAAAGAGTGAAATTGAACCATGATCTTATACCTACACAAAAATCAACTCAAAATGGATTAAATACTTGAACATAAGAACTAAGCTCATAAAACTCCTAGAAAGAAACATAGGAAACTCCTTGACATTTGTCTTAGCAATGATTTTTTGGACCTAACACCAAAAGCAATAATAAACAAGTGAAACTACATCAAACTAAAAAGCTTTTGCACAGCAAAAGAAACCATCAACAAGATGAAGAGGCATACTACCAAATGGGAGAAAATATTTGCAGACCATATGTCTGATAAGAAGTTAATATCCAATATATGTAAGAACTCATATAACACAATAGCAAAACAAACAAACCAGTTAAGAAATGGGCAGAGGAACTGAATAGACATTTTTTCCAGAGAAGATGTACAAATGGCCATCAGGTACATAAAAAGGTGCTCAACATCACTAACCATCAGGGAAATGCAAATCAAAACAATGACACATCACCTCACTCCTGGTTGAATGGCTATCATAAAAAAAAAAAAAAGACAAGAGGTAACAAGTGTTGGCAAGGATAGAGAGAAAAGGGAACTCTTGTACACTGTTGATGGGAACGTAAATTGATATAGCCTCTTTGCAAAGCAGTGTGGAGGTTCTTCAAAAAATTAAAAATGGAACTACCATATAATTTTGTAAGCCCGCTTCTGGATATACCTTCAAAGGAAGTAAAAACAAGTTATTGAAAATATATACCATATTTATTGCAGCATTATTCACAGTAGCTAAGATGTGGAAACAACCTTAGTGTCTGTCAATAGATGAGTGGCTAAGAAAGATGTGGTATATATAATGGAATATTATTCAGCCATGAAAAGAAGGAAATCTTGTCATATGTGACAACATGGTTGGACATTGAGGGCATTATTCCAAGTGAAATAAGCCAGACATAGAAAGAAAAATACTGCATGGTATCAATTATATGTGGAATCTTTTTTTAGAAGATTTTATGTATGTATGTATATACATATGTATGTATGTACATATGTATGTATGTATGTATTTAGAGTGTGAGAGCTGGGGGAGGAGCAGAATGAGAGGGAGAGAGAAATCTCAAGCAGACTCCGGACTGAGTGCAGAGCCTGACACAACACTTGATCTCAGGAGCCTGAGATCATGACCTGATCTGAAATCAAGAGTCAGACGCTTAATTGACTGAGCCAACCAGGTGTCCCACATGTGGCGTCTTAAAAAAAATAAAAAGATAAGTGTGTGAGGTGATGGATGTATTAATTAACTAGATGGAGGAATTCTTTCCATAATGTATACATACATCACCATGATGCACACTTTAAATATCTCATAATTTTATATACAACTATACCTCAATAAAGCTGAAATTTAAAAAAGAAAGAGGAGAAAATTAGAGAATCTGCAGTGATAATGCTTTTTAGAAGTATTAAGGAAGAGGTCCAAAAACTAGCATAAAGGATTCATTACTCAGTGTCATAAAGGAATTCTTTTAGTAGCCACAATAGGGTGGTGTATCAGTCCTTTGTCTTCGTTTCTAAGACCCTACTATGAATAGAGAAGGACTTCACAGTCTCTCATGGGTGGCCATGATTTTTCCCATCTGGAGCTGACCAGAGCTGATCATCATGATCTAGAGATATAATTGTGATGTTTCCTGGGCTGTAGAGCAGTGAAAATTACACTGTTGCTAATGAGCAGTCAGGAAAACACCAGAGAACCAAGAAACATCTGTTTTCTCAGGCTCAAACCTCTGGAGAATCCTCCTAGATCTATAATGTGGTGATCATTCTAAACACCCCAATATGCTGAAACCTCTGCCAAAAGTGGGTAGGGGCACATAATTCACATTTCTTGATAAGGCTCCTGGAAATCTAAAGTCATGATAATCTTATTTAGCTCATTCCGATGTTAAGCTTTTTTCCTGCCATACCTCTTTTATCTAAAATACTGCTGTATCGCCACTCACTTCCTTCTCTACCTTTGTGTTACCTGGAGTCTATTTTTTCTTAGTGTTAATCATGTAAGGAAAGTTTAAAAAGCTAAAGTAAATCTGTAGACATTGTTGCTTCCGCCAAAGAAAAATCCCATACAACCCTAGGCACCTCCATTATCTGGTGTCCCATCTATTCTTCCCAAGATCTTAATATATGTCATATATTGATCCCTGAAGATCTGAGTAAAGGCTCTTCCGTCTGAGGTAACACTTGCAATTTGCTTGCTCATTTTACAGCTTCTACATTTTCTTGCAAAAAACTAACTCTGGAAGTTTGATGAGATAAAATTTAAAGAATCCCAAATCCAATCCTGTCACATTCTTTTTTATCATATCTAGGTAAATGCCCATTTTGGCCTATCTATAATAGAGAAGGTAGAATATTTTTCAACAAAGGTGACATTATTTCAAACCCTGTATCTTCCGTGCTCTCTTCAAAAGCACCACTAAATCACCTGTTCACACACATCTCTTCTTATGGAAAGAAAGTTATGGTACAGGGCAGCATTTTAGGTGACTATTGAATTTTTTCCCTCAGTTTTTGATATTTCAATAGTAGTTGGCCTCAATATTCACAATGCTTTATCAGTGTCTCAAGTTATGTTTGAAAAAGAACTTGTCCAAATTCTCCACTTCGCCTCCACATCATGAGCTGGTGGTGTCATGGAAATTCTCTTCCAGGTAAACATGAATAAACCCTAAGGCAATAATACTTGCCCTTCAGTTGGAGTAATTACCTCGCCTTTACCAATTGTAGACCTTTGGGTGTTGAGAGGAATCATTCGACAGGTTCTTTTTAAAATAGGCAATGATCTTTAAAGGATGAAACCCCATTTCATAACATGCAATTTTGTAAACCACTCTGTTTAGAAAACCGGGCTCCCTCTCGTTTCCCAGCGCCGGTAGCTTCGCTTGACGCATGAGGTTGGGGCTGCATCGGTCATGCCACTTTAGATTACTGGATCTCACAGGATGCTACAAGGCAGACACACCCCGGGCTGACTCACTGAGTGGGAAGTCTAAAAAGATGGTTTTCCTCAGCCATCAATTAGATAAACCACATTTTCCAGGAGAAAAACAGCATCTTGAAAAGTTCTTTACAAACAAAGCTCTCTTGCTCATAATGCCTTTGGTCATGTTTTCTTGTGAAGGGAAGTATGACTTTAACCTTAATTGCACTTACAAATTAGCAAGTAAGATATAATGCCACCCTTTTCCCTTTCCTTCCTTCCTTCCTTTTTTTTTTTTTTTTTTTCCTCAGCAGGAGACACTTTCATGATTTTAGCCCTGGTAAAATTAGAGCATTCTTCCTCTTTGCCTTTCTTCTCAAAGCTGTGGTTTTGACCAACCACGTGGTGAATAAGTTATAGATGCAGGCCCGGGTTCTGTTTCTTCTGTCCTGATTACTCTTCTTTATACGTTTTCTTTCTACCCTTTATTGCAATATTCTTGAAAAGGCATGAGGAGAAGGCATTTATAGATTGTGCCTTTTTGAAAATGGTGATTTGGATTTAAGATATATGTCAGGAAGAATCAAGAAGCAAATAGTGATTTGAATCTTCTTGTCTCCTGTTTTTCCAGTGCCGGCTGCATGTGTGGAAAGTATTGGGTAAGACTCTTCAGTTGTACTATACGATTCTCAAGGACATAAGGACAGACATATTTGTGGTTTCTATCTCCTGGTGTACAATGTACCTAATGCACATTGAGTGACATATTCAAACGCAGACCTTCTTTATCATGTAAAAGTATAAGAGAAAAACCACGCACTCAAATATTTTGCACAAAATAGGACATAGGAAGCATTGTCCTGTTGGACAATAAATGGGCAATATAGTCACCTTGCAGTGGGTGCTTACCTGAAGGGAAGGATGACCCGTGGACATCCTTAGGTCAACTCACAAAGGACTCCATGGTGCTATATGGTGCTGATGGAGCAAAGGCTGAGCAGACTTTAGATACTGATTTTGCTCCTTTCCTCCAAGTTTTGAAGGTCTGTCATAGGCATCCATCCTACCTCCTCCATCTTTTTCTCTATCCCAGCTAAGATAATCTACCAAATACTTATGATTAATTGATATGCTCTTCCAGGCAGCTGTAGGAGTCTGTTTTAGAAGTCAGTGCTGAACACTGTTTTTGATGAATGTTTCATCACAACCATCCTAATATTCTCCAAGGTAATAGATGGATTGGGGAAATTCATGAACAAGGAAAAGCAAAGGAAAAAAAGAAAGTCACATTAATAGGTTCTAAAATATCACAATGTACCCATGACTCCAGAGGATCTAACATAAGCTTTTTTCCACAATACATTTGATTTTGAGTAACATGATGTTAACATCATGTTTTCAAAAATTGTTAGGTTCCCTTAGACTCTCTCCTGACTTTTGGGCCAGCATCCATAATTGGTTAAGACATCCACTAAGAGGTAACAGGTAGGTTTTTGAAAAGTAACTAAGGTGGTTTAGCAATAAATGGTAGCATTTTTGGGTCCTGGACCCCAAAACAATGACCTATTATTTAATGTTATGTCAAAGAAACAGGTGACCTTGATGAGGGACCTAGCTAAGACCTTAAATAGCTAAGACCTCTGACTGGGTAACTTCTCTTGCTAGTTAGTTAATGGTTACTTTTTCTTCCTAAAATGTTACCACTCTGGGTCATAACCTATTTTGAGTTGTCTATAGACTAAGTTTTCATTTTTCTTCACAATAGAATTTTGCAGTGTCCTTGAAAAGCACTACTGGATAATAAATTGGGAAGAATGAAACAACTGACTGCCCATTCCCTTCCTGGGAGTTCCCTATACAGACCCTCAACACTGCTCACTCTACCATCCCAAATCTCAGATCCATCCAGTTGTGTGCTCCTGGAAATCCACATAATCAAGACAACTTGGCCCATTTAAAGCTTGTTGTCCAACTGCAACTTGATCCTGAATACTTTTGGAAATGATGTTCTACTCCCAACTTAGCATTCCTCCTTAACCATCCTACTTGCCTGTCATCACTGTCATTTTGTTTGTCTTTCAGAATGTAGTTATAACATGACTTCCTTATTTGTTCTGGGTAATTGATATATTAAGCACTTACTACGTTCTAGTAGCTATCATCAAAATGATGCTTGAGATAGGAACCATTATTATCCATATTTTACAGATGTGGAAGCGAGTTTCTGAAGGTCACTAGTAAGTGGCAGCTAGAAGTGGCAGAGTTGGCTTACTAACCATGGTTGTCCGTCTCTAGGATCCCAAGCTCCAAAGCACCTATTAACTATATGTATCCTTCTTTATTCTCTTCTGATAAAAAATAGATGTATCTTGAGGGCACGTGTGGTGGTGAGCACAGGGTGTTATATGCAACTAATGAATCGTTGAACACTACATCAAAAACTAATGATGTATTATATGTTGGCTAATTGAACATAATTAAAAAATAGATGTATCTTGGGGCGCCTGGGTGGCTCAGTTGGTTGGGCGACTGCCTTCGGTTCAGGTCATGGTCCTGGAGTCCCGGGATCGAGTCCAGCATCGGGCTCCCTGCTCAGCGGGGAGTCTGCTTCTCCCTCTGACCCTCCTCCCTCTCATGCTCTCTGTCTCTCATTCTCTGTCTCTCAAATAAATAATAATAATAAAAAATAGATGTATCTTCTCTGAGCCCTGTATGTTACTTATATTTTTATTATATATTTGTTATCAGAATCCTGTTCTCTGAAATTCTTAGTAATTACATTTGTCTGTCGTTGTGAAGTGATTTTTTTTTTTTTTTAAGTAGGCTCCATGCCCAGCGTGGAGCCCAATGCAAGGCTTGAACTCACCATCCGGAGATCAAGACCTGAGCTGAGATTAAGAGTGGGACACTTAGTGGGCTCAGCCACCTAGGTGTCCCCTGTCAAGTAATTTCTAATAAGATGCTAGGAATTCTGCTATAGAAGCAGAAAGATTCAGTAATCTCTAACCACTGTTGGTGGAAATTCAGTAAGTATATTCTCTCCCATAGATAATGATGTTGGTATAATTTGGTAAAGTAAAACTATTATGATTCACCTGCCAGTGAATTAGTGTCTCAGAAAATACCAATTTTCCTTGAGTAAAGATGATTCAAAGTCAATAAAAATTGTTTCACAAAGAAAACATCAGACCCAGACAACTTTACAGAATAGTTCTACCACACATTCAAGGGAAAAATAATTTCAGTCTTTCACAAAACTCTTCCAAGAGAATAAAGAAAGAGAAAATACATCCCATCTCATTTTATGATGAGCATTTTGATGTTCAAGCCTGACCAGAACAGTCAAATTATACAAATTACATAACAACTACACTTTTGAACAAAAATGCAAAATATTAGTAATTAAATATTAGCAATCTGTGTATAGTAAGATATAAGAAATGAAAACATCATAAGGTAGGAAAGTTAATATTTGGGTTGCAATGTTGGTTTAATAATAAATCAATAAATATAATTTATCAAGTTGTTAAAGGGAGAAAGACAGATAATTACCTTAATAGATACAGAAAAAGCATTTAAGAATTCAATATCCATAAAGACCTAAATGTGAGAGCTGGTATCACAAAACTTCTAAGAGAAGACATAGGCAGTGATCTCTTGGACATCACCCTTAGCAACATATTTATGGATAAGTCTTCTCAGGTAAAGGAAATAAAACTCCTGGGACTACACCAAAGTAATAAGATTTTGCACAACAAAGGAAACCATCAATGAAACAGAAAGAAAACCTAGTGAATGGAAGAAGATATTTACAAGTGATATATCTGATAAGAGATTAATACCAAAATATATAAAGAACTTACACAACTCGACACCAAAAAAAAAAAAAAATCTGATTAAAAAACTGACAGAGGACCTGAATAGACATTTTTCCAAATACAACATACAGATGACAAAAAGATGCTCAACATTACTAATCATCAGGGAAATGTAAATCAAAACCATAATGAGGTATCACCTCACATCAGTCAGAATGGCAAGTATCAAGAAATAACAAATGTTGCTGAGGATGTCGAGAAAAGGGAACACTTGTGCACTGTTGGTGGGAATGGAAATTGGTGCAGCCACTCCAGAAAGCAGTTTAAAGTTTCCTCAAAAAATTAAAAATAAAAATACCATATGATCCAGTAATTCAGTAATTTGAAAAGATATATGCACCCCTATGTTTATTGCAGTGTTATTTACAATAGCTGTGATATAGAAGCAACCCAAGTGTCCACTGATAGAAGAATAAAGAAGATTTAGTATATATTATATATATATAATGGAACCTTAATCTGCTATAAAAAATGAGATTTTGCCATTTGTGACAACATGGATGGAAATAGAGGGATTACGCTAAGTGAAATAAGTCATACAGAGAAAGATGAACGCCATATGATTTCACTTATACGTGGAATCCAGAAAACAAAACAAATGAACAAACAAACAAAATCCAAAAAGGCTCCTAAATACAGAGAATAAACTGGTGGCTTCCAGAGGGGAGGAGGGTGGGAAGCTGAGCAAAATAGATAAAGGGGATTAAGAGGTACACACTCCCAGTCATAAAATAAATAAGTAACAGAGATGAAAAGTACAGCATTGGGAAAGTAGTCAATAATACTGTAATAATGTTGTATTGTGACAGATGACTACATTTATCGTGATGAGCACTAAGTAATGTATAAAATTGTTGAACGGATATGTTGTACATCTGAAACTACTATAACATTGCATGTTAATTATACTTTGATAAAAATATTTATTATGCATACACGATTTAAAAAATATTTTTATAGCTATAAAATAGCTTTGGATGCAGTGAACGTCCAATAAAAATCACGAAAATGATTGTAGATGGCACTGTGGGGCTGCAGGGCCTAGTCAGGATGTATCAGTAGGAGGTGGTAGAAGACCCATGGAACTGGACTCTGAAGGTGCTGGATCAAGTGAGTCAGATTATAGAATTTGATAAGAGAGAGCTTTTTATTTGGGAACACATTTCTACCTTAGACAACCTAATCCCTTAACAAGGACTCTAGGAGACAATGTTAATACACAGCTAGGATAATTCTTGGATGCCTAGAAAAACCAACAGCACCTACCAAGTGAGGTAGATGTGCCAGAATTGCCATAGCAGGAAGTGGAGAAAGTGGTCAAAAGTTCACAGAAGTAGACACTCAAAAGTAGATATAGTATAAAGACCAAAAATCCTATCAGCTGACTATTCTACAGGAGGGTCTGGAGGACACTCCATTTATTAGAACAATAAAGAATGTGCTAATGAGATAGACACCAACATCACTGAGGAGCTCTTTCTCTTTAAGCTTGAAGTTGTCATTACAGACCTGGGCTCACAGATAACAATGGGGATGATCCCAAAATACTAGAGGCCATGAGGTGTGGCTTAACCATCAGAATGGAGGTGGGCACAGTTATCACAAACAATGGCAGGTTACAGTGACAGCCAGGAGCAGCCACGGAGATATTTAATAGAAAACAGTCTTCCTAGGTGCCCAAGAGATGGACACTACTCTGACCCAGACATATTGGGCTTAAGTAGAGGCTGGGTGACTAGAAGATAGGATCCTACACCACCACAGCACTCAGTAGTCATTTTTCTAGTCTTGCCTCAAAAGATGTAAAAGCCATTTACCAGTGGGGTAAGGAGAAAACCCAAACATATAGAGGAATGTTGGGCACAGGGACTGAGTTGACATGAAGTGGTAAATAGTTCTCCTCTTGGGATGAGGGTATACAAAAGTTAAGTAATAAAAGGAATCCTGACCCAGGTCCAGCTCACAGAGTGTCCACTGAGTCTATGGATTTTCAGTCAGTGATCATTTCTCTCAGTCCTGAATTTAAAATGGAAACAGTGTACTTGGTAGTTGGCTTAACCTTCACTTTATTTTTTGATCTGTAGAAGGCCAAGTTGAAACCTCTGAATGTTCTCTCCTTTCTCCCACCAAAATAGCAACTTACAAACAATATTGTGTCTTAGAGTTGAGGGCGGATGCCAGACATGAGTGCTGCCCTTAAAGTCCTAAAGTGTGCAGAGTTGCTGGTCTCTGCCATACACTCATTTTTTAAAGATTTATTTATTTATTTTATGGGGGAAGGGGGAGAGGGAGAGAGAGAGAAAATCCCAAGCAGAATCCCTGCTGAGAGTGGAATCCCATACGGGGCTCAATCTCAAAACCCTGAGATCATGACCTGAGCAGAAATTAAGAGTTGGACACTTAACTGGCTGAGGCTGCCAGGCACCCCTGCCATACACTCATTTAATTCACTTTTGTGGTCCTTACAAAAACTAGATGGATCCTGGTGGATGACAATAGTCCACTGCAAACTCAACCAAGGGGTACTCCCAGTCACAGGTGCTATGTCGGATGAGGTATCTTTGCCTTAGGTACATGGTATTTTAAAAAAATTTTTAAATTTTATTTATCTTTTAAAGATTTTATTTATTTATCTGAGAGTGAGAGAGAGAGCACAAGCAGGGGGAGCAGCAGAGAGAGAGGGAGAAGCAGAGTCTCCACTGAGGAGGGAGCCCAACTCGGGGCTTGAACCCAGGACCCTGGGATCATGACCTGAGCCAAAAGCAGCCACTTAACTGACTGAGCCACCCAGGCACCCCTGTACATGGTATTTTAAATTCACATGATAACACCTATCAGTGAACATTTCCAATATAAGAAATGCTAATGGCCAACAGATGAATGGTGTAAACAACAGACCCAGCCAGCCTCTGCCATTGGTCACCTCAGTGCTAGTGTAATGGACTCAAGAATGAAGTAGTTTGTGGTGGCAGGGATGGAGGCTGTGCATGGGTCCAACACCAAGTGCTCTTACTCACCAAGGGTGGGCAAGCTACTGCTGCTACCAGATGTTCAACCTTCTAGCAACAGAGAGCTATCCTAAACCCCCAATTCATGGAGAACATATCATGAGGAACAAGCAGCCACTTGGAGGCAAATTGATTACAGTGGATCTGTTGTGGCTTGAATTGTGGTTCCCAAATATATATGTTGAGGTTCTAACATGTGGTATCTGTATATGTGTCCTTGTTTGGAAATATGGTCTTTGAGGGTGTAATTAAGATGTAAGTTAAGACGAGGTGGAGTAGAGTGGGTCCTTAACCCAGTATGACCAATATCCTTATAAGAAGAGAAAAAGAGACACAGAGGCAGACACAGAGAGGAGAACACATGTGAAGACAAAGACACATGGGGGTAAGATGGCCAGGTGATGACAGAGGCAAAGATTAGGAGTTATATAGCCGTAAACTAAAGAACGTGAAGGACTGCCAACAATCACAAGAAGATAGGAGAGAGACTTGCCACTATTGTTTAACATAGTACTAGAAGTCCTAGAAACAGCAATCAGACAACAAAAAGAAATAAAAGGTATTCAAATTGGCAAAGAAGAAGTCAAACTTTCTCTTTTCGCAGACGACATGATACTTTATGTGGAAAACCCAAAAGACTCCACCCCCAAATTACTAGAACTCACAGCAATTCAGTAATGTGGCAGGATACAAAATCAATGCACAGAAATCAGTTGCTTTCTTATACACTAACAATGCAACTGTAGAAAGAGAAATTAGAAGAACAATTCCATTTACAATAGCACCAAAAACCATAAGATACCTCGGAATAAACCTAACCAAAGAAGTAAAGGATTTATACTCTAGAACTACAGAACACTCATGAAAGAAATTGAAGACACAAAAAGATGGAAAAACATTCCATGCTCATGGATCAGAAAGAATAAACATTTGTTAAAATGTCTATGCTACCCAGAGCAATCTATACCTTCAATGCCATCCCGATCAAAATTCCAATGACATTTTTCAAAGTGCTGGAACAAACAATCCTAAAATTTGTATGGAATCAGAAAAGACCCCGAATCGCCAAGGAAATGTTGGGAAAAAACAAAGCTGGGGGCATCACACTGCCCGATTTCAAGCTATATTACAAGGCAGTGATCACCAAGACAGCACAGTACTGGCACAAAAAACAGACATATAGACCAATGGAACACAATAGAGAGCCCAGGTATAGACCCTCAACTCTACAGTCAAATAATCTTCAACAAAGCAGGAAAAAATATGCAATGGAAAAAAGAGTCTCTTCAATAAACAGTGCTGGGAAAATTGGACAGCCACATGCAGAAGAATAAAACTCGACCATTCTCTAACACCATACACAAAGAGAAACTCAAAATGGATGAAAAACCTCAATGTGAGACAGGAATCCATCAAAATCCTAGAGGAGAACATAGGCAGTAACCTCTTTGACAGCAGCCACAGTGACTTCTTTCAAGATACATCTCCAAAAGCTAGTGAAACAAAAGCAAAAATGAACTTTTGGGACTTCCTCAAGATAAAAAGCTTCTGCACAGCAAAGGAAATAGTCAACAAAACAATGAGGCAACAGAATGGGAGAAGATATTTGCAAATGACACTACAGATAAAGGGCTGGTATCCAAGATCTATAAACAACTTCTCAAACTCAACACCCAAAAAACAAATAATCAAGTCAAAAAATGGGCAGAAGACATGAACTGAGACTTCTCTGAAGAAGACAAAGAAATGGCTAACAGACACATGAAAAAATGTTCATCATCATTAGCCATCAGGGAAATTCAAATTAAAACCACATTGAGATACCACCTTACACCAGTTAGGATGGCAAAAATGGACAGGGCAAGAAACAATAAATGTTGGAGAGGTTGTGGAGAAAGGGGAACCCTCTTACACTGTTGGTGGGAATGCAAGTTGGTACAGCCACTTTGGAGAACAGTGTGGAGATTCCTCAAAAAATTAAAGGTAGAGCTACCCTATGACCCAGCAGTTGCACTCCTGGGTATTTATCCCAAAGACACAGATGTAGTGAAAAGAAGGGCCATATGCACCCCAATGTTCACAGCAGCAATGTCTGCAATAGCCAAACTGTGGAAAGAGCTGAGATGCCCTTCAACAGATGAATGGATAAACAAGATGTGGTCCATATATACAATGGAATATTACTCAGCCATCAGAAAGGATGAATACCCAACTTTTACATCAACATGGATGGGACTGGAGGAGATTATGCTAAGTGAAATAAGTCAAGCAGAGAAAGTCAATTACCATATGGTTTCACTTATTTGTGGAACATAAGGAATAGCATGGAGGACATTAGGAGAAGGAAGGGAAAAATGAAGGAGGCGAAATCGGAGGGAGAGATGAACCATGAGAAACTATGGACTCTGAGAAACAAACTGGGGGTTTTAGAAGGGAGGGGGGTGGGGGATGGGTTAGCCCAGTGATGGATATTAAGGAGGGCATGTACTGCATGGAGCACTGGGTATTATATGAAAACAATGAATCGTGGATCACCACATCAAAAACTAATGATGTATTGTATGGTGACTAACATAACATAATAAAATAAAATTAAAAAAAAAGAAGAAGATAGGAGAGAGAGCCATGGCCCTGCAATACCTTGATTATAGACTTGTAGCCTGCAGAATTGTGAGAGAATAATTTTCTGTTGCTTTAAGCAGTCCAGTTTGTGATAATTTGTTACTGTAGCCCTAGAAAACTAACACAGGACCACTTTCACCCTTGGCAGGGGCAGCGGTTTATCTCATCTAGAATTGATATATATTATGGGTATAGTTTCCCTTTCCTGCCTGCAGGACTTTGGCCAGCACAGCTGAAGGCTGACAGTGACTGACCAGCATGGAACAGAGAATATTACCTAATACTGTCTTGGACCAAGGGCTCGACTTTACAGCAGTAGACACATGTCCATGGGATCTATGGGTCCTATCACAAAATACACTCTCCAGAATAGAATGGTCTAGTAGAGCAACTGAATGGCCTTTTGAAGGTACAGCTGAGGCATGAACTTGAAGTTGATACCTACAAATGATGGAATGCCATCTTCCATAATATATCTCTGCAACTCGTAGGTCTAGAGTTTCTGTTTCCCAGAGGAGGAGTTTCCATTACAAAACAAACAGCTAGAGTTCAATTCAACTTTAAACTATGGCTACTGCCCAGTTCCTGACTTCTTGTGTCAAGACAACAGCAGACAAGAAAAAAGCATAATCAACTTTAATCATATTCAGGAGGAGGTAGGGCTGCTGTTATACATTCAAGAAAGAACAAGTTTGCACTTAGGTAAAACACTCTATAATCTTTTGCAACCCACTTACCCAGTTTTGACAGTAAATGGACAAGCATAGGAGCCACGTCCTAGGAAGGCCTTGATAATCACAGTCTCAAATATTTATGGATAAGGGTCTGAGTGATGCTTTCCGTAAGTCACCTAGACTAGCAGAGGTGCTAGCAGAGGAGGAGAGGAATCTAGAAAAGATGGTGGAGAAAGGGAATTATAAGTTACATCTTCAAGTAACTTAAGTAGTTGAGTAATTAGCACAGTCTATAGTCAATTTCATTAGTCTTCCTTTTGGGAATTCCCTCAGAAAAGAGGACAAGCAGAATCCTGAAAGGGCTCAGCTATAGTGGATGTTGAAGTATACTACCTAAAACCACAAAGGCACTCATTCCCCCACACTGCTGGAGTATTGAGCACTGACAGTTTATAATTGGCTCTCTCTGTAAGAATTGCTTTTGGCTGAAGGGAACTGCCTTACCCAATGTTATATTCCCTTTGCATAAGTAGTCTACGTGCAACATTTGGTAGATGTGGGCATTAAAAGGCCTGGTTCCTTTACCTCAATTTGGGATATCTCTGAAGGACACCCTAGCTCCAGGGCTCCCTATGATATCCCCTGAGGCCTCTAACAAGCTAAACCACAATTAAACTTCTTCCTCTGCCCCATCCTGCTTGTCTTGCTCCTTCTCAGGTATAGACAGCAAGGCATAAGCTCCTGCACATGAATCCCCATCTCAGAGTCTATTTCCCAAGAAAACCCAGGCAGACCAAGATAAGATTTATTGTATAGGAAAGATATTCCATGCTCATAGATTGGGAGAACAAATATTGTTAAAATATCTATACTATCCAAAGCAAACTATAGATTTAATGCAATCCCTATCAAAATACCAATAGCATTTTTCACAGAACTAGAAAACATAATTTTGAAATTTGTATGGAAGCATAGAAGACCCTGAATAGCCAAAATAATCTTAGAACAAAACTGGAGGTATCACAATCCCAGATTTTAAGATATATTACAAAGCTGTAGTAATCAAAATAGTATGGTATTGGCACAAAAATAGACACATAGATCAATAGAACAGAATAGAGAGTCTAGAAATAAACCCATGATTATATGGTCAATCTACAACAATGGAGGCAAGAATAAGCATTGAGAAAAAGACAGTCTCTTCAATAAATGGTGCTGGGAAAACTGGACAGCTACATGTAAAGACCACTTTCAGGAGGAGCAAGATGGTGGAGGAGTAGGAGACCTAAATTTCGACTGGTCCCAGGAATTCAGCTAGATAGGGATCAAACCATTCTGAACACCTACGAACTCAACAGGAGATCGAAGAAAAGAATAGCAGCAACTCTCTGAACAGAAAAGCGACCACTTTCTGGAAGGTAGGTAGTGTGGAGAAGTGAATCTCAGGCGATATTCAGGAAGATAGATGGCGGGGGAGGGGGCCTCCGATGGCCGCTTCTGGCAAGTGATAGAGCCACAGAGCACAAAATCGGAACTTTTAGAAGTCAGCTCCACTGAGGGATGTCACTCCAGTGGCTAAGCGGAGGGCTGGAACCCTCTCGGGGACAGTGTGGTCTCAGGACCCTCGGGGTCACAGGAAGATGAGGGGTTCCTGAGTGCAGCAGAGCTCCCAGGTATCAGAGTGGGGAAGCTGGCTGCAGAGACGGAGCCGAGGAGTGGGCTCTTAGCTAGGGATTGCCATAAACCATGATCCGAGGCACAGTTGGGCCACTGCTCCTCCAGCAGGGACCCAACAAGTGGCAGATCCAGGGAGACTCCCCTTCCTCCCCCAGGAGGAGTGGCGCGGGAGCTCACCACAGGGATCTGCTGGGTTTGGAGACTCCACACGGGGTCGGGTGCCAGAGACAGAAACACTCAGTCACAGGCTGGGTGAGCATGGAGTGCGGCCAGAGACTGGGGAGACGAGAGTGATTGACTGCTTTTCTCTGGGGGCTCACTGAGGAGTGTGGCCCCGAGTTCTGGGCTTCTCCATGGTGGAGATTGGGAGGCCGCCATTTTCACTCTCATCCTCCAAAGCTGTATGGAAGGCTTACAGGGAACAAAAGCTCCCGAGAGCAAACCTGAGCAGATTACTTAGCCCGGACTGGCAAGGGCTGGGCAATTCTGCCTCCAGCAAAGCCATTTGGGAACCATGGCAACAGGCCCCTCCCCCAGAAGATCAGCAAGAACAGCCTGCCAAGACCAAGTTTACTGATGGATGAGAATGGCAGAACTCCAGCCCTAGGGGAATATAGCACATAGAATTCATGGCTTTTTCCCCATGATTCTTTAGTCTTTAAAGTTAGTTTTTTTAATTTTCTTTTTAATTTTTCTTTTTCCCTTTTTCAACCAACATCTTATCAAACCGTTTTTTAAAACAATCTTTTTTATTTTTCTATTTCAGAGTCATATTCTATCCCTTCATAGTAGTTAACCTTATTTTTGGTATATATGTATAAGTTGTTCTCCCCTTAAAATTTTGGGATACAGTTTCTTCTAACAGACCAGAATATACCCTAAATCTCTAGTGTATGGCTTTGTTCTAGTTTCTTGTGTGGTCACATTCTCTCCCCCCTTTTTTTTAAACCCTCTTCTTTCTTTTTCAACCAACTTCTTATCAATTCTTTTTATAAAATCTTTTATACTTTTCACCTTTATAGTCATATTCCACTCCTTCATCGTATTAACCCTTATTTGTACATATAAAGGTTTTTCTTTCTTTAAAATTTTGGGAGGCACTTTCTTCTAACAGACCAAAATATGCCCAAAATCTAGTGTGTGGCACTGATCTATGCACCAGCCAGATCATATTTGATCATATTCTGTTTTTTGTTTTTGTTTTTTTTAATCTTTTTTCTTTTTCTTTTTTCTTTCTTTCCCTTTCTTTTCCCCTGGTTTCAGGTCTCTTCTGATTTGTTTAGTGTATATTTTTCTGGGGTCGTTGATACCCTGTTAGCATTTTGTTCTCTCATTCATCTATTCTCTGGACAAAATGACAACATGGAAAAAATCACCTCAAAAAAAAGAACAAGAGGCAGTACCGACTGCCAGGGACCTAATCAATATGGACATTAGTAAGATATCAGAACTAGAGTTCAGAATGATGATTTTAAAGATACTAGCTGGGCTTGAAAAAAGCATGGAAGATATTAGAGAAACCCTTTCTGGAGAAATAAAAGAACTAAAATCGAACCAAGTTGGGCGCCTGGGTGGCTCAGTTGGTTAAGCGACTGCCTTCGGCTCAGGTCATGATCCTGGAGTCCCGGGATCGAGTCCCGCATCGGGCTCCCTGCTTGGCAGGGAGCCTGCTTCTCCCTCTGACCCTCCCCCCTCTCATGTGCTCTCTGTCTCTCTCATTCTCTCTGTCTCAAATAAATAAATAAAAATCTTTAAAAAAAAAAAAAAAAAAAAAAAAAAAAAATAAAATCGAACCAAGTCGACATGAAAAAGGCTATTAATGAGGTGCAATCACAAATGGAGGCTCTAACTGCTAGGATAAATGAGGCAGAAGAGAGAATCAGTGAGATAGAAGACCAAATGATGGAAAATAAAGAAGCTGAGAAAAAGAGAGATAAACAACTACTGGATCACGAGGGCAGAATTTGAGAGATAAGTGATACCATAAGATGAAACAACATTAAAATAATTGGGATCCCAGAAGAAGAAGAAAGAGAGAAAAGGGCAGAAGGTATATTGGAGCAAATTATAGCAGAGAACTTCCCTAATTTGGGGAAGGAAACAGGCATCAAAATCCAGGAGGCACAGAGAAGCCCTCTCAAAATCAATAAAAATATGTCAACACCCCGATATCTAATAGTAAAATTTACGAGTCTCAGAGACAAAGAGAAAATCCTGAAAGCAGCTTGGGAGAAGAGATATGTAACCTACAATGGTAGAAACATTAGATTGGCAACAGACCTATCCACAGAGACCTGGCAGGCCAGAAAGGACTGGCAGGATATATTCAGAGCACTAAACGAGAAAAATATGCAGCCAAGAATACTATATCCAGCTAGGCTGTTATTGAAAATAGAAGGAGAGAGAAAAAGCTTCCAGGACAAACAAAAACTAAAGGAATTTGGAAACACAAAACCAGCCCTACAAGAAATATTGAAAGGGGCCCTCTAAGCAAAGTGAGAGCCTAAAAGCAACATCGACCAGAAAGGAACACAGACGATATACAGTAACAGTCACCTTACAGGCAATACAATGGCACTAAATTCATATCTTTCAATAGTAACCATGAATGTAAATGGCCTAAGGCCCCAATCAAAAGTCACAGGCTATCATATTGGATAAAAAAACAAGACCCATCGATATGCTGTCTGCAGAATACTCATTTTAGACCCAAAGATTGAAAGTGAGGGGGTGGAAAACCATTTACCATGCTAATGGACACCAAAAGAAAGCTGGGGTGGCAATCCTTATATCAGACAAATTAGATTTTAAACCAAAGACTATAATAAGAGATGAGGAAGGACACTATATCATACTTAAAAGGTCTGTCCAACAAGAAGATCTAACAATTGTAAATATCTATGCCCCTAACATGAGGGGAGCAGCCAATTATATAAGGCAATTAATAACAAAAGCAAAGAAACACATTGACAACAATATAATAATAGTGGGGGACTTTAACAGCCCCCTCACTGATATGGAAAGGTCATCTAAGCAAAAGGTCAACAAGGAAATAAAGACTTTAAATGATACACTGGACCAAATGGACTTCACAGATATATTCAGAACATTCCATCCCACAGATATATTCAGAACATTCCAGCAGAATACACATTCTTCTCCAATGCCCATGGAACATTCTCCAGAATAGATCACATCCTGGGTCACAAATAAGGTCTCAACCAATACCAAAATTTTGGGATTATTCCCTGCATATTTTCAGACCACAGTGCTTTGAAACTAGAACTCAATCACAAGAGGAAAGTCGGAAACAACTCAAATACATGGAGGCTAAAGAGCATCCTACTAAAGAATGAATGGGTCAACTAGGAAATTAAAGAAGAATTTTAAAAAATCAGGGAAACAAATGAAAATGAAAACACAACTATTCAAAATCTTTGGGATGCAGCAAAGGCAGTCCTAAGAGGAAAGTATAGAGCAATACAAGCCCTTCTAAAGAAATAAAAAAGGTCTCAAGTACACAACCTAACCCTACACCTAAAGGAGCTGGAGAAAGAACAGCAAATAAAGCCTAAACCCAGCAGGAGAAGAGAAATAATAAAGATCAGAGCAGAAATCAATGAAATAGAAACCAAAAGAACAGTAGAAAAGATCAACGAAACTAGGAGCTGTTCTTTGAAAGAATTAACAAGATTGATAAACCCCTGGCCAGACTTATCAAAAAGAAAAGAGAAATGACCCAAATCAATAAAATCATGAATGAAAGAGGAGAGATCACAACCAACACCAAAGGAATACAAACAATTACAAGAACATATTATGAGCAACTCTATGCCAGCAAATTAGACAATCTGGAAGAAATGGATGTATTCTTAGAGATGTATAAACTACCAAAACTGAACCAGGAAGAAATAGAAAACCTGAACAGATCTATAACCACTAAGGAAATTGAAGCAGTCATCAAAAATCTCCCAACAAACAAAAGCCCAGGGCCAGATGGCTTCCCAGGGGAATTCTACCAAACATTTCAAGAAGAATTAATACCTATTCTTCTGAAACTGTTCCAAAAAATAGAAATGGAAGGAAAACTTCCAAAGTCCTTTTATGAGGCCAGCATTACCTTGATCCCAAAACCAGACAAAGACCCCATCAAAAAGGAGAACTACAGACCAATATCCCTGATGAACAGGGATGCAAAAATTCTCACCAAAATACTAGCCAGTAGGATCCAACAGTACATTAAAAGGATTATTCACCACGACCAACTGGGATTTATCCCTGGGCTGCAAGGTTGGTTCAACCTGCACAAATCAATCAATGTGATACAATACATTAATAAAAGAAAGAACAGGAACCATATGATCCTCTCAATAGATGCAGAAAAAGCTTTTGACAAAGTACAGCATCCTTTCTTGGTCAAAACTCTTCAGAGTACAGGGATAGAGGGTACATATCTCAATATCATAAAAGCCATCTATGAAAAACCCACAGCAAATATCATTCTCAATGGGGGAAAAACTGAGAGCTTTCCCCCTAAGGTCAGGAACGCGGCAGGGATGTCCACTATCACCACTGCTATTCAACATAGTACTAGAAGTCCTAGCCACAGCAATCAGACAACAAAGAGAAATCAAAGGCATCCGAATTGGCAAAGACGAAGTCAAACTCTCACTCTTTGTAGATGATATGATACTTTATGTGGAAAACCCCAAAGACTCCACCCCAAAACTTCTAGAACTCATACAGGAATTCAGTAAAGTGGCAGGATATAAAATCAATGCACAGAAGTCCGTGGCATTCCTATACACCAACAACAAGACAGAAGAAAGAGAAATTAAGGAGTCGATCCCATTTCCAATTGCACCCAAAACCATAAGATACCTAGGCATAAATCTAACCAAAGAGGCAAAGGATCTGTACTTAGAAAACTATAAAATACTCATGAAAGAAATTGAGGAAGACACAAAGAAATGGAAAAGCGTTCCATGCTCATGGATTGGAAGAACAAATATTGTGAAGATGTCAATGCTACCTAGAGCAATCTACACATTCAAAGCAATCCCTATCAAAATAACATCCCCTTTTTTCAAATAAATGGAACAAATAATCCTAAAATTTGTATGGAACCAGAAAAGACCCTGCATAGCCAGAGGAATGTTGAAAAAGAAAAGGAAAGCTGGTGGCATCACAATTCCGGACTTCAAGTTCTATTACAAAGCTGTCATCATCAAGACAGTATGGTACTGGCACAAAAACAGACACATAGATCAATGGAACAGAATAGAGAGCCCAGAAATGGACCCTCAACTAATCTTCGCCAAAGCAGGAAAGAATGTCCAATGGCAAAAAACAGTCTCTTCAACAAATGGTGTTGGGAAAATTGGACAGCCACATGCAGAATGAAACTGGACCATTTCCTTACACCACACACAAAAATAGACTCCAAATGGTTGAAAGACCTCAATGTGAGACAGGAGTCCATCAAAATCCTAAAGGAGAACACGGGCAGCAACCTCTTCGACCTCAGCCACAGCAACTTGTTCCTAGAAACATCACCAAAGGCAAGGGAAGCAAGGGCAAAAATGAACTATTGGGACTTCATCAAGATAAAAAGCTTTTGCAAAGCAAAGGAAACAGTCAACAAAACCAAAAGACAACCGACAGAATGGGAGAAGATATTTGCAAATGACATATCAGATAAAGGGCTAGTATCCAAAATCTATAAAGAACTGATCAAACTCAACACCCAAAGAACAAAGAATCCAATCAAGAAATGGGCAGAAGACATGAACAGACATTTTTCCAAAGAAGACATCCAAATGGCCAACAGACACATGAAAAAGAGCTCAATATCGCTCGGCATCAGGGAAATCCAAATCAAAACCTCAATGAGATACCACCTCACACCAGTCAGAATGGCTAAAATTAACAAGTCAGGAAATGACAGATGTTGGCGGAGATGCAGAGAAAGGGGAACCCTCCTACCCTGTTGGTGGGAATGCAAGCTGGTGAAGCCACTCTGGAAAACAGTATGGAGGTTCCTCAGAAAGTTGAAACTAGAGCTACCATACAACCCAGCAATTGCACTACTGGGTATTTACCCCAAAGATACAAATGTAGGGATCCGAAGGGGTATGTGCACCATGATGTTTATAGCAGCAATATCCACAATAGCCAAACTATGAAAGAGCCAGGATGTCCATCGACAGATGAATAGATATAGAAGAAGTGGTAATATATACAATGGAATATTATGCAGCCATCAACAGGAACGAAATCTTGCCATTTGCAACGACGTGGATGGAACTGGAGGGTATTATGCTAAGCGAAATAAATCAATCAGAGTAAGTCATGTATCATATGATCTTACTGATAGGAGGAATTCTTAATCTCAGGAAAGAAACTGAGGTTTGCTGGAGTGGTGGGGGGTGGGAGGGATAGGGTGGCTGGGTGATAGACATTGTGGAGTGTATATGCTATGGTGAGCGCTGTGAATTGTGTGAGACTGTTGAATCACAGACCTGTACCTCTGACACAAATAATACATTATATGTTAAAAAAAAAAAAAGGAAGATAGCAGGAAGAGAAAATGAAGGGTGGGGGGAATCGGAGGGGCAGACAAACCATGAGAGACTATGGACTCTGAGAAACAAACTGAGGGTTTTAGAGGGGAGGGGGGTGGGAGAATGGGTTAGTCTGGTGATGGGTATTAAAGAGGGCTCATACTGAATGGAGTACTGGGTGTTATATGCAAACAATGAGTCATGGAACACTACATCAAAAACTAATGATGTAATGTATGGTGATTAACATAACATAATAAAAAAAATAATAAAACTTAAAAAAAAAAAAGAAATGGGACCACTTTCTTACACCACACCAAAAATAAATTCAAAATGGATTAAGGACCTAATGTGAGACATGAAATCATAAAAATCCTAAAAGAGAACACAGACAGTAATTTCTCTGACAATGGCCATTGCAACATTCTTCTAGACATATATCTAGAGGCAAGGGAAACAAAAGCAAAAACATACAAACAAAACCTCTTGGGACTACAACAAAATAAAAAGCTTCTAAACAGCAAAGGAAACAATCAACAAAACAAAAAGACAACCTACTGAATGGGAGAATATACTTGGAAATGATATATCGGTTAATGGTTTAGTATCCAAAACATATAAAGAACTGATACAACTCAATACCAAAAAACCCAAACAATCCAATTAAAAAATGGACAGAAGGGGGCGCCTGGGTGGCTCAGTCGGTTAAGTGGTTGCCTTCGGCTCAGGTCATGATCCTGGGGTCCTGGGATTGAGGCCCACGTCCGGCTCCCTGCTCGGCGGAGAGCCTGCTTCTCCCTCTCCCTCTGCCTGCCACTCTGCCTACTTGTGCTCTCTCTCTATCTCTCCGTCAAATAAATAAACAAAATCTTAAAAAAAAAATGGATAGAAGATATGAACAGACATTTCTCCAAAGAAGACCCATACAGATCACCAACAGACAGATAAAAAGATGCTCCACATCACTAATCATCAGGAAAATGCAAATCAAAACTACAATGAGTTATCACCTCACACCTGTCAGAATGGCTAAAATCAAAAACACAAGAAACAAGTGTTGGTGAGGATGTGGAGAAAAAAGAACTCTCGTGACTGTTGGTGGGAATGCAAACTGGTATAGTCGCTGTGGAAAACAGTATGGAGGTTCCATAAAAAATTAAAAATAAAATTACCATATGATTCAGTAATTCCACTACTGGATATTAAGTAAAGAATATGAAAACACTAATTTAAAAAGATATGTGCACCCCTATGTTTCCTGCAGCATTATTTTCAATAGCCAAATTATGAAAGGAACCCAAGTATCCATTGATAGATGGATACAGAAGATGTTGTATGTATGTTTGTATGCATATATTGAGTTGTCTATATTTACATACACAGACACACACAGACACACACACACACACACACACACACACACACACAGGAATATTACTCTGCCATAAAAAAGAATGAAATCTTGCCATTTGCAACAACACGGATGAATCTAAAGGGTATAATGTTAAGGGAAATAAGTCAGGGAAAGACAAATACCATGTGATCTCTCTTATATGTGGAATTTAAAAAACAAAACAGACAGACATAAAAGAGACAAACAAAAAAATGGACTTTTAATATAGAGAACAAACTGGTGGCTACCAGAGGTGGGATGGTTGGGCGCATAGCTGAAATAGGTGATTGGGATTAAAAATTACTCTCTTGTGGTGAACACTGAGAAATGTACAGAATTGTTGAATCATTATATTGTACACTTGAAACTAATGATATTGTACATTAATTATATTGGAATTAAAAACTAAAAAAAGAAGAAAATATGGGACAATACATATGAATAAAAAGATTTACTGTGGAACTTGAGAAACTGATCCCAAAATTTATATTAAAGTGCAAAATCCAAGAATAATCAAGAAATTCTTAAACATAAAGAAAATTGGGAAATGGGTGATGGTGTTGAGGGGGACTGCACTATCAGATATCAAAACTTACTATAAAAATGTAGGAAATAAGACAGCTAATTTTGCTACAAATAAAATCCAAGTGGATTAATGATTTAAATGTAGAAGACAAAGCTATAAAACTTTCAGATGACAACATGGAAAATATCTTTATGAATCAGGGTAGGGAAGAATTTCCTAAATAAGACACAGAAAAGCATAAACTATAAGGAAAAGATTAATAAGTTTTACTATATTAAAATTAAGAACTTCTTGTCTACAAAAGTCACATAAACAAAATGAAAAAGTGATTCACAAACTAGAAAAACATAGTTGAATTCATACAACCTCAAAAGATTAGTATCCAGGATATATATATAAATAAATGTATAAATATATAATATTATATATAATATATGGATATATTTATATCTCTCTATATTATATATATCTATATATAATATTATATATAAGTATATAATTATATTTGTATAAATATATCTATTCATATAAATATATTATATATTATATATAAAATATTTATAAATTTATATATATAAACTCTACATATATATACATATAGATGTGTATATATATAAACTCTACATACACATATACATATATATGTGTATATATATAATAGCTCTACATATATATACATATATACATATATATAAACTCTACATAAATATATATTATATATAATATATATTTATACATTTAGAAATTTATATAAACTCTACATATATGTATATATAACATACATATGTAACTACATATATATATAAACTCTACATATATACATATAAACTCTACTCTCTAGAGATACATAGAGAAATATAGAGATATATCTATATAAAGATAATATAGATATATCTGTCTATATTATATATATAATATATACTTATATATTTAGAAATTTATATATATAAACTTTATATATAAGCTTATAGAGCAATAAGGAAAATGAAAACCTCCATTTTGGAAACAAAAGTCATGAGGAGGTATCGTTTACAGCATGAATACAAATCTTTTAAAGATAATTTACAATAAATTGATAAGTCTCTAAAACATTTTATACCACCAAGATACATACAAGTTTAGCCAGAAAAGGTGTTTGTTGGTTTTCATACTCTGAATATAGACCACCACTTATATATTTTGTTTATCTATGTACATTTCTTTATACTTTTCCCATGATTTCAATCCTCAATAAATAGCCATCAGGGAAATTCAAATTAAAACCACATTGAGATACCACCTTACACCAGTTAGAATGGCAAAAATGTTGGAGAGGTTGTGGAGAAAGGGGAACCCACTTACACTGTTGGTGGGAATACAAGCTTGTACAGCCACTTTGGAAAACAGTGTGGAGGTGCCTCAGAAAATTAAAAATCGAGCTACCCTATGACCCAGCATTTGCACTCCTGGGTATTTACCCCAAAGACACAGATGTAGTGAAAAGAAGGGCCATATGCACCCCAATGTTCATAGCAGCAATGTCCGCAATAGCTAAACTGTGGAAAGAGCTGAGATGCCCTTCAACAGATGAATGGATAAACAAGATGTGGTCCGTATATACAATGGAATATTACTCAGCCATCAGAAAGGATGAATACCCAACTTTTACATCAACATGGATGGGACTGGAGGAGATTATGCTAAGTGAAATAAGTCAAGCAGAGAAAGTCAATTACCATATGGTTTCACTTATTTGTGGAACATAAGGAATAGCATGGAGGACATTAGGAGAAGGAGGGGAAATCAGAGGGAGAGATGAACTATGAGAGGGAGAAATCGGAGGGAGAGATGAACCATAAGAGACTATGGACTCTGAGAAACAAACTGAGGGTTTTAGAGGGGAGGGGGTTGGGGGATTGGTTAGCCCGGTGATGGGTATTAAGGAGGGCACGTACTGCATGGAGCACTGGCTGTTACACGAAAACAATGAATCGTGGATCAGTACATCAAAAACTAATGATGTATTGTATGGTGACATAACAATAAAATAAAATTTTAAAAAATCATCTTAAAAATATTTGTAGTACAGGGCGCCTGGGTGGCTCAGTTGTTTAAGCGACTGCCTTCGGCTCAGGTCATGATCCTGGAGTCCCGGGATCGAGTCCCGCATCAGGCTCCCTGCTCCGCGGGGAGTCTGCTTCTCCCTCTGACTCTCCCCCTCTCATGCTCTCTCTATCACTATCTCTCTCAATAAAAAAAAAAAAATTGTAGTATATTATTTAACTATTAAGCAAAATGTGCCTCCATTTCAACTAGATTTCAAGCACCATTCTTAAAAAATTAAAATTAATCAAAATTAATTTAATTAAAATTCTTAGTCTTTATTGTGCTTAAGAATCATACACACACACGTGTGTGTGCATATAATGTGTGTATAATAGCTGTGAATGTCTATTTTATACGTTTATAAATTATAAATATTGGAATGGTTTTTAAAAATCAGCCCACAAAGAATTCCTGATTCAGTGGATTTCATGTATGATATAAACTACCCAGAAATATCAACTAGATATGAGGTATCTGGCCATACCCCTCTCACTTCCCATTAGTCTAGAAATATCAAACATGTCACGTATGTCCCAACTCTCCTCTCACACTCAGTCCTGGGCAGTTATCATGAATATTTAGCATCTTTTCTAGCAGGGTACCAACTCGCTATCCCAATTCTTTTCCACAGAGTGCTCCAGGCAGCTACTGTCAATTCCTCAGAGCTGGCAAGACGAATGAAACTTACTTGTCATCTCTACTCTAGACCAAGCAGCATGATAAAACAGACATTTTTCATTTTGTTTTTTAGAAACTGTTCCTACAAAAAACAGAGACAAAGTATTTTTCTCTCATCCATGTGCATCCCTATTTGTAATCTTAAGCATCAAACCTGGAATCGGAAGGACTCTGGATGAACACTGGCACACACTGCCATCTTCGAATACTAGAAGAGTTTGTTTTTGTAACAGCCAGTCTTATTTTAGTCCTAGTCACTTTAGTCACTGTAACCAAAATTATGTAAACTTTCTAAATAGGCTAAATATTCTAAAAATACAGTGAAACACCAGCCTCCACACCAACCAAGTCACAATATGGGTGTCCGACCTAAACCCACAAAATGAGGATGATGGGAAGGTCATTTATCAAACTGCAGTGACCATCACATGCTCCCACCACTGTGTTAAAAACAAAGGCAACCAAATGGCTGTTACTCAAAGTTATCCCATTATCTTTGGGGAAGTATTTCATCCCTGCATACCCTCAAGGCTTATCATATTAGACCTACTACTTAAGTTCCATAATTATATCAACATGTCTTTTGAACATCTCCCCATACTTTGAAAAATGGTAGAACTATTTCTAACTTTGTTACTATGTTTTCAGAATCTCCCTTGAAGAAATATGAGTGTGTTCCATGGAAAAAGAATTTGTCCAAGATATTTGTTACCACTTATAGTGCAGCCTTGAGTATTCTGAACCCTAAATGAACTGCTTTGACCATTAGGAGGAGTTGTGAAGATAAATATGTCAAACATTACGATGCAGGCACAGTTTGTCCACATTTGCTCCCCACCTGCAAATATAGGTTTCCCAAGGCCTTTTCTCTAAGCATTAATGCTATACCCATGAGCTTATGAACATATCCACTCAGCTGCCATATTCTGGCTGCTGTCTTTCTTTCTTCCCTCCTCCTATAGTCTTGGCTAATGGAGGCCCCATGACTGATGCCTTAAAATTACTGAAGCATATTCAGTAAAATAGAGAAATGTGTTTTGCTTTTTGTTGTCACTTGCTATTGGAAAAGCAGCAACATCAAGCTGCTGCCTTATACCTGCTATACTGTATTTATTTGACAATATTCCAGTTTGAATAATATAATGTATGTGTTAAAGTTATCTGTAATCTACAATCTGGAGAAGTTGGTTAACATTTGAGCTTCCCTACTCCTGAATTCACACTTTATGGTGGTCAGTTAGCCTTTGAGAGACCCTATCAAGTCCACTCTCCAGAAGAGAATATATAAAATACTTTAAATTGTGGTCTAAATCTCCATTATTGCATTTGCTGACTAGATATGAGTTTTCATTGGTGAAATGAGTGATAATCAAGATGTGTGATCAGCAAGGAAATTAATGTGGGCTCCTTTGCCCTTCCACAAATAGGGCATAAGAATCTGGTGAGCCCAACATACTAACACTTCCACAGCAAACAGAGATTTAGGGCTATAACTATATTTCCCACCACAGCCCCACCCTTCCACCACAGCCACTTAATGGAGGATTTTGTCATCTTTACTGATTGAAAAAGAAGCGATCTTGTTGCCAAAGTTTTTCCTTCATCTCCCTTGAGAAAACCTGTAAAGCAAGGTGCTCTCAGAGTGTGGTAAGGACAAAGAGTAGAAATTTTAGACTGTCTAGAGGAAGAGCTAAACTGTTTTGGTGACTGTTAATAAAGGCACACGTGGAAAATTCAGTTTAAGACGTTTTCCTTGTAACAGATCACTGTGAGGTTTGGAGGAAGGAGTCTTAGTTCACTACCATCTCTAGTGGTTAAAGGCCACTCATAGTTATCAAAGATTCAGAAATTGTGACAGTTCTCAACAGCTCCTATATGACTATAAAAATAGAAAATGAGTGATATCTATTATTGATGCCATGGATGTAGTGGAAATATAAACGGTTACTATTTTTTTTGGAAAACAACTAAAAATACATATTAAAATTAAAAATTTGCATACACTTCAGCCCAATAGTCTACTTTTGGAAATCTATCCTATGGGTCGGAATGTCAGAATATATAAAGGAAAATATATAAAAAATTATTGCAGCATTGTTTAAAGTGGCAAAAAAAAAGTAAAATGGAAGCCAGATGAATGCCAACCAAATGGAAAACACTTAAATAAATAACTCATGGAATGTTATGCAACATTAGCAACTATTATTAAGGAATAATTAAGCTATGTGAACTGACATGGGACTTGGGGGTATTCCAAAATGAGCTGAATGAGGAAAATGACCTGTAAGGAAGAGTATTTAATATTCCACTTTTGTAAAATAAACAGTGACAAAAAGGTGTATGGAATGTGCAGGTACATTGAATTACAAAAGGATACAGAATGTGGGTGTGGGAAGGGCAATGAGAGCAAAGGATAGGGTGGGGAAGTGAGGTAAGCAGAAAATCAAAGTCGATGTAGTGTTCCATGACATCAAAAACTAATGATGTAGTGTATGGTGATTAACATAAACTAATAAAAAAAAATGGAAGAAAAAGTAAGAAGTTCTACCAAACATATAATTTGCTAAATGAGGGAAGAGAAGGAAAGGAGGGAAAGAATACAGCAGAGGTAATGTCTGAAGAAACAAGTCTGATACTTCTTTTTAGAACTGGTGAAAGATGAATTCAGATTCAGAAAGCCTAAGGTAAGACAAAAAAAAAAAAAAGTGAAATCCAAGTTTATCCACACCATAGTGAAATTGCAGAACATCAAAGACAAATTCAAAATCATAAATGAATCCAGAAAGAAAAGAGTGATTACTTTCAAGAGGGGAACAATAAGGCTGGCAACTAACTTCTGTCAAAATGTATTAAGGAAACAACCAAACCTGATTCAGAAAGCCATGAAGGGAGGGATGCCAAGCATGCACCACTCATCATGTCTTACATAGTCCAGCAGGAAGAAGGAAGATTTCCTCTAGGCCAGGCAACAGCAAGCTGCCCTCACAAGCAGCCAATGAGAGGCCACCACCACTTTGACCACCTGCAGCCAATCAGAAACCACCAATACTTCAAACTCTCATTTTCCTCTAATGAACTTTTGCTCAAAATAATTCCCCAAATCTCCTCCTTTTCTCTATGAAAGGATGCTCCCCTTCTTTGTTCTCCAGACTTTCCTATCCTCATTTCTCTGCTATTGTTGAATAAATTTGATTTTACTGGCAAAAAAAAAAAAAAAAAGAAAAAAAAAAAGAAAATCAAAGTTGAGAAAAGACTACTAATGAAGAATCCATAATAGGATATGACGTGTATGAAATTATATGTGTATATATATGCTTACAAAAATTAGAGCAAGATGGGTCTTTACCTACTGACTTACGAGGATGTCCATTATGTATTAAACAGAAAAAAGAAAGAAGTAATGGGTACCTTCTGATTCTGTTTCAGGATAAAGGAAATAAACCGTACCTCTATACAGATATATCTATGGCTATATGGGTTTGCCTGAGAAAAAATAAGGATGTGGAAAGATATGCAATAAGATCTTCAGGGGCTGACCTTACGATGGGGTGGGTTAATAGGATTTGGCTGCTGGGGTGGGTCATTGCAGCTTTGCCCACTTTTGAACTGCATTATGTTATTTCACTATTACACAAAAGTATTACTTTTGCAGTTTGAAAAGAAAACAGCCAAATGGTGGAAAGAGCCAAGATGCCCTTCAACAGATGAATGGTTAAAGAAGATGGGGTCTGTATATACAATGGAATATTACTCAGCCATCAGAAAGGATGAATACCCAACTTTTACATCAACATGGATGGGACTGGAGATTATGCTAAGTGAAATAAGTCAAGCAGAGAAAGTCAATTATCATATGGTTTCACTTATTTGTGCAACATAAGGAATAGCATGGAGGACATTAGGAGAAGGGGGGGAAATCAGAGGGAGAGATGAACCATGAGAGGGAGAAATGGGAGGGAGAGATGAACCATAAGAGACTATGGACTCTGAGAAACAAACTGAGGGTTTTAGAGGGGAGGGGGTTGGGGGATTGGTTAGCCTGGTGATGGGTATTAAGGAGGGCACGTACTGCATGGAGCACTGGCTGTTACACGAAAACAATGAATCGTGGATCAGTACATCAAAAACTAATGATGTATTGTATGGTGACTAACATAACATAATAAAATAAAATTAAAAAAGAAAACATGCAAATTATAGATTCTGGCTATTTGAACAATTTTCTAACTAATTCTTGGGGAAAAGAGTTCTTAAATATTTTTGAATAAATTTTTACTTAAATAATTTATTTTGAACCATTAAAGCTTCATTAAATTCACCCATGTACTGAATCCTTATTGGAAACCCTTAAGTTCCTTATTTTGGTCAAAGAGTTAAAGTGAATTCAAATATCGCAATGAAATTCTTAAACAATGACTTAAGTTCTCAAAGTAAATCATGTTCATTGTCATTTAATCTTCTTCGCTGTCATTTTTGCATAGGAGTAATAGTTCTGGCTTTTGAGAGCTATCAAAAATAGCATTTTATGGAGCTGTTACTATATGGCAGGCACTATGTTTTTTTTTTTTTTTTTGAGCTATAATTCACATACTATAAAATTTACTGGCTACTCCCCAAGAAACAGATGCCAAGATGGGAATAAGCATGCATTATATTGGCAAATGTTGTTGTTTTTAATTTTAGCTCTTGTAATAGTTTAGTTGCTTCCCATTGATATCTTTTACATAGAGCTACATGAACAGCCCTATTCAGCAGGTGGGATCTGTACAGCAGATTTATGTTAAATAGCTTGCCCATGGCAACTCAAAGCTGGTTTGAGCTTTCAAATGCTGCCTGTAACCACATGTGACCTATTGTCTCCGGGATCCTGAGTCTTCCTTCACTGATGGTTGGTTGTGCATGTGGTTACTTAAAGGCTATGAGGCATGAAATATATTTCCTGGTTATTTCCTCAATTTATAGGAGGTAATCAATATCACCAAACCTTTTGAAGTCTTTTGCAGGCTTATCTTTGGGTAGTGGGATGACAGAAAATGTAAAGAAATAGAAAATAGAAGTGAAAAGTCATTCAAATCTATTTAGTAAGCATGTAAGTTTAAACTGAGTTTGATGGAGGTTGAGGAAAAAAAATTACTGAAAAATAACATCAATAGTAAGCTGAGTGAGTCTACTATAAAATGAGTTAAGTTTATCGAAATTTTCTCTGATGTGCTTCGTATGTAGTGATGACACATTAGCAAACATCTGTTTTTGTGTTTTAGGAGTATAGCATAAAATGCAGAAGAAACAAAGATGCATGAATGATGTTCAATCCTCTATCTTTATATTCTGATTTTTGTTAAATTAGTAGAAAAATTCTACTGGAAACTAGCATTATTAATCATGATGTGACTTCTAAGGAATTTGTTTGATGGAAAGTGGGGTGAAAAGGAAGTTAAAACCTCTGTGGGGGTTTTCTTTGATGTCATTTCTTTTTTTGGTCTTTTGTTTTTGGCAGGGGTTAGAGTGCAGTTAGGGAAAATAAGTGGTAGAGAAATGGGACTGTGTGATTTAGGAATGAATAACCGAGTAATGTGGCCCCAGTGAGACCCAGAGGCTGGGGTTGGAGGGTGGGTGTGAAGGGATGTGAACTGAAAGCGAGTCCATTTTTACTTTGCGTATTTTTGCTTTTTTAATCTAGGGTTACATTTGAGGCTGTATTTATCTCTCTAGAAGATTATCAGTAGAATACAGAAACAAAGAATACAGAAACTAGGCTTTATTTCAGCCCTCTTGTGTGTGTGTATGTGTAAACTGGCAAGCTATAAGCTCTAATGAGCTTAGAAATGGCATACCAGCTTCTATCTCACCATAGCATCAATGTTTATCTACCTCCCCCACAATTAAAATCAGATGTCTGACCACAAGCAACGAGTGAGGCTTTGCTTACCTTAATAATGACTGCTTGTAACCTCACTATGTGGCCACTTAAGTGCTACTGGCCCTGTGAATCAAATCAGCAGGGAGGAAGAAAAGTGTCAGTGTCAGAATCCACTTCAGGCATTTAAGCTGACTCCACAATTTACAAAAATATTCATATAAACAAATTCCAACCTCAAATATTTTTCTCCTACTTCAAGTCCATAAGATTGCAAGTTAATTATTAATTCTAGTTGACTGCATAACTCAACAGACCAAACACGTGTAATCATTTGCTTAAAGGGCAAATGATTTGGGAAATTTCACCTAGATGTTTTTATTCATGTCATGCAAAATTATGTATATTACCATTATTCAACGTGTAATCATAGCCATTTTCTAAATAGTTTGAAATATCAAGTCAAATCTAAATTCTCTGTATTTTAAAGTGTTTAATTCCACTAGGAATAACAAAACAGGAAGCAATTATTCAGAGCTAATTTTGTAGACCATTGCAAGGAGAATGTAAATTGCAACCGTATTTCCAATAGGTTTAAAATCAGAAGTTAATTTTATTTCTCAAGTGAACAAAACTTTTTATTAAAATGCCAATCTGTTCACAGAATCACAAACTTACTGTATGCTAGAAAAATGCTTAAGGAATTAACACAAACAGTTAAAAGTAAATAGTTGACAAAATACAAAATGAATGCATTCTAGATAAGTGATTCCATTCAATCACACATTTAAAATTGAGACACTGGATTCCCAAACATAAGCTTAATTTTTCCCTCCGATGTTTGGTCAACTTTGATTTAATAAGTACTGCATGCCTTATTCTACCTCTTCACTCTACTCAGATAGATATCATATTAATGTAAACTTAGTATTTGTTTTAATTCTGTAACACACTCTATCTTATAACATCTTTTGTCTTTATGCATCAGGCAAGAGAATATTTGTAGACCTTAATTCTTGGTTAGGTGGATGGAAGCATTTCTCCGGAGATGTCTGATTTATGGTAACAAGCCCATGACCAATTTGATAAATATTCACCAAAAGACCTCAAGACATTTACCCATGTGGAAGAAAACACAGTGCATTATAGGAGGAAGAGAAAGAGAAGAAATAAAATGAAAGTAGCTCAGGGGCGCCTGGGTGGCTCAGTAGGTTAAGCGTATGACTTTGGCTCAGGTCATCATCTTGGAGTCTTGGGGTCCTGAGATGGAGCCCTGCATTGGGCTCCCTGCTCAGCAGGGATTGGGCTTCTCCCTTTCCCTCTCCCTCTGCCTCTTCCCTCACTCATGTTCTTTCTCTCTCTCTCTCAAATAAATAAATAAAATCTTAAAAAAAATTTAGGGGTGCCTGGGTGGCTCAGTTGGTTAAGCATCTGCCTTCAGCTTGGGTCATGATCCCAGGGTCCTGGGATTGAGCCCTGTGTCGGGGCTCTGGGCTCAGTGGGGAGTCTGCTTCTCCCTCTCCTTCTACCCCTCCCCCTGCTTGTGCTCTCTCTCTCTCTCTCAAATAAATAAATAAAATCTTAAAAAAAATAAAAAATAAAAATTAAAAAAATGAAACTAGCTTATATAGAAATAATTACTTTATTGAAGCAGTTTGTGTCTCGACCTATTTGGAGGACACTGTTTAGAATGATGGTATAGGAAGCAGCCTTCTTTCTAAAGTTAGTGAACCCAGTTTAATTTTCAGCAGGCTCTTAGTATTTGTAAAAACAGAGCTTAGTGTTTTTCTCCCTTTATTACATAATCTACACTTGTAAATGGCATGACTTCATTTTCAGTGATTGAGGTCTGTACTTAAATTCATCAGTTCATTATTAATTATATTTTGTCAAGATAAAGAAAAGTATGATTCCAAAAGTAAATAATTCATTTTGATGTAAATCACTGAGAGTTTAAAATTAATCTAGAACAGAAGCTTCCGGTTTATTGATGAAATGATTAATAGAGGAACAATAGTTTTCACATTCTTTTTGCATCACAGATCGCTTTTGGAATCAAAATCTGATGAAATGTCCAGATTTACCCAGAAAAAAAAAATATATATATAGAAACTAAATTTTGTATACAATTTCTCTGCAAGCTTGTCCTTTGACACCAAAGTTTTAAAACCTTTGAAGTAAAAGCTGGGGCCAAGTTCAAGAATACATGCATGTGTTAAGGATCCTGTCATAATTATGTTTATTATTACAAGACTGAGCCACAATTTGGCTAAGATCTCCTAGCAGCCATAAGGGTTATGGTGACTCTCATTAGAAAAAAGAAACATAGGTCTTAGGGAAAATAAAGTTTTGCCCAGCAATGAATTATAAATAATTTCGCCTGGAACTATTTTGTAAACTTTACTTTGGTAACTGTGCATAATCTCAAATGCAATCATAAATTTCATATAATTTCTTATTTTAGCCACTTAGGAAAATAAGAGGACATAAGATTACATGTAGTCTGTTGGTTGTCTGAATCATAGGAGAATAAGCATTTGATTCACCTGGTAGTTCATCATCCTATCTTTAGACTATGTTCCTTAACATTTTACTGCTCATTTAAAGTTGGGCTTTTAATAGGTACAGTTCAGGTAGAAGCCCTCTGGAAATCTCTGATACATTCAGCCTTATGAAAGATAGGAAAAGAAGAAATAACACATGTATAATAAGAGTCCCCAAAGAAGAAAACCAAAATAATAGAACAATAAAACGAAAGAGATATGCTAAAAATCTATAATGAAAAAAAACTTTCCTAAAATTAAGAATATATAGAAAGTGCACACTGTGTACTTGGGAAAAGAGAATGAGAACAGTGAAGAAAGTCTACTGAAATTATTGGTCATTAAAGAAAGTGAGTAAACTCTCTTGACATCTGGAAAAAAAGTTTAAGTCACTTATAACTGAAAGAAAATAAAATTGTGAAGAATTTTCAGTAACAACACTGTATGTCTTCTAGGGTAAACCAAAAAAATAAAATCCAAGCCATGTGTTCTATATTCATATAAGCCCCTTTTCTTTCTTTCTTTCTTTCTTTTTTTTGAGGATCGTTGTTCTTTTTCTTTTTAAGTATTTTTTAAATTTATTTTTATAAAAAAGAGAGAGAGAGAGACGAAGCATGCACGAGTGGGGGGAAAGGGCAGGCAGAGAACCAGGGAGCCCAATGCGGGCCTCAATCTCAGGACCCTGGGATCATGACATGAGCCGAAGGCAGATGCTTAACCAACTGAGCCACCCAGGCATCCGATAAGCTGCTGTTCAAGTATAAAGTCAAACTCTCTTCAACATCCCATGAGTTATTCCTGAGGTATCTATTAGAGAATAACCTTCAGACAATTAAAATGACTGGAGATATGTCAATATAAGGACTGTTGGTGAGCATTAGCATATAGTTAATTATAGCACTATGGATAAATGATGGTAATAAGGGAAGAAATATAATATGTAATAGTTATATGTGCCAATCCTAAAGCTGACATCTCTCTTAAGGGTACAGAGTGAATAAGATGAAGGAACAGGGGTAGAAGGTAGACTTCTTTGCATATATCTTGCTCTATGGAATTGACTTTGAAACGATGTAAGCATTTATATAATAAAAAAAATTAAATCCCTAAAAGCTGAATTAAAATGAGACAAGTGAATCTAAATAGGTAACTAGTGCTGTCATAACCACCCAGAAACTAATCCAAATAACTTTTTAAAAAACAGCTTTTGATTGCACATCTCTAATAATATATGCCTTAAGGGCAAAAAAAATAAAAGCTAGAAAAAAATCGTAAAGTTTTCAGTAATCATAGCATAGGTGGAAGCAATGGTTTTGTAATTCAAGAAATGTTGTATTCATGAAGTATAATTCTGCAATATTACATATCCAGTGTCCTTCACAAGCAAGATTCTTGGCAAGGGAGAAAGGAAAAAGTGATGTTAGAAAGAAGAGATTAAGAGCTTTTAGTCCTGAATTTGAAGTATCAATATAAACTGACATTTTCTACTTGAAAGAAACTATTTCTAATTTTTTCAACTGAAAAGTCCTAGAAACACTGATGCACCTAGTAGCAATAAGTACCTTTAGCACCCAGACTTTGGTGTTGAAATCCAATCTCCTTCTGAAAGGAACAAGAACTCCTTGGAGAAATGGTTAATTCTAGGTCCAGATCCGGGACAAGAAATATATGAGGTTATCTTGGAAACTCTTGTCACATCAAATAATGAGGAAGCTATCAAAGATTAGTAACTCTGTGTCAAAGACTTGAAAATCAACTAGCAGAGACTGCCAAAGATGAAGCAATATGAAGATCAATGAGGAAAAAACATCAGAAGACTGAAATTCATCAAATAAGTATTGTATTTCATCAAATAAGTATCACAATGATACTTAAAAAAATAATTGGTCAGCCATTGGAAGATGGTAGTGAACACATTATTTTGAAAATCTGTAAACAAAGAACCACTGGGTAGTCAAACAGTAGATAAGAGTAAGATTTTCTTTATTGTGGTATGTCAGCAAATAAATGAAAAAGAAATGATAGAATTGGGATATCATCTGTTTGTAACCCAAAATGAGTTAATGGATCTAGGCATTAAGCATCAATTATTGCTAATATCAAAAAGAGAAAGATAACCAGATATTAGATGTCTCCTGATAGAAGGAGTTTTTTGTTTTTTTTTTCAAAAAATCAGACCTGAATCTGGTCAGTCCTTCAGATCCAATTACTAAATTGCAGACAAATCACAGGAAAAAGGAACATGTTAAACTGTCCTATGGAGATGTAATCAGGACAAACAATCCTACAGGAGAAATAATCGAGTTTCTTCAGCAAATAAATTAAAAAGAGGAAAAGAAAGATGGAGGGGAAACCAATAGGTGAAAAGAGACTTAAAAAGAATGTATTAACCAATCATTACATGTAGGCCTTGTTTGGATCCTAATTCAAACTAAAAAACCTTGTGACATTAAAGATACAGTTGGAAATGTAATCACTAACCAAATATTTGATGATCTTCAGAATTATTCATTTTTAAAGATACTATCATGGTACTGTGGTTATGTAGAAAGAAGAGAGTCTTCTTTTAGAGTTACACATTGAAACGTTTGTTTATAAAATTAAAAGTCTGAAATTTGCTACAGAATCATCTGGGAAGGCGAATGTGGGTAATGGTACCTATGAAATCATTTTGTTGGGGGTGCCTGGGTGGCTCATTCATTAAGCGTCTGCCTTCGGCTCAGGTCATGATCCCAGGGTCCTGGGATCGAGCCCCGCGTCGGGCTCCCTGCTCGGCGGGAAGCCTGCTTCTCCCTCTCCCACTCCCCTGCTTGTGTTCCTGCTCTTGCTAACTCTCTCTCTGTCAAATGACTAAGTAAAATCTTTAAAAAAAAATCATTTTGTTGAAGCTGCGTATTGGCACATGGGGAGTTTATTACAGTATTCTGTTTTATTTTTAAAGATAAGACATTTAAAATAAAAACATGCATTTGGTAGCTTTGCCGGCATGGCATCACGATGCCCTGAGGGCCCTTGAGAGACTTGAAATTTTCTGTATCAGGAGATATTTCTTTTCCCTCTGTGCCTGTGAAAAGCAGTCCAGCGAGAGTTAAAGAGAGCTAGCAGCTGATACATCTGGGGAGCATTAACTATATTAAGGACAAGCCAGCATGAAAAGGTAACCGGAAGAAGCAGCTGAGTACTCTCTGGTCAAGCCTTGAGGTCATCTGAATTAAGGGATTGCGGTTCCCAGTCTAGCAAGGGACATGTATCATTTCAGCGCTCTGTTTTAAGCCCCAGCACAAGAGTTCCTTTGGTTTGGAATTGGATCAAAACACAGTTAAAGACTTGTCTATTTTCAATAAGCAAGTTTAAATGTCTTGTATCACAACACCTTTCAGGAAGGAATAGACAGGATTTACATTTAGAGTAACAAAAATCCCAGGTCTTTTGGATTTTTCTGTTGCAAAATCTTCTATTAGCCATATACGTGTTAAACATTTCTTTTGACTGTCATATCAGCCAAAAGATACCTAAGTATTTATTATGTGGTGGTACTGTAAAAAGCATAAGAATTCCTATAAAGGCATGATAAAATTATAGGGCTATTATAGCTTCAGGAAAAGCAGGACTTTAAAACAACTAAAATAGTCTAAAATCTGACTCTGCCATTTCTCAGCTTGTTGGGTTAGGCCATGTCTATACTTTAGTTAGTATAGTTCTCTCACTCGCCAAACAAGACTGTAATGACGTTTAAAGATAATACAGAGTACACATTCAGTATGTGGAAGAACTGTCATTTGCACACTTGTTTTCTTATGAACAGCAACTTCGGCTACTTGCCTTTGCAGTCAAATGCTCTGCGGCTACTTGCCTTTGAGTAAAGGCATGTTTGAATATCAGACATCTTTCGCACTCACCTAGCCTACCAGCTCAATCTCTTTTGAAGAAAAACCTCAAACAGGTCAATAATTATTACAGATTAATTTTTCTTTTATGGTAGAACAATTTTTATTAAAAGTTAAAGGTTGTTAGTATAACAATGTGTCAGAAAGACTCAAGTACTGGTTTTAATCTAATACTAATTTAACTAAGAGAGGTGCAAAAGTAAGTGTAGTAGATTATGCTATTAGAGAAAACACAGTTTTGCCTCAGTCCTAATAAACACAGAATACTGAATATGCTACACTTCAGCCATCTATAGTTTGAGCTAGAAGATGGTCTCTCTTCTGGGTCCCTTGTCTTTTACACTTAAAAACAGCACTGAATATTTTAAACTTTTAGGCCATTTTGATGTAGTATTAATGCACATAACCTCATGTCATGCTTATAACCAGCCATATCTATATTGTAAATTTCATTCTGAATATATGATAAAACGAGCCCATTTCACTTATGGTAAAAGCTAAGGCCAACAAGAGTTTTCCATCAACTAATCTGGCATTTGATATAGGACAGAAGTTTCCAAAGCAAGAGAGCTGGTAGCTCAGGCAAAAGTAAGAAAGACCATGAAGCCACTATATAACACTGTGGACCTACTTTCATTTCTACTAGTCATTTCCTTGACTAGAAGCTGGGACATTGGGAAATATACTTTCTAGTGTAGTCAGCATATTTAATACAGAATCAATCCAAGTCCATTGCAGAAAAATTAGAAGCAGTAAAGAAAAATAAAATTGCCTAACGCCCTACCATTCGTTATTATTACATATTGTTGTATCTCTATCTAGATTTTGTATGAATACATAAATTTATTTTTATAAAAATTTGATCAACCAGGTGTGTTCCATAACTTTTTTTTTCACTTGGTATTCTTTTGTAAATATTTTATGTAGTATTTAGTAAAGATCTATGTTAAGAAGTGTGATAATTCAGTATTCTATTATATGGAAGACTCCTGTACTTAACCAACTTTCTGTTGCATATATGTCTTTGGTTTTTTTTTCTCTTATAAATGTGTCTTGAATATATATCTTTATACTAAGGAAATACCATGTATGAAAATTCCCACAAGTGAAATCTTAGTATGTTTTAAATTCCACTTCCTAATATCCCAGCTTGTGCTCCTTACAAAGATTAGTACTTTATTCACTTTCCATGGTGGACTTTCTTATTTCCATAACCGACTTTTCTGTGTTAGCAACACAGCATATTAATGGGAAAGGCCACAGAAGTTTGATGGAAAAGGTATTTTTTGGTCCATAATTCCTCTTGAACAGGTCTCCTGTTAAATGAGAAAATGTTTCTTCAAATCTATAGTGTGGCCACTGGTGACGAAGCTAGGGAACATACGAGGACATTGAGAGGAGATGCATGTGGTCTGCAGCTGTGGCTTCACAGGTACAGCTGAAACCATCTCTGTGCTTAAGAACGAGTCCATTTGACCAGGCATTTCAGCAAACTTTTCAGCAGCCAGAAGTTCAACTCAGATATAGCTTAGTTTTTACAAAGCCAATGAACCCTTTAGCCATCTTAAATTGTATCTATTAAATCTGATTTATCAAACATTGTAATGGGTACTTTGTGCATTATACATTTTTGGTTCTTATTCATAAGCTTCTAACTTTCTATTTCTACTCTACCAAAGTCAGTCATTTCCCATGAAGAAAACCAGAATAAAATGTCTTGTTTCAATTTCAGAATCAGGTTACATTTCTGGTTTCAGTGATTATGCATAAGAAATACATTTTGGGTGACTGAAGCGCTGTAATTTTTAGTGACTAACTATAAAGAAAATATTTACAAAGAAAAGTTTTAGTGAAAGTCTAAGTAGCTTATATACACTGATATCTCCCAGAATCTATTCTATGTGTGTTCTCATTTTATATTACATTATTGGCACTACCTACTTCGGGCACCAAATTCAGGAACAATCCACATGTCAAAGGAGTCAGTTTCTGGCCAAAATTAGGATGAGGCCAGATTCTCAACAGGCCACTCGTGTGAGCATCTCTGCTCATGGTTTGGATTCATCTGTGTTTGACAGGAGGCAAATAGTGCCAACCCTGGCAAGTGAGGAGGTAAAGTAAGAATCCCAGAGTATAGAAGAATATTAGGATACCGGAAAATCGGACAGGAGAGAAATGCAGAAGCACACACAAACAAGGTGGATGCCAATGTAAGTGTAATCTGGATCTGGTATCAGAACAGCTGCCTCGATAAATAGTAGCCTCTTTTGAAAAAGGCTTCAGGTCTGCCCTGTCTTGTTACACCAACATGTATGCTCAGGGAAAGTTCAAACAACCATTTGCTGACCATCTGTTAGTTGTGTTAAAATTGATGACATATTGCCCTCTGGCAATACTTGCTGGAGCACAGCAGGAAAGATGGAAGCATGACTAAAACAAAACAAAACAAAACAAAACATCAGTACTCCTGCAAAGGTCAGGCTCCTTTTCAATCCTGATTGGGCAGTGCACTGGTGAGCAGCTGGGGACATGGTTTGCTTGGCTATGGGAGTCTCCAGGGGCACCGCTGGTAGGAGTTTCATCGGGAGGAGGAGTCTCAACAAGTCAGGTGGGTACCTGAGCAGCCCTTGCAGCAGAGATCCACCGGTCACACTGTCGTTGCTGCTGGCCTCACTCTACCTTGGTAGGAAAGCAACGACTTGTGTTAAAGAAAAGGTCAGAAGAGATTTGATGTATCAGCTGGGTGGGTGTACTTAAAGGAGGGATGCAGTCTCAAAGCAGGCAGGGCCACAGGTGCCTGAACTGAGGGCCTCAAGATCAAGCGCATGTTGAATCCATCAGTGGCATGGACCCACAGTGGGGGAAATCCCAGTTAGCTATTGGGACTGGAAGCTGCAGCCCCTGAAATCTGATTGGTTAACATCATCCTAGAATTTGCTACCAGCATAGAGAATGAGAGTTTTATTATTAATACACAACATCATGTTGACCCAGGAGAGGTAGTTAAGGGCCCAAAGAGGCAGAAGTAGCAACTAGGTAAAAGCATGGGTGAAGGATTTTGAAACTGACAAATAATCCAGGCAGTGCCCTAAAATATGTAATGAACTGGTGTACCAAACCCAGTCAGGACATACTGTGCCTCCACTCAGCCCTGATGTCAATTATGGATCTGGAAAATTCCCTGGGCCCTCCAGGGAGGGAGTTTTACTGCCAAGGTAACCACCTGCTGGAATACAGAGCTCAGGCTGCACTGCAGGTCAGTCCAGGATGACCCAAGTGAAGAAGAGTGGTGGAAGCATACCACAGGGCTTTATAGAGACCCAAATCCAGGCTGCTCCATAGGATGGGAATAGATTTTGTGCTGGCATCGCTGTGGTGGTGGTGAGAGGACTGAATACAGCCCAGAGGAAGCCTCTGTTAGGGCAAGCCCCTGGGGAGCCACAACTTGTCCAAGCAGAAGAGGCAAAGTGGAGCCCAGTAGTCAACCCTGAATTATAGTGGAGATGGAGGAGTTAAAGAAAGATCTATTTTTGACAATGAAAAAGTGAGGATAGTCTGCCATATGACAGTGGTTGCACCTCAGTGGGCTGGTAGAGCCACCCAAGGACATTTTGGAAATTTTAGGAGGCTTTTTTCCCCCTTTTGTCACACTGACTGGGAAACACTGTGGACATTCAGTGAGAGGGGTCAGGGATACGAGGTGTCCCGCAGTCAGATAATTGTAACAGCTCCCGCGCAACTTCCACTCTGTGTTGCTGGATATTTACATAGATGAAAACACCTACCCAGAGACCTTCCTTTATATTAACACAAACGATTTCTGTACAGCTTGAATATACATTGAATCTTCCAGTGATAACTGTAAATGGAGAGAAGATTGCATTTGTTTTCCCTGCACTGAGTCCACAAACTGTTCATTATCTCAGAAAACCACATCACTGACAGCAATGCTGTGCACGATATTGAGGCCACTGCACAACACACCTGGATAGTCAGAGTCTGCAGCCTTCACATCCATGATGTTTCTGCACATAGCTACAAATATCTGGATCCTGAACTACGTGTTATGGTGCCATCATACCTGAGTCATTATCAATTAAAAGTGATTAAATTAAAAGAAACAAGTAGGTAAAATAAAGCCAAAAGTTAATTCCGAGAAGAGATGAATAAAATCAATAAACTCCTAGCAGGACTGGTGAAAAACAGAGAAAAGGCTCAAATTACCAATATCAGAAATGGAAAAGGAGACATCCCTAGAAATCATGCAGGCATTAAGAAGGTAATAAGAGGCTATTATTTAGAACCCTACATCAATTAACTTGAAATTTCATTTTTTAAAAAGGTCAAATTTCTAGAGCAATTCAAATTACCAAAGTGTCACATATAGAAAAAGAAGACACAAATACTTCTGTATCTACTAAAATTTGAAGTTAAAACCCTTCCCACAGTATAAAATAACATACGTTTTACTCAAGGTCTTCCAGAAAATAGAGAACCCCTCCCAACTTCTGTAAAGAGCTGAGCATTTCCTTGACCTCCATAACCTATCAAGGACTTGTCCTTTTCTAAAAAGGAAAACTAAAACCTAAGCTCTCTCTTCAAGTTAGGTAACAATTCTAAACAAAATAATTGCAAACATAATCAAGTTCTGTATACCAAGGATAATGTATCATAACCAAGAGGGAGTTATTCTGAAAATATAATGTTCGGTTAACATTTGATAGTCAAGCAACGTAATTTAGCAATTAACAGAAAAGGAGGAGAAAAATAATATGGTCATCTCAGTAGAGACAGAGAAAGCATTTGGTAAAACTCAACACCCTTTTGAGATAATGACTTATAGTACACAAGAAATAGGAAGGTCTTCTTTATCTGATAATCTCACAAAAAAACACAAACCACACAAATAGTACAAATACAAACCAAAAAAAGAATCTTATCAAATTTAGAGCCACAATATTGAAAGCTTTCATCATGAGATTGTGAATGAGACATGGGTGACTGCTATCACCATTTACAATATCAGGCAATCATCACAAACCCCAATGTCTGTATGGTTCATGGCAATAGGGAGGGGTGGGGTCTACAGAATTTGAGAAAGAATCTTCTGCCAAAAGTCATTCAAACTCAATTACAAAGCAAAACCAAACAAAACCAAGACAAAACAAAACAAAAATCACTGAGCCAGCCAAATAAAATATTTGCAGTCTGCAAATTGGTGAACTTGGTTGGGGTTGTTTTGGGCCCAGCTGATAGGATAACAAACTTCATGTCCTAAGTGAAAACAGTCATCAAGTATATTACTACCTGAAGGAGACCTGGTGTTTTAATAGATGTCAAAGCCTCAAGCTAAACTTTGTGTAATTTGGAGGAGAGAGCTGAAAAGGCAAGTCACACAATAGGGAGAATAAACAATACCAGGGGTATAATATGGAAAGAGAGGCTTACACTGTGGGACTTTAGGAGGAGCAATATAACAGCAAAACCACCGGGTTATGAATTATTCCAAGAAAACCCCAGGGCACCTTTGTTCGAATTTGTCACATTGTACAAATGTGAAAGAAAGATTAAAAAATGCATTTGTGAGATGACTGTTTTTACTTGTTAAATCCTCTTCTATGCTTTGCTATTAGAAGTACTTTGCATATAAGCCGCTGGTGAAGTCTTTGAATTACGAGTTCTCTCCTGATAGCTGCCAACTTAGATGCCCAACAATGAATAGGAAAGGTCCTCCATGCCCTTAGACTGATGTCATCAGCTTGCTGCTGGGCCCAGAATTGCAAATGCAGGAAGGCAGAAGGCACGCAGGCCATTTTGCTCTGGAAGAGCCACCTCTTGGGTGGTCCATTTTGCACATGTGTTAAGAAATGGCTTGACCCAGAACTGCCTGCCCCATTTCTGCAGGGAGAGGTTTATGGAATTTTGGTGCAGTGATTTTTCTGAATCTAAACTGACCTTGGCTTTTATGTTTCCTTGGATAACTTTGTCTCATCTTTGCAAAGCAGATGAGCTCTCTGCCTCCTTCCCAGAATGAGGTGGAGATTGGAGAAGATAACTAAAACTTTAAACCCGATCCCTCTCTGGTACCTTTGCTGCTTGGTGTGGGTTTCCCAGGTCAGCCAGTTAGACAGCTCCAAGAGCTCATCCCAAGTCCTTGAAGGAGATCTTAGCCCTGAAGAAAGACTCATGTCAGTGGAGCCTCACAGAACGGACTGTCCGCACAGTGGTCAGTCTGGCTGTCACCCACATGCCCAGTGCCAGGCGCGGCACCTGGATATGCCTATTTTCAGAAATGCCAGGGTTTGGGGAGTCCTTGACTGTGTTTGTATTTATGATCACAACTCTATATTTTAGATGATGTGGCTTGGATTCTTCGTAGTTGTCTTCAGGCTTTCTTGCCCTTCAGATAACTAGGAACACTGGCTGCCACCGAGAGCCTAAGCAGGGGATACCAGGAAAAAAGGGAGAGAATTAAATGCTATTTCCTACAAACTCCAACTTACCTTTGGACTCAATCCTTGTAAACCGCCTCCAATTGTCCCTAATTCATTAAGTTGCCTTTTGCTTCTTCCTGAAAAAAAAAAAGGATGACCGAAGAAAACATTTTTTCTTTTACTGTAAGTTGTTTCAAGAACAGCACCTGGCAGCGCCACATGGGTTGGAGCTTCTGACACAGGCTAGTTTTAAGGATTTTATCACATTCACTATTTTAATTAAGTGGCAGAAACCATGCCTGGGTGTCAAGAGTTCATATTCATGTTCTATTTACTAAAACATGACTCGAAACTGCAACTTTCTTGTTGCTCTTTGTTATGAATGGTGTTACTTGTATCAGACCACACTTACTAGTTAGTATGTACCTTCAAATATAGCTTTGTTACCATGAAATACTGAAGTTGTGTTGATGAAATTTAAATTTCCTACATGGGAGAAAATCTAAATCAGGTTAGGGAGCGAAGAAATAGACCCAAAATTGGGGAAAGTCCAGAGACTCTAATTTACTTGTTAATTAACATACCCTGTACATAAATAGTTAGAGCTTAACTGGCAGGCATTTAGTAAATGGCTGTCCAATGGCTTTAGTGGTGGGGATCTTTACTTTTGGAGTTAAGGTATCTCATAAAGAATACTTTCTGGGATAAAAGTAGCCCAAAACAGGGGCGCCTGGGTGGCTCAGTTGTTGAGTGTCTGACTCTTGATTTTGGCTCAGGTCATGATCTCAGGGTCCTGGGATCAAGCCCTGCGAGCCCCACGTCATGCTCTGTACTCAGCAGGGAGTCTGCTTGAGGATTCTCTCTCTCTCTCTCCCTCTCTGCCTCTGCCCCTGCTCATATGCTTGTGCTCTCTCTCTCTCTCTCAAATGAATAAATCTTAAAAAAATGTAGCCCAGGACATCAGCTAAGTAATTATGGGCCATATCTTAAAAATTCACATATATTAAGTATTTTATTAAATTTTTAGAAAAACAGAGACTTGAAAAATAGCACTTGTTTTAAATCACCAAAGTTTCCATGGGGGAAAAAAACCATGTTACACCACAGGTTCCAGTGGGCTTCACCCACCAGGAAGTGTGAATGCTGGCACAGGAGGCAGATTTCAGTAGTGAAGATAACCCGACTCTCTTCCAGGCATATTAGCAAGACCATCATGTCAGAAACATGACAAATACTTCCTTAGCAATAGAGTTGATCACAGCTCCATTTAGGAAATATTTTGCAGTGGAAAGTGTTCATCAGCATAGTACCACTTTGGGGAAACCCCCTTCCACATTTATTTTGTCTATGTGTTTACAGTGGGGCTGACCCCAGCCCCAGTCACACAGGTCTGGAAAACTAGAGTCAATCCAAAGATTTTTACCAATTATATCAGAAAAGGGGTGCATTTGTTTGCACTGCTAAGAGAGTAGATTTAAAAAGTTCTCATCACAAGAAAAACATGTGTGACTATGTGTGGTGATGGATGTTAACTAGACTTATGTGGTGATCAGTCTGCAGTATATACCAATATGCAATTGCTATATTGTATGCCTGAAACTAATACAGTGCTGTATATCAATTATATCTCAGAAACAAACAAAAAAAAACAAATAAAATTGAAAGATAAAGTAAACAAAAAAGAAAAAGAAAGGGGGTGCATTTGTTTCACTGGAGTTGTGAAGGTGGTAGAATGAAGACTTGAGTTACTCATGTGCATCTTACTACCAGCCAGGAATAATCTTTTGGAGAATGAAGATAATGAAAAAAAATTCAAAGCTAAGAGATGAATACAGATAATCTTCTGATCATATGGTGAGAGCATTTAGATCCAGCTATACCTGAAGCAGCTCTCTGTAGTTTTCATTTAGTGGAAAATTTTTCTAAATCCATTTTTTTCTGACATCCTCTCCGTTGCTTTTCTTCAGTTTTCATCCAGCAAAGTAACGTTCTCCTTAAAAAGATCATGTCAAAAATAATTTTTAAACTTTACTCACAAATGACCCATGTCTCCATTAGGTACCTTCAATGCTTTACTTTTTAAAACAAAATCTCAAACATCTCAGAATACTTTTATACAAACTAGTTAAATGAGAGCCTGGTCTAGCTCTTTTTGGAAGGCAGAAGAGCCATCTTTAAGAATAAAAAGGTGAACTTGCATGTAAAAATAGAGTTTTTCTGAATTAAAAGGAATAACATAGGCACTAAGAACGTCATTTGCCTTGTAGTCAGCCCTGCATTTTTAGCCCCTGCCACACAGAGGTCAGGGGAACTGAAAGCTCCACTCTCTCATCTTCACCCATCCACAATTCAAGCATTTATTTAATTTCTGATTATAAAGTCCCTGACTGCCAGTCCAGCAGGCACTTGAGAGAGCTTCAGGCCTTCTGTCTTCCCCGGGGTTATCCATGGTCCCTAGAGGGAGGCCTTCCTCTTGCAACACATGGATCATAGACAATCCTCCCTTTGCTATTTCAGCTTCCTTTAAAGATTTTATTCATCCTTACAACTTTGCTGCTTTGTGCTCGGCACTTGGCTACCAGACTTGGGAGCTGGTGGGGATCTATCTATTTCTTATACCACACAACAGTGTGTGATTTATTTAACCCAAAGCCCTACCAGTTGAAATTAGAGGTTTAGTAGACAGATTCAACTGATAGGACTTGCCCATAAAAATTGTCCCCAAAGAACCAGCTTCCTACCATTGGGTTATCGTGTCTAAATCTGTCATCCTCTGGTTCCCTTCTCTCCTTGAGAATCTTGGCATTTGTCTCCAATTCTAGTGAGACTGGTGAATTCTTCACACCACAAACATTTCTGAAAAATACATAAGATGAGCTACAGATTTACATTTCTAGACAAAGGCACTAAAAATCAGTGGAAACAAGGTGGCCACACTGAGCAAAAGTAAGTGCGGAATAGCTCAACACAGCTTTCCTGGGTCCTGGAAACCCTAGTCAAGATACTGCCCATGCAAAGTGGAGTCTAGCCAGATCTGAGAGCTTTACTTTGGACGTCTGTTTCAAACTGTATAATAAATTTTGGTATCTGAGAATTGGTCCTCTTATCTTATGTTTCTTCTTTAAGAAAGTCTTGACTCTCTTAAGTCCTTTGCATTTCCTTATAGACTTTAGATTCAGCTTGTCAAATTAAAAAAAAAAAATCCACAAGAGTTTAGATTACAATCGATTGAGTGTTCCAATCCATTCATATTTTATAACACAATTTAGATTCGGTTTTTCTTCTATTTTTTTTAGTGCTTACAGTTTTTTTGTATAGAAGTCTAGCACAACTTTGGTTAGATTGATTCTAGGTATATGATATCATGATGCTATTATAAAAGCATTTAATAAATTTTATTTCCTAACACTTTCTAATATATAGAAAAGAACTAATTGTGAAATATTGATTTCCTATATAGCAACCTTGCAAAGCACTCTTTAAGTCTCGTGATATATCTGTGAATTATTTGAAATTTTCTTCATATATAAGCATATTATCTTCATATAGTGAAAGTTCACTTTTATTTTTTCATTTTCAAACTTTAAATCTTTCATGCCTTTTTTGTTGACTTACTGTTCTACAATGAACTTGAGCAATTGTTGAATAGAAGTGATAACATCCCTGCCTTATTCCCAATTTCCAAGGGTCTAATTTCATTATTTCATCACTATATATGTTTGCTGAAGTTTTTTTGGTAGATATTCATTATTAGATTATTAAAAAATCTGTTCTAATCTGGTTTGCTAAGAGTATTTGTATTTTTGAAATTATAAATGAATGTTAAATTTCATCATGTACATTTTCTGCATCTGTCAAGATTTTCCTGATTTTGTCCTTCAATTCATTAATAGGACATGTTACTAGGAGCCAGAAACCACTCAAGTGCTATGGGTAAAAAACTTAAAAAGTTCTGCAAAGGGGCAGGGCTCAGTTTTGTCAAGGAGATGTCATATTGTTTGTACTAATAGCAGTTATAAATAAGTGCATATAAATCAGAGCATAGGTTACAAGGTGCTTTTCAAACACAAAAGACCTGGATATAGTTGTTGAGAGGAAAAATTACAAAAAGCAAAGGCAATGGCATTTTAAAACATGTTATGAGAGCCTTAGTATTATTATAACTATTAAGTACTTACTACATGAATTATCTGTCATATCCTCAAAACAACCCTATCATTTCCACTTAAGAGAGAGGAAACTGAAGCTCATACTGGTTAAATAATTGCCCAATGTTACACAGCTAATACATGCTATTGATGGAATTCCAACTGGCTCCAAACCCAAACTCTTAAGTTTCTTTTGGAGGAAGCAATGTAATATAGTGGGTAAGGATTTATACAGGGTTTGGTTTTGATAAATAATGTTTTTAAGTGACAGTCTTATAGATGGAAATAATCAACAAGAAGGAATTGTACTCTGAACTATTTTATAGAAATTATTCATGGAGCACCGGATGTTATACAAAAACAATGAATCGTGGATCACTACATCAAAAACTAATGATGACATAACATAATAAAATAAAATTAAAAAAAGAAATTATTCATGTGAAGAATTATAAAGTCTGAAATTCTTTTATTCTGTATATTCTCTCATAAGTTTCCTGAAATGAAAGAACTTAATTGTGTGCCTTTGGGACTGTGGGCGGAGCAAAGGGTTGAATGCTTGCATATCTTGTGGTGAAATGAATTCTTCAGTTCTCATTCCTTCCTACGCGAAAACTCTAACTGTGCTCTCAATATTCCTTAAAATAATGTCACTTTGGAACTGTTAACTACTCCAATACTTTGATGATGCCCTGTGATAACACCGCATTCTTCTATTTTTCTTCTGCACTCTGTTCCCTCTAACTTCTTTGTGGGCTGCTCCATCCATCTCTTAAATTTTGATGTATAACTTCACTTCCTGGAAATCTTGTATTTTGGAATCTCAAACCTTATCTATCTAGTAGTTCAAACCAGAAAATAAAAGTGATGAAATTTACACATCATTATACATATGTGTGTGTGTATGTGTGTGTGCGTGTCTTTTCGATCCAAATGGTTGTTAATTCTAAAGCTGGAAGCTACTGTGCCTACATTTTCACCTGAATGTTTTAATGAGAACAGGAAAGGGAAAAGTTACAGATGTAAACAATGACACAGTTACTTTAAAAAAAAAAAACGTTAAAACCCTTTTTACTAAACACTTCCAAGAATATTTACAGGTTATGCAAAAACAATTTACAGTCTCCATGTGGTGTTTGTTTTTCTCATCTACTACAACAACAGCAGATGTCTGATAATATATGTATTATATATTATAACTACATTATTAATATTATATTATATATTGTAATACATATATAATCAGTATATATTTTTATATATAATAATACTGTTACATACTGATATACTGATATATTACATGCTGATATTATATATATTATACTAGATGTGATCAGTACATAATATTATATATATATATAATCAGTATTATTATCAGAATTTTTTTCGCTAATCAGGCTTAATTTTTTGACTTAATTTTTTAAATTAAGACTTCATTTCTTGGGCGCCTGGGTGGCTCAGTTGGTTAAGCGACTGCCTTCGGCTCAGGTCATGATCCCGGAGTCCTGGGATCGAGTCCCACATTGGGCTCCCGGCTTGTCAGAGAGCCTGCTTCTCCCTCTGACCCTATCCCCTCTCATGCTGTTTCTCTCTCTCTCTCTCTCTCTCAAATAAATAAATAAATAAAATCTTTAAAAAAAAAAGACTTCATTTCTTTAGAGCAGTTTTAGGTTCACAACAAAATTGAGGGGAAGATACACATATTTCCTATATACCCCCATTTCCATAAATGCACAACCTCCCCCATTATCAGCATCCCCTACCAGAGTGGTCCATCCATCAGAGTGGTCCATCTCTTACAATTGATGAACCTACACTGACACATCATAATCACCCAGAGCCCACACTCTAGTGTTTTACATTCTATAGTTTTGGACAAATGTAAAATGACATAAATTCATCATTATGGTACCTTATAGAATATTTTCACTTCCCTAAAAATCTGTGCTCTGCCTTTGAACCCCCAACTCCTGGCAACCTGTGATCTTCTTGTCTCTAGTTTTGCCTTTTCCAATATGCCATATAGTTGGAATCATATAGTATGTAGCCTTTTCAGATTGGCTTCTTTTACTTGGTAATATGCACTTAAGGTTCCTCCATGTCTTTTCATGGCTTGATAGCTCATTTCTTTTTAACCCTGGATCATATTCCATTGTCTGGAAGGACCACAGTTTATCCATTGACCTACTAAAAGACATCTTGACTGTTTACAGTTTTTGGCAATTATAAATAAAAGTACTATAAACATTCATGTGCAGGTAAAAATCTGTGTGGACATGTTATCGACTCCTTTGGATAAATACGAAGGAGCATGATTGTTGGATCCCATTTTAAGAGTATATTTAGTTTTGTAAGAAACCACCAAACTATCTCCCAAAGTGGCTGTTCCATTTTGCATTCCTATCAACAATGAATGAGAGTTCCTGTAGCTTTATATCCTTATTAGCATTTGTTGTTCCCAGTGTTCAGGATTTTGGCCATGCTAGTAGGTATGCAGTAGTATCTCGTTGTTTTAATTTGCATTTCCCTGATGACATACGATGTGGAGAATCTTCTCATGTGCTTATTTGCCATCTGTATATTTTCTTTGAGGAGGTGCCTGTGGCCCATTTTTTAAATTGGGTTGTTTGTTCTTTTATTGTTGACTTTTAAGAGTTCTTTGTATATTTTGGATAATAGTCCTTTATCAGATGTGTCTTCGGCAAATATTTTCTCCTAAGTCTATGGCTAGTCTTCAGTATTATTTTTTAATTCTTCATTACACAGAATTCAAAAATTACAGAAAATACAAGAATTACAAATAGAAAAAAGTTTAAATGCATGAAAAATAATGTCATACACACATTTATGGATAATTAAATATGACTTAAAAGCATTAAAACATATCTGGAAATGATAAACAGCAAACTGAGAATGGTTAACTCTGAGGAGAGAGACAGAGAATCGGTCAGTGAAGAGTACATAGGGTTTTAAAATTCAGATTAAAAATTGTTGAATAAAATATGGTAAAATTTTATATCAAGAATGTTGGATTATGTTCTTGTCCATTCTTTCCTATGCATTTCAAATAATTCATAATTTAAGGAGGAAAAACTGAAATCAGAATAGTTTCTAGTGTTTTGATACTGATGACATTAGTGAATCCATTACTTCTGTCTAATCTCTTTTCAGGGTCAATTTCTTTATAAGATTCCTTTCTATTCTAATATTCTGAGAACACTTTTATGATGGTATGTTTCCTTAGTTTTTTTGGTATATCCTAATTTACAAAATATGAAACTTAAAAAGGTTTTCTTTAAGCCATACATTCAAATTAGTTATTTTATAAGAGGAAAGCAAACACATTGTTATTGCAATAATTATTGTGTTGAAACAAATGCCCTCATTGAATTTGGACTCTTCTGTTAACTTAGTAAGTGAACTCACAGTCAGTAGCTTAAATCAACTCTAAATATGGATGTGTTACACCATATCCAGATTGGGTCAACACTAAAAGGAGGTATGTACTTCTCTTGGAAATGCATATTTCCATTCGGCTCATAAGTCGGGGTTTGCCATATGTAGTGCACTTCACCCCAAGCTAAGATTTCTAGAAAATGTTTCCAAAATGATGTAGCAAATCATGACAACTACATTTCTAAATGGTCCGTGGAGTGGACAAAAGAGAAAACATGGGCATCTGGGCTCTTCCTGACTGAGGCTTCCAGCCATAACCCAGGGCAGTTGGAGCAATCAACTGGGCCAGAACTTTCTTTCCCAACACTGACCCAAACTAGAACCACCTACAGCAATCGAGCCCTTTAAAATATTTCCAAAAGTGAAAGTTTACATAATGAAGCTGGGATGTGAAATGTTCTCACAGGCCCCAGACGTGAGGGACTGAAGAACTTCTGACCCTGCTCAGTTTCTCAGTGGATAAGCCAGTCTCAGGGCATCCTGATTATCCTAGTCGGAACTTGCTTTCCATGGAGATGTGAAGGAAATGATAAGACTCTTTTAATTGCATGAAGGGAATCACTGGGGGCACTTGAGCTGATAAAAGGGAAAATGAGGGAAAAGAGAGAGACAATGGTGTGAGAGTTAGAATAAATCACTGGATGCTTTTTCTCTGTCCCCATGTTCCCACTCACTCCAATATGGATCCAAGATCCATACAGGAACTCTCATTCATTGTTGATAGGAATGCAAAATGGAACAGCCACTTTGGGAGGTTCATGTGTTGACCTCTATTGTTTGCTCATCGTCTCAGCAGGAACAGGTCCTTTTGAGGTCTTTCTTTGTTTGCTCTTTGCTCCCTCTGTCATCTCATCCTCCACTTCTTAAGTTCTCTAAACCCTAAAATGTTGACTCTCTTAGAAGTTTGGAGTGCCATAGCAGTTTGCATACATTAAAAAAAACCCCAAAACACTTTAAATACAATGACACAGTTGAGGGTCCTCAACAGATAGAGCAGGGAGAGTTTTAGTTTAAGAACAAAGGCACAAGGGTTCTAAGCTACCACTTTCCATGATTTTTGCCAAGTGATGTCACTTAATTATTCCCACTTTGCCAGTGAAAGCAAAACCTACCCTGTATACCTCATGTAGCTTCAAAGATGATAGAAAGTGAGGCCTTTAGTCAGCATTATTGTTTTATCCTTCCATGCAAATTCAGGTTTCCTTTCTCCTTGGCACTCTATTCTCAATGACCTTTAGTAAAATGCTCCATTGTTTTCTTCACCGTGTTCTCCTCAAGAAACAAAAGGTTAATTCGGAATTTTTGTAAAATAGTGAAAAAATAACTTTGGGGATTTTTATGAGGTGGCTTTCAAATCCAGGCACAGCACTCCAGTCTGAGTCTTTGTTTAGAGAGAAGTTTTTCACAAGCTGTTTCTCCACAGATGGCACTTTGGTCACTTTATAGTAACCGAACCTCTCTCTGTGGGGAGATGATCATGTCGCGGCTCTTCCAGCCAAGCAGTTACATGGCTGTTCTTCCTGCTGATTGCAGGGAAGGAAACTCACATTACAGCTCAGTGTTTTCTTTTCAGTCTCAGCTTCCTACAGTCCCATCCCGTGAAGTCTAATAACAAAGAGGGGCTGTTAGTTCTGGAATGTTAATTGTAGAAGAGCTAGAAAGCACGCAAGCAAAATGTTAATCACCCAAATTCAACCACTGGGGTAATACTCTGTTATAGTGTTGGCGACTATCAGATAGCTTTCTATATATATAGTTCTATATATGAACTATATATAGAACTATATATATATATACTATATATATCCACTGAGAACTATATATAACTATATATGGACTATATAGAACTATATATATAACAATATATATAACAATCTGAATCTCAGGCATCCAAAGCGTGTTATGTCTCTGTGAGATAGACACACACACATACATATACACACATTTGAGTGTCTTGTGTATTTTACAAATATGAAACCCACATGACCTATCTTATCTTACAGTCTTTTTCTTTTCATTTAAGAACATATTACATATTTCCTAGCCCAGGTGTCTGTAAAACAGGAGAATGGATGAAGAAACTGTGGTGCATTTATACAGTGGAGTAATACAATGGAGTAGTACTCAGCAAGGAAAAGGAATAAACTACCCATATACACAAAAATATGGATGAATTTCAAAAAAATAATGCAGAGTGAAAGAAGTTTCCCCCAAGAGTATATATTCTATGAGTTCATTCATATGAGTAGGGAAAGCTCAGCTGTGATGAAAAAAATCAGGAAAGTGGTTGCCTTGGCAAAATGGGGCAGGGAGAGAGCAAGAGGCAAGAGTGAAATTTTGGGGTGGATACAATGCTCTATATCTTGATAGAAGTTTGGGTTACACAGTTGTATACATGTGTCAAAACTGGTCCACTTAATGGTCCACTTAAGATTTGTACATTTCATTGTATGCAAATTTTTACCTAAGGAAAAAACAACAAATATTGAACTCTAGTTAATAATATGCATGCTAAAGTACTTAAGGGAACAGAACTGATGTCTGCATTTTACTTTGAAATACATTCTTAAAAAAGATCAATGCATACAGAGATGGATAAATATGTGATAAAGCAGGTATAGTAAAGTGTTAATTACCATATTTAGGTGGTAGTTGTGTAGGTGCTCTCTATACAGTTTGTTCAATTTTCTGTAGGTTTGTAATTTTTTCATATTAAAATATTAGCAAGAGAAAGAACATATGACATGTTCCCATGTCAAATATGCTCCCACAATGTTTTAAAGGACTGATTAAATTGACATCTATAGACTGGAATATAATTCAATCACTGTTAAACATTTAGATTGTTTACATTTTCATAGTATAAGCTGTATTATAACAATTATCCTTATACTTGGATATTTAGATACCTGTCTTATTAGATACTTAGGATTAATGAGCATAATTGCTAAGTCAGTTAGGAATTAAGGACTTAGGTTCCTATTTTCATCCAGAAGATTTGGGACAATTTTCTCTCTTACTAAAGAGATGGATTCTATTTCCTCATATTTCCTTATAAGATTTCCAGTTACATAAAGATTTGGTTCTTTGTTAATCTTTGCTAATCAGTTCGATATCTTTAATGGAACATTCTTATAATTTATTTTCTGGTTATCTCCATCAGCACTTTAGGATCAAGGGAAAAACAGAAGAGAGAATTTTTTTCCTTAGTCAATCTAGCTGAAGTTTGTCAATATTTTTGATCTTTTTGAAGAACCATCTTCCAGTTTTTAGTTTCATTGATTTTTTTCTATTATTTTCCTATTTTCATTTTATTTATCTCTGCTCTAATCTTTATCATTTCCTTCCCTTTGTTATACTTGGGCTTACTTTGTTATTTTTTTTTCTAATTTCTTAAGTTGTAAATTTAGGTTATTGATTTGAGGTTTTTATTTTTATTTTTTAAATTTTTTAAATTTATTCAGTTAATTAACATATAATGTATTATTGGTTTCAGAGGTAGAGGTCAGTGATTATGTATTATCCAGTGCTCATTACATCACATGCCTCCTTAAATTTCCCTCTCAGCAGTGCTTTCACTGCATTCTATAAATTTTGGTGTGCTGTACTATTATTTTCATTTGTACTTTAGTATTTTTTTAATTCCCCTTGTGATTTATCTTATTCATTGGTTGTTTAAGAGTGTATTATATTAATTTCCACAAATTTGTGGGATTTCCAATTTTCCTTCCTAACTTCATCTCATTGTGGTTGGAAAAGATGCTATGGAAAGAGCCAAGATGTCCATCGACAGAAGAATGGCTAAAGAAGATGTGGTATACATATACAATGGAATATTATGCAGCCATCAAAAGGAATGAAATCTTGTCATTTGCAACGACGTGGATGGAACTGGAGAGTGTTATGCTGAGCGAAATAAGTCAATCAGAGAAAGACATGTATCATATGACCTCACTGATATGAGGAATTCTTAATCTCAGGAAACAAACTGAGGTTTGCTGGAGTGGTGGGGGGTGGGAGGGATGGGGCAACTGGGTGATAGACATTTAGGAGGGTATGTGCTATGGTGAGCACTGTGAATTGTGCAGGACTGCTGAATCACAGATCTGTACCTCTGAAACAAATAATACATTATATGTTAAAAAAGAAGAAGAAGAAGAAGAAGCTAGCAGGAGGGGAAGAATGAAGGGGGGGAATCGGAGGGGGAGATGAACCATGAGAGACGATGGACTCTGAGAAAAAAACTGAGGGTTCTAGAGGGGAGAGGGGTGGGAGGATGGGTTAGCCTGGTGATGGGTATTATGCTTTGTATGACATAAGTATCTCTAAACCCACTGAGATTTAATTTGTGGCCTAATATGTTATCTATCTGTAAAATGTCCCATGTGCATTTGAGAAGAATGTGTATGCTGGTGTTATTGGATAGAGAGATCTGTATGTGTCGTTAGATCTAATTGATTTATTGTGTTTCAAGTCCTCTGTTTCCTTATTTATTATCTCTGTCTTGTTCTATCCTTTATTGAAAGTGGAGTATTGAAGTATTCAATTGTTATTGTAGAAATGCCAATTTTCCCCTTTAATTCTGTCAAATTTTGATCAAAAAACAATTTTGATAATCTGTTTAGTAGGTGCATTAATGTTTATAATTTTTATGTCATCTTGCTATGTTGAAGATTTTATTAATACATAATATAGACTTCTATCTAGTCTTTCTCTCTGTGGACATCTGATGAATGTACACAACATACAAGAATATGGGAGGTGTTTACTCTTCATGCCATGTCACCACTATGCTTTGAAAAATTATAATTTGGAGTTGTATGTTCTAGCATCTTTGGGTTATTAGCAAGCTGTATAAAAAACCCAACAAATGTCAAGGTTGAATCACTCATATTTAAATGATGATCAGAAGCCCATAACTGCAGCAATTTGGTGTGCCAGAAGGGGCAGCACATAAACAAAACACTCAGTTAGCTGCTCTTCTCATCCTGCTCATTGTGGTGTGGATTACAGTCCTGTTTTATTCCTTTCTCTTGGCTCTTTCAGCAATAGATGAAACCACCGAAGCCACTCAGCAGACAAACATGCCAGATCACGGGCCAGAGGACAATTTCCCTTTCCCAGCAGCAGCTCAGGCCCCTTCCCTGGACTTTCCAGATGACCTTTATAGCAGCAGCTGACTTCTTGAGTAGTTTTTATTTTGATGGCCTAGAGCAAAATAACAATGTGATGTTGCCCAGTGAAAAGCTTGAGATTCAAATTTTAGGTTTCTCTCTCTTATGGCTTTGATTTGAATACAAGAGACTTTAAGAAGTCAGTAACTGAATATATATGTATATTCACTCCTTATGGAGATTTCACCAATTGGTGAGCAACAGGTGCATTTTACAATTTCCAAAAATGATCATTAAGTGTCAAACAAGTTCTTGACAGTGTCAAACAGTTATATATCAGCTTTTAAATGGGTCAGCCCATCTCATCCATTTGAAACTCAAGTTAATTGATTCTTTATAGAAGTTGATACTGTTGACATACTGTTGGAATTTCATTTTCTGAAATCTTTTCATTGAACTTCTGAGTTTCCCACCTACTTCTTGCAATGTGTCTCTTGACTAGCTTATTTTATTTATTGCAGGATTTATAAATAGTTGCTACCCAAACTTCAGTCTTTAGTTTTATATTCTATGTCTACTTTTTCCTATAACATTGGTAGAAAAAAATGTTTTTTGGATGGGTTCCTAAAGGTGGAATTAAAGTTTAAAATTATGATAATATGTATCTAAATTGGTATAACTTGTTGATTTCCCACCACCTGCAGATAGTAGCAATTTCCTTACATAGTTGTCAAACAAGTCCCTCCCATGCCCAATATTGTGTAGATTGATGGGTGAAAAAATGCTATCTCATCCAACCATTCATATGGATGTTCAAGTTCTTTGTCCATTTTTAAATGGAAATGTTAATTTTTTTTCTTATTTATGTCTATTTTATTTATAGTACAAATAAACCTTTGCCTATTATGGATATTACAAATCTTTTTCCAGTTTCAATTACATTTTCATTTTCACTGTGTTGTTTTTGCATGTGAAGAACGTTTAATATAGTCAATTCAACTGAGTGTCAATTTCCTATATAGTAAATGATGTGTATAGGGCCATGATGAGTAAGAAACTTGATGACAGTGATGAAGGCATAAAATAAGTATTGTGAGTATGAGAAGAGTTAACTGGAGAAATGTGAAAGAAATGGCAAGACAGTATTGAGAGCCCAGATGATCATGGAGACACTGAATTGGGCACTAATCTGTATGGATTATTTTTAGTCAGGTAGATCCAGGGGTCTAGGTGTGTAATTACCTATTGTAGACATTTGGGTTGATCTAGGCTTGAGTTTTTGGAGGAAAAAGGAAGGATCAGTAAATGAAGTAAGTGAAAATGTTAGTAAGATAATTTATATAATAGGTTATAAAGGTAATAAAAGTCACAAGATGTATATACAGAAATCCATATTATCTTAGTGAAAGACATATCAAGATTTAAGCATATGGATATATTCTGGGATTGGAAGAATTGCCATCATAAAAATGTTAATCTTACCAAACAATATAAAATGTACTAAGATTTCATTAGAATTCTGATACAGTTTCTTATTGGAATTGGATTAAGTTATCCTAAATTTTTTTTATTTTATTATGTTACATTAGTCACCATACAATGCAGTTATCCTAAATTTTATATGGAAAAAAGGTCCAAGAATAGCCATGACAATTATAAAAAAAATAATAGAAAAAGGGAGACTTGTTTCTGAGACTATAAGAACTTAGTACAAAGATATAAGGAAAACAAATATGATATTGGCACAGTTATGGACTGACTTATTACTCAGGGTGACAGAACACAGCATCCAGAGATAGATCCCAGTATCCATAGTATATATGATACCTTAAATATTTGACTAAAGTCATTTTAGAAAATGACAAAAGGTGGGAAATGTAATACATAGTGCTATCACTACTCGCTATCAAAAACGAAGAATATTGGATCCCATTCTTAAACATTAAAAGAAACCTTCTGGGCATATTACATACATAAATGTAGTAGTAGTAGTAATAATAATAATAATAATAATTTTACAATACAATCTATGACACTATGTATATAATCTAAGGCAAGGGAGATCTTAACCAGTATTGGAAACCCAGAAGCTATTAAAAATATATACATATATTTGAGCTTTCAATATTAAAATTTTATGACACTAAAACCAAAGATTAAAAAAATAATGTAATGACATTTCAGTGATTAATATCTATAATTTAAAAAATGAGCTCTAACAAGTGGAAAAGAAAAGATAAATAACTCAAAAGAAAAGAATAAAATATGTAAATAGGCAATTTATCGGGGAAGGTCGTCCTCTTCGACCGAGCGCGCAGCTTCGGGAGGGACGCACATGGAGCGGTGAGGGAGGAAGGGGACACCCGCCTAGCCAGCCAGATCAGCCGAATCAACCCTGGCGATCAATGGGGTGACAGATGTCGCAGCCAGATCGCCCTCACATCCTGTAAATAGGCAATTTAAAGACGTTCGATGACCAAGAAACATGTGAAAATACTAAACTACACAGTAATATGAAAATGCATATTAAAGTAATAATAAATCACTTTTCTCCAAACAGACTGCAAAAAAAAAATTGAAAGCTTTATCCTTGATGGTTAGCATAGATGTGGGGAAACGTATGCTCTCAAATATTGATGATGGTAGAAATATTTGCTGTAAACTTTTCAGAAACAAACCACTGAATACTAAAATTAGTACAGATGACCTTTGAGCAACACAGGTTTGACAACATGAGCCCACTCACACTGCATGGATTTTTAAAAATAAATACATTACAGTACTGTAAGTGTATTTTCTCTTCCTCATGATTTCCTTAATAACATTTTCTTTTCTCTACCTTACTTTATTACAAAGAATACAGCATATAATACACATAACACACAAAACATGTGTAATCAACTTTTTATGTTATTGGTAATGCTTCCGGTCAGTAGTAGGCTAGTCATAGCTGAATTTTGGGAGAAGTCAAAAGTTATATGCAGATTCTTCACTACCCAGGGAATTGGAACCCTTAACCTGAGTTGTTCAAAGCTCAAATATACATATATACAACTATAAGTATAGATTATCTATACATATAGATACTGTATTTGTAAAGTTCAAATTGTAATTTCCTGTAAAAATTATACATTTATATTTGTATTTATGCATTTTTGAATATTTATAAGGTACATGAAAAAAACCACATGCAAAGCAAAACTATTTACATGTACACTGCAAGGTAGGCACACTGATTTGGTACTCAAAATCCATGTCACTATCTTTCTAGTGTGTATTCTGGTTTGCAGAGTCTGGAAAATTAAAAACTACATTTTCACATTCCCTTACCAAATCTAGATCTTGAATATGATTTACATTTAGCCAATCAACTGTACTTGTATAAAAGATAGAAGGCAGAAGTGAATCTTCTCATGATGACATTGATTTTCTCTGTCTTTAAGTTTCAACAGTTTGCATATTATATATCTAGGTGTTTTAGTTTGCTTATTTTTGGTATTTACTCTGCTTGTTGTTTTCTGAGATTCTTGAATCTGTGTTTTGGTATCTGTCATTAATTTTGGAAAATTCTTGGTCATTGTCTCTTCTAATATTTCTTCTGCTATGTTCTTCCCCTTGTCTCTTTTTGGGAATACAATTACACATGGTAGATCACTTGATATTTTTGCACACCTCTTGCACACTCTGTTGTGATCTTTTGATACTTGTTTGTCTCTTTGTGTTTTCTTTCCTTGGCTATTGTTGAGCCTATTGAAGACATTCTTTATCTCTCTTACTAAGTTATGTTTTCAGATACACAATGTACAAATATGTAATTCTATGACATCAGTAACTGAAAAGGATGAAGACCATGGTATACACGAGTCCAGTTTATTTTAAGTTTTTGAAATTAAGATGCTATAAATTCAAATTAGAATGTTATAACTCTAGGATTTTAAGTGCAATGGTCATAGTAACCACAAGGAAAATAGAAAATATTTATAGAATACACACCAAAAAATTGAGAAGAGAATTAAAACATTTTACTATAAAAAATCAACTAAATGCAAAAGAGACAATGATGCAGAAAGAGAGGAACAACAACAACAACATATAATGCATATAGAAAACAAATAGCGAAACTACAGAAGTCCCTCAATATCAGTAATTATTTTAACTGTAAATGGATTAAACTCTCCATTAAACTGCCAGAGGTTGGCAAAATGTATTTTTTTAAGTTACACCTATAAGCTATTTACAACATTCTCATTTCAGATCCAAATGGAATGAAAGTGAAAAAAATGGTAAAAGATATCCAATGCAAAGAGTAACCAAAAGAGAGCATAAGTGGCTATACTAATATCAGACAAAATAGACTTTAAATCAAAGAAGTTTATAAAAGATAAAGGACATTATGCATTAATAAAATCTTCAACACAGCAAGATGACATAAAAATTATAAACATTAATGCACCTACTAAACAGATTATCAAAATGTATAAATCAAAAATTGACAGAATTAAAGGGAAAAATTGGCATTTCTACAATAACAATTGAATACTTCAATACTCCACTTTCAATAAAGGATAGAACAAGACAGATAATAAATAAGGAAACAGAGGACTTGAAACACAATAAATCAATTAGATCTAACAGACACATACAGATCTCTCTACCCAATAACACCAGCATACACATTCTTCTCAAATGCACATGGGACATTTTACAGATAGTTAACGTATTAGGCCACAAGTTAAATCTCAGTGGGTTTAGAAATACTTATGTCATACAAAGCATCTTCTCCAACCACAATGAGATGAAGTTAGGAAGGAAAATTGGAAATCCCACAAATTTGTGGAAATTAATATAATACACTCTTAAACAACCAATGAATAAGATAAATCACAAGGGAAATTTAAAAAATACTAAAGTACAAATGGAAATAATAGTACAGCACACCAAAATTTATAGAATGCAGTGAAAGCACTGCTGAGAGGGAAATTTAAGGAGTCATGTGATGTAATGAGCACTGGATAATACATAATCACTGACCTCTACCTCTGAAACCAATAATACGTTATATGTTAATTAACTGAATAAATTTAAAAAATATAAAAAATAAAAATAGGGGGGCGGAGCAAGATGGTGGAGGAGTAGGAGACCTGGATTTCGTCTCCTCTCAGGAATTCAGCTGGATAGGGATCAAACCATTCTGAACACCTACAAACTCAACAGGAGATCGAAGAAAAGAAGAGCAACGACTCTCTGAACAGAAAAGCGACCACTTTCTGGAAGGTAGGACGTGCGGAGAAGTGAATCCGAGGCGATATTCGGGAGGATAGACGGCGGGGGAGGGGCCTCCGTCTGCCGCTTCTGGCAAGTGATAGAGCCGCGGAGCACAAAATCGGAACTTTTAGAAGTCTGCTCCACTGAGGGATGTCGCTCTGGTGGCTAAGCGGGGGGTGGAGCCCTTGCAGGACCTTCGGGGTCAGGACCTTCGGGGTCACAGAAAGACCAGGGGTGCCTGAGTGCAGCAGAGCTCCCAGGTATTGGAGCGGGGAAGCCAGCTGCAGAGACGGAGCCCAGGCGTGGGCTCTCAGCTCGGGGTTGCCATAAACCATGATCCGTGGCACAGTCGGGCCACTGCTCCTCCAGCAGGGACCCAACAAGCGGCAGATCCGGGGAGACTCACCTTCTTCCCTGGGGAGGAGAGGTGCAGGAGTGCACCGCAGAAATCTGCTGGGTTTGGAGACTCCACACGGGGCCAGGTGCCAGAGATAGAAACACTCGGTCACAGGCTGGGGGAGCGCGGAGTGCAGCCGGAGACCGGGGAGACGGGAGTGACTGGCGGCTTTTCTCTGGCGGCTCACTGAGGAGCAGGGCCCTGATTTCTTGGCTCCTCCGGGGCAGAGATTGGGAGGCCGCCCCATTTTCACTCTCCGCCTCCAAAGCTGTATGGAAAGCTCGCAGGGAACAAAAGCTCCAAAGAGCAAACCCGAGCAGATTACTTAGGCGGGACCAGGCAAGGGCGGGGCAATTCCGCCTCCGGCAAAGTCATTTGGGAACCACAGCAACAGGCCCCTCCCCCAGAAGATCAGCGAGAACAGCCAGCCAAGACCAAGTTTACCGATCAATGAGAATGGCAGAACTCCAGTGCTAGGGGAATATTGCACATAGAATTCATGGCTTATTTTTCGTGATTCTTTAGTCTTTCAAAGTTAATTTTTTTTAACTGTCTTTTTTCTTTTTTTCTTTTTTTTTGAATTTTTCTTTTTCCCTTTTTCAACCAGCATCTTATCAATCCCTTTTTTTAAAAAAAACATTTTTATTTTTCATTTTTAGAGTCATATTCTATCCCTTCATAGTAGTTACCCGTATTTTTGGCATATATATATAAGTTGTTCTCTCTTTAAAATTTTGAGATCATTTCTTCTAACAGATCAAAATATACCCTAAATCTCTATTGTATGGTTTTTTTCTACTCCTCTGCCTGATCACATTCTCTCCTTTTTTTTTCTCTTTTTTTTTAAATCCTCTTTCTTTTTTCAAACAACTTCTTATCAATTCCTTTTATAAAATTTTTTATAATTTCCATCTTTACAGTCGTATTCCATCCCTTCATCATATCAACCCTTATTTTTGTACATATATAAGTTTTTCTTTCTTTAAAATTTTGGGAGTCACTTTCATCTAACAGACCAAATACACCCAAAATCTAGTGTGTGGCACTGATCTATATACCAGCCTGATCATATTTGATCACATTCTGTTTCTTTGTTTTGTTTTGTTCATTTTTTGTTTTTATCTTTATCTTTTTCTTTTCCTTTTTTTTTTCTTTTTTTCTTTTTCTTTTTTTGTCTCTTTCCCTTTCTTTTCCCACTGCTTCAGGTCTTTTCTGATTTGTTTAGAGTATATTTTCTGGGAATGTTGTTACCCTGTTAGCATTTTGTTCTCTCACTAATCTATTCTCCTCTGGGCAAAATGACAAGATGGAAAAAATCACCTCAACAAAAAGAACAAGAGACAGTACCGAATGCCAGGGACCTACTCAATATGGACATTAGTACGATGTCAGATCTAGAGTTCAGAATCATCACTTTAAAGATACTAGCTGGGCTTGAAAAAAGCATGGAAGTTATTAGAGAAACCCTTTCTGGAGAAGTAAAAGAACTAAAATCTAACCAAGTAGAAATCAAAAAGGCTATTAATGAGGTGCAATCAAATATGGGGGCACTAACTGCTAGGATAAATGAGGCAGAAGAGAGAATCAGTGAGATAGAAGACCAAATGATGGAAAATAAAGAAGCTGAGAAAAAGAGAGATAAACAACTACTGGATCATGAGGGCAGAATTCGAGAGATAAGTGATACCATAAGATGAAACAACATTAGAATAATTGGGAACCCAGAAGAAGAGGAAAGAGAGAGAGGGGCAGAAGGTATAATGGAGCAAATTATAGCAGAGAACTTCCCTAATTTGGGGAAGGAAACAGGCATCAAAATCCAGAAAGCACAGAGAACCCCTCTCAAAATCAATAAAAATAGGTCAACACCCTGACATCTAATAGTAAAACTTACAAGTCTCAGAGACAAAGAGAAAATCCTGAAAGCAGCTCGGGAGAAGAGATATGTAACCTACAATGGTAGAAACATTAGATTGGCAACAGACCTATCCACAGAGACCTGGCAGGCCAGAAAGGACTGGCAGGATCTATTCAGAGCACTAAACGAGAAAAATATGCAGCCAAGAATACTATATCCAGCTAGGCTGTCATTGAAAATAGATGGAGAGATAAAAAGCTTCCAGGACAAACAAAAACTAAAGGAATTTGGAAACACAAAACCAGCCCTACAAGAAATCTTGAAAGGGGTCCTCTAAGCAAAGAGAGAGCCTAAAAGCAACATAGACCAGAAAGGAACACAGACAATATACGGTAACAGTCACCTTACAGGCAATACAATGGCACTAAATTCCTATCTTTCAATAGTTACCCTGAATGTAAATGGGCTAAATGCCACAATCAAAAGACACAGGCTATCAGACTGGATTAAAAAACAAGACCCATCAATATGCTGTCTGCAAGAGACTCATTTTAGACCCAAAGACAGCCCCAGATTGAAAGTGGGGGGGGAAACCATTTACCATGCTAATGGACACCAAAAGAAAGCTGGGGTGGCAATCCTTATATCAGACAAATTAGATTTTAAACCAAAGACTATAATAAGAGATGAGGAAGGACACTATATACTACTTAAAGAGCCTATTCAACAAGAAGATCCAACAATTGTAAGTATCTATGCCCCTAACATGGGAGCAGCCAATTATATAAGGCAATTAATAACAAAAGCAAAGAAACACATCAACAACAATACAATAATAGTGGGGGACTTTAACACCCCCCTCACTGAAATGGACAGATCGTCTAAGCAAAAGATCAACAAGGAAATAAAGACTTTAAATGACACACTGGACCAAATGGACTTCACAGACATATTCAGAACATTCCATCCCAAAGCAACGGAATACACATTCTTCTCTAGTGCCCATGGAACATTCTCCAGAATCAATCACATCTTAGGTCATAAATCAGGTCTCAACTAGTACCAAAAGATTGGGATCATTCCCTGCCTATTTTCAGACCACAATGCTTTGAAACTAGAGCTCAATCACAAGAGGAAAGTCGGAAAGAACTCAAATACATGGAGGCTAAAGAGCATCCTACTAAGGAATGAATGGGTCAAACAGGAAATTAAAGAAGAATTAAAAAAATTCATGGAAACCAATGAAAATGAAAACACAACTATTCAAAATCTTTGGGATGCAGCAAAGGCAGTTCTAAGAGGAAAGTATATAGCAATACAAGCCTTTCTCAAGAAACAAGAAAGGTCTCAAATACACAACCTAACCCTACACCTAAAGGAGCTGGAGAAAGAACAGCAAATAAAGCCTAAACCCAGCAGGAGAAGAGAAATAATAAAGATCAGAGCAGAAATCAATGAAATAGAAACCAAAAGACCAGTAGAACAGATTAACGAACCTAGGAGCTGGTTCTTTGAAAGAATTAACAAGATTGATAAACCCCTGGCCAGACTTATCAAAAAGAGAAGAGAAATGACCCAAATCAACAAAATCATGAATGAAAGAGGAGAGATCACAACCAACACCAAAGATATACAAACAATTATAAGAACATATTATGAGCAACTCTATGCCAGCAAATTAGATAACCTGGAAGAAATGGATGCATTCCTAGCGATGTATCAACTACCAAAACTGAACCAGGAAGAGATAGAAAACCTGAACAGACCTATAACCACTAAGGAAATGGAAGCAGTCATCAAAAATCTCCCAACAAACAAAAGCCCAGCGCCAGATGGCTTCCCAGGGGAATTCTACCAAACATTTCAAGAAGAATTAATACCTATTCTTCTGAAACTGTTCCAAAAAATAGAAATGGAAGGAAAACTTCCAAACTCATCTTATGAGGCCAGCATTACCTTGATCCCAAAACCAGACAAAGACCCCATCAAAAAGGAGAACTACAGACCAATATCCCTGATGAACATGGATGCAAAAATTCTCACGAAAATACTAGCCAATAGGATCCAACAGTACATTAAAAGGATTATTCACCACGACCAAGTGGGATTTATCCCTGGGCTGCAAGGTTGGTTCAACATCCGCAAATCAATCAATGTGATACAATACATTAACAAAAGAAAGAACAAGAATCATATGATCCTCTCAATAGATGCAGAAAAAGCATTTGACAAAGTACAGCATCCTTTCTTGATCAAAACTCTTCAGAGTATAGGGATAGAGGGTACATACTTCAATATCATAAAAGCCACCTATGAAAAACCTACAGCAAATATAATTCTCAATGGGGAAAAACTGAGAGCTTTCCCCCTAAGGTCAGGAATGCGGCAGGGATGTCCACTATCACCACTGCTATTCAACATAGTATTGGAAGTCCTAGCCACAGCAATCAGACAACAAAAAGAAATAAAAGGCATCCAAATTGGCAAAGAAGAAGTCAAACTCTCACTCTTTGCAGATGATATGATACTTTATGTGGAGAACCCCAAAGACTCCACCCCAAAACTGCTAGAACTCATACAGGAATTCAGTAAAGTGGCAGGATATAAAATCAATGCACAGAAGTCAGTGGCATTCCTATACACCAACAACAGGACAGAAGAAAGAGAAATTAAGGAGTCGATCCCATTTCCAATTGCACCCAAAACCATAAAATAGCTAGGAATAAATCTAACCAAAGAGGCAAAGGATCTGTACTCAGAAAACTATAAAATACTCATGAGAGAATTTGATGAAGACACAAAGAAATGGAAAAACGTTCCATGCTCATGGATTGGAAGAACAAATATTGTGAAGATGTCAATGCTACCTAGAGCAATCTACACATTAAATGCAATCCCTATCAAAATACCATCCACTTTTTTCAAAGAAATGGAACAAATCATCCTAAAATTTGTATGGAACCAGAAAAGACCCCGCATTCCCAGAGGAATGTTGAAAAAGAAAAGGAAAGCTGGCGGCATCACAATTCCGGACTTCCAGCTCTATTACAAAGCTGTCATCATCAAGAAAGTATGGTACTGGCACAAAAACAGACACATAGATCAATGGAACAGAATAGAGAGCCCAGAAATGGACCCTCAACTCTATGGTCAACTCATCTTTGACAAAGCAGGAAAGAATGTCCAATGGAACAAAGACAGTCTCTTCAACAAATGGTGTTGGGAAAATTGGATAGCCACATGCAGAAGAATGAAACTGGACCATTTCCTTACACCGCACACAATAATAGACTCCAAATGGTTGAAAGACCTCAATGTGAGACAGGAGTCCATCAAAATCCTAAAGGAGAACACAGGCAGCAACCTCTTTGACCTCAGCCGCAGCAACTTCTTCCTAGAAACATCACCAAAGGCAAGGGAAGCAAGGGCAAAAATGAACTATTGGGACTTCATCAAGATAAAAAGCTTTTGCACAGCAAAAGAAACAGTCAACAAAACCAAGGGACAGCCGACAGAATGGGAGAAGATATTTGCAAATGACATATCAGATAAAGGGCTAGTATCCAAAATCTATAAAGAACTTATCAAATTCAATACTCAAAGGATAAAGAATCCAATCAAGAAATGGGCAGAAGATATGAACAGACATTTTTCCAGAGAAGACATCCAAATGGCCAACAGACACATGAAAAAGAGCTCAATATCGCTCGGCATCAGGGAAATCCAAGTCAAAACCTCAATGAGATACCACCTCACACCAGTCAGAATGGCTAAAATTAACAAGTCAGGAAATGACAGATGTTGGCGGGGATGCAGAGAAAGGGGAACCCTCCTACACTGTTGGTGGGAATGCAAGCTGGTGCAGCCACTCTGGAAAACAGTATGGAGGTTCCTCAAAAAGTTGAAAATAGAGCTACGCTATGACCCAGCAATTGCACTACTGGATATTTACTCCAAAGATACAAATATAGGGATCTGAAAGGGTACGTGCACCCTGATGTATATAGCAGCAATGTCCACAATAGCCAAACTGTGGAAAGAGCCAAGATGTCCATCGACAGATGAAAGGCTAAAGAAAAAGTGGTATATATATGCAATGGAATATTATGCAGCCATCAAAAGGAATGAGATCTTGCCACTTGCAACAACGTGGATGGAACTGGAGGGTATTATGCTGAGCGAAATAAGTCAAACAGAGAAAGACATGTATCATATGTCCTCACTGATATGAGGAATTCTTAATTGCAGGAAACAAACTGAGGGTTGCTGGAGTGGGGGGTGGGTTGGGAGAGATGGGGTGACTGGGTGATAGACACTGGGGAGGGTATGTGCTCTAGTAAGTGCTGTGAATTGTGCAAGACTGTTGAATCTCAGATCTGTACCTCTGAAACAAATAATGCAATATATGTTAAGAAAAAAAAAAAGAAGAAGAAGAAGAAGAAGGTAGCAGGAGGGGAAGAATGAAGGGGGGGATATCGTAGGGGTAGATGGACCATGAGAGACTATGAACTCTGAAAAACAAACTGAGGGTTCTAGAGGCGAGGGGGGTGGGAGGATGGGTTAGCTGGTGATGGGTATTGAGGAGGGCATGTTCTGCATGGAGCACTGGGTGTTATGCACAAACAATGAATCATGTAACACTACATCTAAAACTAATGATATAATGTATGGGGATTAACATAACAATAAAAAACAATTAAAAAAATATATAAAATTAAAAAAATAAAAATAAAAACCTCAAATCAATAACCTAAATTTACAACTTAAGAAATTAGAAAAAATAAAATAACAAAGTAAGCCCAAGTATAACAAACGGAGGGAAATGATAAAGATTAGAGCAGAGATAAATAAAATAGGAAAATAATAGATAAAAATCAATGAAACTAAAAACTGAAAGATGGTTCTTCAAAAAGATCAAAATATTGACAAACTTCAGCTAGACTGACTAAGGAAAAAAACTCAAAATCATACTAAAATAATAAATGAAAGTGGTAATATTACTACAGAAATAAAAAGCATTATAAGAAGGTACTATGAACAATCATACTCCAACAAAGTGGATGACCTAGATGAAATGGACATTTTTCAAGAAACACAAATCCTACCAAGACTGAATCACACAAAAACAGAATATCTAAATTGGCCTATAACTAGTTAGGACATTGAATCAATAGTTAAAAAACCTTCCAATGAAGAAAAATCCTGGCCTTGATGACTTCACTGGTGAATTCTACCATTTAAAGCAGAACTAACACCAATCCTTCTTAAACTTCTCCAAGAAATGTAGAGGAGGGAACCCTTCCTAACTTATTCTATAAGGCCAGCATTACCCTGATACCAAAGCCAAGCAAAGATGCTACAAGAAAAGGAAACTATATAGCAATATACCTTATGAATATTGATGCCACATCCTCAAAAAAATACTAACAATCTGAATTCAACAGCATATTAAAAGGATTATAAACCATGAGGGAGTATATTGTAAGCACATGAAAAGATGCTCATCACTAATAATTAGGGAAATGCATATAACCATAATGAGACACCATTTCATACCCATTAGGATGGCTACTCTCAAACAAAACAAAAGAAAAACAAAAACAAACCAGCATTGGTGAGAATGTGGAGAAACAAACCCTTGTGCACTGTTGGTGGAAATGTAAAATGGAAAAGAATATGGTGTTTCTTCGAAAAAATTAAACATGAAATTACCATATCATCTGCAATTCCATTTCTGAATATACACCCAAAAGAACTGAAAGCAGAAACTCAGATATTTATTTGTACACCTATGTTCAGAGCAGCATCATTTGCAATAACTAAAATGGGAAGCAATGCAAGTATACATCAACAAATGAATGGGTAAACAAAACACCACATATGCATACAATGGAACGTTATTCAGCTTTGAAAAGTAAAGAAATTTTGACATGCTACAACATGGTGAACCTTGAGGACATTAAGCTAAGTGAAATAAACCAGTCGCAAAAAGACAAATACTGTATGGTTCCTCTTACGTGAGATCCTAGAGTAGTCAAAAAATCACAGAATCACAAAGTAGAATGGTGGTTGCCAGTGGGGAGGGGAAGAGAGAATGGAGACTTAAAGTTTAAAGGGCATAGAATTTCTGTCTTGGAGGTGAAAAGAGTTCTAGAGATGGATGGTGGTGATGGTTGCACAACAATATAAATTGTACTTATTATCAATGAACTGCACATCTTAAAAGCATTAAGATGGTAAATTTTATGAGTATTTTAACACAAAAAATTGAAAAAAGTTTCACTAAGAAATGCATATTTTAGTTGCAAAGAAAAGTTTGGTTGTATTTTCTCTGAGAATAATATGGGTAGTAGAGGGATTGGGGAGACCTTAATCCCATAAAGCCAATCCCCCATTCTCAATGGAATCATTACCTAGCCCTCTAGGTCTTGGTTTCTCTAACTTTAAACTCTGCATAAGAGAGTTATTTAGAAGATTAAATTAGAAAGTGAATGAACATTCTAAATACAGTGTCTGCCTAGAGAGGGAAAAGTAACATTTTAGTAACTAGTAAAATTTTTATTTCATGTATTTAAATAGAATGCTCTCTTAAATTTTTGTTTGTTTGAGGACTATCCAAACATAGAGAATAATTTTCCATAAATAGTGATTGGCTTAAAATGTTAGGCACAATTTTAACTGTCATCTCTTAACTGTCATCTTCTGCAGTCCTCAGCAAGGAACAGACTACATAACTTCTGAAAGAAAAATGTCCCTTTAGACAACTTCTTCTGGGCTACCTCAAATCTTTAAATTCCTTCAACACAGAAATATACCAGTTCATCTTCAAAACAGCACAGTTGTGAGATTAAAGGGTTAAGAACTTCATAGGATATGGTTGACCTGAGTTTGTTATTAATGGCTGGTCACATGGGCTTTGGCAGGCCAAGTGGTAACACTGGCTTCCAGGAGAGAGGATGTTTTGGAAAATGATAATGTATGTGACTTTCTGTTCCAGTCCACCCTGTGTTGGCAAAGCCTCCCATCCTACTGTCTGCTTCCTTTGGTTTGGTTTAACCTATTTTTTAGTATTGTCAGTTCAAGCTCTTTCCTGGACTCTGGGAAGGGAGTTTCACTCTTTGCTTAGGAGCATATGAGATTTTATTCCAAAACCTCAAACCATATTAAATTTGATTGTTCTGAAATATGCCATTGACTTTGAGTTCTGGGGATCTGCTTAAATATTGCCTCTTGGTTAAAACTTTTCCTTAAAGGAAGGAGACAATTTTTCAGCCTCCAAAATGACAGACCCAAGTGGATAGGTCTTCATGAAGAGGCTGCTGCTTATAGTTACTTTTGTAATTCTATGATTTCTGTTAGTCAGAGACATGGTCTTTGGGTACAGTATTTCCTACAGTCACCAGAATGTAATCTGGAACTATAAGATAGAAACTGTAGTATTTATAAGGTCTCATAATAGTTTCTGTTTCCTAGGGGCACCTGGCTGGCTTAGTTGGTGGAGCATCTGACCCCTTGATCTCAGAGTTGTGAGTTCAAGCCTCATGTTGGGTGTAGAGATTGATTTCCATTTCCTTGTTGCCAAGGCTCATAGAAGATATGAAGAGGAATCTATGATAGCAATATTGGACTAATCATCTGTCCAGTTTTCACTCCCCAACTTAATGACAAGCTGTACGGCTACCATCAGTATGGAGGAATGAGAAGGGCATGATTATACCTCAGCACAAGCCCCATCACCTGGAGTTAACAATCAGGGTCTGGAAATAATGTCATTCCCTACAAGTGTCATCTAGCATCATTATTAGGAGTTTATATGTTTAGTAATGACAAGGCATCTTCTATCCACGAGATGATATAAGCATATATGCAGTCACCTCTAGGGTGACAAAGCTTGTGGGGGATTGAGCAGGACAGGCCTAAGCCGGGGCTATCATACTTGGGCAAGTTTTTTATGTCTGAGGAAACTCATGTTCTTCAAATATGATGGTACATTCAAGCTTGTTAAAAGGATTTGGAATAATAAATATGTGATATGTGTGAGGGTGTGAGTATCTCAGCTTCAGTCAGAGACTGACACATATATGTGGTTGTTCCTGATGAGTCTGTGGGGTAAGACCACAAGAAACCCATTGCAACAGGACCATAGTACCTTAAAAAAAGATTCTTAAAGAAAGATCCAAGAATATTAAGCATAATCCAGTAAGGCAGCCTTAGATACTACATTTTCAAAATCACTTAGAATCATTGAGATATGGTTTTACCTAGCTCACACATTGGACTCATATCTAAGAACCTCATTGAGATCAGGAGAGAAAAATTAAAAAAAAAACAACACTGTATTCACTGTGTGCACTGTATCCACCAGTTGAGTACAGTACAGATAAGATGCAGACTATTTGTGAGTGTACCAGAGGCACTCAGGATTCTCCAAATTACCTGTCAGAGAATTTGGATAGTACTAGGATTTGTGTTAGAGAGACAAGAATATTAGTCAGTGAAATGTGGGTTATCACTGCTTAATCTTATCTAATTTTCACCCATTGGCTAAAAACCTAGAGTAAATTTTACTATATGTAAAATACATATAACATAATACCTTGAACATAGTTCATGGTATTAATATATCATTTCCCATTAATTAATATTTGTTTCATAGATTAAGAGTATTTAACTCTGCTATGGAACACAAGAAAAACAAATGGGATGTATAAAGCTTGAAAGCCATGATAAGTATATAGATAATAAATAAGTTAGTAGGTTTCAGACATAGGAGAGACTCATAAAATGTGCTAAATATAGATAATAAGTAATCGAATTGCTTTTATAACCCAAGAAGTACACATAAAATGCATAGCTGCTCATTAGGCTAATTGGTGAACTATAGCTGTGACCAGTATTTGTCCTTGTATCTTTTTGCTAGAGCAACTGTATGTATGGTTAACTTTGTGTACCTCCCATCTGCTTAGCCCCCTTGCTCAACCTTAATTCTGGTCCTCTGGTTTGAGCACTTGTTTTCTTTCTTCTTCTTTTTTTTTTTTTTTCAAGATTTTATTTATTTATTTGACAAAGAGAGAGAGCGCACAAGCAGGGGAGCAGCAGGCACAGGAAGAGGGAGAAGCAGGCTTCCTGCTGAGCAGGGAGCCTGATGTGGGGCTCCATCCCAGGACCCTGGGATCATGACCTGAGCCAAAGGCAGATGCTTAACCGACTGAGCCACCCAGGCGCCCCTGAGTACATGTTTTCAATTTGAGAGAATAAATAGCTAGGAGAAGAATTGTGAAATCATGTATTTATTCTATGTTTAACTTTTTCAAGAAACACCAAACTGCTTTCCAGTGATTGCACCATTTTTAACCCTATCAACAATGTACAAGTGTTCCATTTTCTCTAGCTTCTTGACAACACTTATTTTCTCTTTTCTTAATTACTGTCATCCTAGTGGGTGTGAAGAGGTATTTCATTGTGGTTTTTCACTTGCATTTCCCTAATAACTAATGATGTAGAATACTTTTTTATGTGCTTTTTGGCCATTTGTGTATCTTTTCTGAAGAAATGTCATTTTAAGTCATTTGCATATTTTTATTTTTTATTATTATGTTATGTTAATCACCATACTTTACATCATTAGTTTTTGATGTACTGATCCATGATTCATTGTTTGCGTATAACACCCAGTGCTCCATGCAGAACGTGCCCTCCTTAATACCCATCACCAGGCTAACCCATCCTTCCACCCCCCCTCCCCTCTAGAACCCTCAGTTTGTTTTTCAGAGTCCATAGTCTCTCATGGTTCATCTTGCATATTTTTAAAATTGGGTTGCTAATATTTTTGTTGTTGAGATGTAGGAGTTCTTTATATACTCTGGATACTAGAGCCTTATCAGATATATGATTTGTAAATATTTTCTTCTATTCTGTAAGTTGTCTTTTTACTTTCTTAATGATGTTCTTTGGTGCACAAAAGTTTTTAATTTTCTTAAGGTCCAATTTACCTATTTTTTTCTTCTGTTGTGTATGTTATTAGTGTCATCTGCAAGGATCCACTGCCAAAGCCAAGGTGCTTTTTTTTGTTCTTCTGTACTTTTTTTAAATTAAGTTTTTAATTTTAATTCTAGTATAGTTAACATACAGCATTATATTAGTTTCAGGTGTACAATATAGTGATTCAACAATTCCATACATTATTCAGTGCTCATCATGATAAGTGTAACTCTTAATGCCCTTCATCTATTTCACCCATCTGCCACCCCCCCTTCCCTGTAAAAGGCTAGTTTTAGTTAAGAGGCTGTTTTTTGGTTTATCTCTTTTTTTTCTTTATTCATTTGTTTTGTTTCTTAAATTCCACATGAGTGAGATCATATGGTATCTTTCTCTGACTGACTTGTTTGGCATGATATTCTCTCTAGCTCCATCTATGTTGTAAATGGCAAGATTTCATTCTTTATTATGGTTGAATAGTATTCCATTTACACACACACACACGTGTGTGTGTGTGTGTCTGATGTAGTGTGTATAATATATATAATAAATATATAACATATATATTTTTATCTTTATCCATTCATCTATTGATGGACACTTGGACTGTTTCCATGATTTTGGTATTTAAATAAAGCTGCAATAAACATAGGGGTGCATGTGTCCCTTTGAATTAGTGTTTTTGTATTTTTTGTGTAAATATCCAGTAGAGTGATTACTGGATCATGGGGTAGTTCCATTTTTAACTTTTTGAGGAACCTCCATACTGCTTTCCACAGTGGCTGTACCAGTTTACATTCCCACCAACATTGCACAAGGGTTCCTTTTTCTCCACATCCTCTCCAACATTTGTTGTTTCTTGTGTGTTTTACTTTAGCCATTCTGACAAGGTGTGAGGTGATATCTCATGTGGTTTTGATTTTAATTTCCTTGATGATGAGTGATGTTGAGCACCATTTCATGTGTCTGTTGGCCATCTGGATGTCTTCTTTGGAGAAATGTCTGCTCACATCTTCTGCTCATTTTTAAATTGGATTATTTGTTTTTTGGATGTTGAGTTACAGTTCTTTACATATTTTGGATACTAACCCTTTCACAGAGATGTCATTTGCAAATATCTTCTCCCATTCAGTAGGCTGTCTTTTAGTTTTGCTGATGATTCCTTTGTTGTGCAGAAGCTGTTTATTTTGATGTACTCCCAATAGTTTAGTCTTGCTTTTATTTCCCTTGCCTCAAGAGATATATCTAGAAAAAAGTTGCTGCATCGATGTTGGAGAAATTATTGTCTGTGCTCTCTTCAAGGATTTCTATAGTTTCAGGTCTCACATATAGGTACTTAATCCATTTTGAATTTATCTTTGTGTATGGTGTAAAAAAGTGGTCCAGTTTCATTCTTTTGCATGTAGATGTCCAGTTATCTCAACACCATTTGGTGAAAAGGCTGTCTTTTTTCCCTTTGCATATTCTTGCCTCCTTTGTCAAAGATTATATTTGACCAGGGGGTGGAGCAAGATGGCAGAGGAGTAGGAGACCTGGATTTCTTCTGGTCTCAGGAATTCAGTTAGATAGGGATCAAACCATTCTGAACACCTACAAACTCAACAGGAGATCAAAGAAAAGAATAGCAACAACTCTCTGAACAGAAAAGTGACCACTTTCTGGAAGGTAGGATGTGTGGAGAAATGAACCCGAGGCGATATTCGGGAGGATAGATGGTGGGGGAGGGGGCCTCCCTTGGCCATTTCTGGCAAGTGATAGAGCCATGGAGCACAAAATCGGAACTTTTAGAAGTCTGGTCCGCTGAGGGACGTCACTCCGGTGGCTAAGTGGGGGGTGGAACCTTCGCGGGACAGTGTGGTCTCAGGACCCTCAGGGTCACAGAAAGCCCAGGGGTGCCTGAGTGCGGCAGAGCTCCCAGGTATCAGAGAGGGGAAGCTGGCTGCAGAGACAGAGCTGAGGCGCGGGCTCTCAGCTCGGGGTTGCCATAAACCGTGATCTGCGGCACAGTCAGGCCACTGCTCCTCCAGCAGGGACCGAACAAGCGGCAGATCCGGGGAGACTCCCCTTCCTCCCCCGGGAGGAGCAGCGCAGGAGGGCACCGCAGGGATCTGCTGGGTTTGGAGACTCCACACGGGGTCGGGTGCCAGAGATAGAAACGCTCATCATAGGCCGGGTGAGCACGGAGTGCGGCCGGAGACCGGGAGACGGGAGTGACTGACTGCTTTTCTCTGGGGGCGCACTGAGGAGTGGGGCCCAGAGTTCTTGGCTTCTCCAGGACAGAGATTGGGAGGCCACCATTTTCACTCTCCGCCTCCAAAGCTGTCGGGAAAGCTTGCAGGGAACAAAAGCTCTGGAGACCAAACCCAAGCAGATTACTTAGGCCGGACCAGGCAAGGGCGGGGCAATTCTGCCTCTGGCAAAGACATTTGGGAACCACGGCAACAGGCCCCTCCCCCAGAATATCAGCGAGAACAGCCAGCCAAGACCAAGTTTACCGATCAGTGAGTATGGCAGAACTCCAGCGCTAGGGGAATACTGCACATAGAATCCATGGCTTTTTTACCATGATTCCTTAGTCTTTCAAAGTTAATTTTTTTTAACTGTCTTTTTTTTTTTTACTTTTTCTTTTTCCCTTTTTCAACCAACATCTTATCAATCCCTTTTTTAAAAAACATTCTTATTTTTCATTTTTAGAGTCATATTCTATCCCTTCATAGTAGTTACCCGTATTTTTGGCATACATATATAAGTTGTTCTCTTTTTAAAATTTTGAGATAGTTTCCTCTAACAGATCAAAATATACCCTAAATCTCTAGTATATGATATTTTTCTACTCTCCTGCCTGAGCACATTCTCTCCCTTTATTTTCTTTCTTTTTTTTTGAAATCCTCTTCTTTCTTTTTTCAAAGAACTTCTTATCAATTCCTTTTATAAAATTTTTTATAATTTTCATCTTTACAGTCATATTCCATCCCTTCATCATATCAACCCTTATTTTTGTACATATATAAGTTTTTCTTTCTTTAAAATTTTGGGAGGCACTTTCTTCTAACAGACCAAAATACACCCAAAATCTAGTGTGTGGCACTGATCTATGTACCAGCCTGATCATATTTGATCATATTCTGTTTTTGTTTTGTTTTGTTCTGTTTTTCTTTGTTTTTATCTTTATCTTTTTCTTTTCCTTTTTTTTCTTTTTCTTTTTTCTCTTTTCCATTTTTTCCCCCACTGCTTCAGGTCTTTTCTGATTTGTTTAGAGTATATTTTCTGGGGACGTTGTTACCCTGTTAGCATTTTGTTCTCTCATTAGTCTATTCTCATCTAGACAAATGACAAGACGGAAAAAATCACCTCAACAAAAAGAACAAGAGGTAGTACCATCTGCCAGGGACCTACTCAATACGGACATTAGTACGATGTCTGATCTAGAGTTCAGAATCATCACTTTAAAGATACTAACTGGGCTTGAAAAAAGCATGGAAGTTATTAGAGAAACCCTCTCTGGAGAAATAAAAGAACTAAAATCTAACCAAGTCGAAATGAAAAAGGCTATTAATGAGGTGGAATCAAAAATGGGGGTGCTAACTGCTAGGATAAATGAGGCAGAAGAGAGAATCAATGAGATAGAAGACCAAATGATAGAAAATAAAGAAGCTGAGAAAAAGAGAGATAAACAGCTACTGGATCACGAGGGCAGAATTCGAGAGATAAGCGATACCATAAGACGAAACAACATTAGAATAATTGGGATCCCAGAAGAAGAAGAAAGAGAGAGAGGGGCAGAAGGTATAATGGACCAAATTATAGCAGAAAACTTCCCTAATTTGGGGAAGGAAACAGGCATCAAAATCCAGAAAGCACAGAGAACCCCTCTCAAAATCAATAAAAATAGGTCAACACCCCGACATCTAATAGTAAAACTTACGAGTCTCATAGACAAAGAGAAAATCCTGAAAGCAGCTCGGGAGAAGAGATATGTAACCTACAATGGTAGAAACATTAGATTGGCAACAGACCTATCCACAGAGACCTGGCAGGCCAGAAAGGACTGGCAGGATCTATTCAGAGCACTAAATGAGAAAAATATGCAGCCAAGAATATTATATCCAGCTAGGCTGTCATTGAAAATTGAAGGAGAGATAAAAAGCTTCCAGGACAAACAAAAACTAAAGGAATTTGCAAACACGAAACCAGCCCTACAAGAAATCTTGAAAGGGGTCCTCTAAGCAAAGTGAGAGCCTAAAAGCAACATAGACCAGAAAGGAACACAGACAATATATGGTAACAGTCACCTTACAGGCAATACAATGGCACTAAATTCCTATCTTTCAATAGTTACCCTGAATGTAAATGGGCTAAATGCCCCAATCAAAAGACACAGGCTATCGGATTGGATTAAAAAACAAGACCCATCGATATGCTGTCTGCAAGAGACTCATTTTAGACCCAAAGACAGCCCCAGATTGAAAGTGAGGGGGGAGGGAAACCATTTACCATGCTAATGGACACCAAAATAAAGCTAGGGTGGCAATCCTTATATCAGACAAATTAGATTTTAAACCAAAGACTATAATAAGAGATGAGGAAGGACACTATATCCTACTTAAAGGGTCTATCCAACAAGAAGAGCTAACAATTGTAAATATCTATGCCCTTAACATGGGAGCAGCCAATTATATAAGGCAATTAATAACAAAAGCAAAGAAACACACCAACAACAATACAATAATAGTGGGGGACTTTAACACCCCCCTCACTGAAATGGACAGATCATCTAAGCAAAAGATTAACAAGGAAATAAAGACTTAATGGCACACGGGACCAAATGGACTTCACAGACATATCCAGAACATTCCATCCCAAAGCAACAGAATACACGTTCTTCTCCAGTGCCCAAGGAACATTCTCCAGAATCGATCACATCCTAGGTCACAAATCAGGTCTCAACTGGTACCAAAAGATTGGGATCATTCCCTGCCTATTTTCAGACCACAGTGCTTTGAAACTAGAACTCAATCACAAGAGGAAAGTTGGAAAGAACTCAAATACATGGAGGCTAAAGAGCATCCTACTGAAGAATGAATGGGTCAACCAGGAAATTAAAGAAGAATTAAAAAAATTCATGGAAACCAATGAAGAAAAAAACACAACTGTTCAAAATCTTTGGGATGCAGCAAAGGCAGTCCTAAGAGGAAAGTATATAGCAATACAAGCCTTTCTCAAGAAACAAGAAAGATCTCAAGTACACAACCTAACCCTACACCTAAAGGAGCTGGAGAAAGAACAGCAAATAAAGCCTAAACCGAGCAGGAGAAGAGAAATAATAAAGATCAGAGCAGAAATCAATGAAATAGAAACTAAAAGACCAGTAGAACAGATCAACGAAACTAGGAGCTGGTTCTTTGAAAGAATTCACAAGATTGATAAACCCCTGGCCAGACTTATCAAAAAGAAAAGAGAAATGACCCAAATCAATAAAATCATGAATGAAAGAGATCACAACCAACACCAAAGAAATACAAACAATTATAAGAACATATTATGAGCAACTCTATGCCAGCAAATTAGATAACCTGGAAGAAATGGATACATTTCTAGAGATGTATCAACTACCAAAACTGAACCAGGAAGAATTAGAAAACCTGAACAGACCTATAACCACTAAGGAAATGGAAGCAGTCATCAAAAATCTCCCAAAAAACAAAAGCCCAGGGCCAGATGGCTTCCCAGGGGAATTCTACCAAACGTTTCAAGAAGAATTAATACCCATTCTTCTGAAACTGTTTCAAAAAATAGAAATGGAAGGAAAACTTCCAAACTCGTTTTATGAGGCCACCATTACCTTGATCCCCAAATCAGACAAAGACCCCATCAAAAAGGAGAACTACAGACCAATATCCCTGATGAACATGGATGCAAAAATTCTCACCAAAATACTAGCCAGTAGGATCCAACAGTACATTAAAAGGATTATTCACCACGACCAAGTGGGACTTATCCCTGGGCTGCAAGGTTGGTTCAATATCCACAAATCAATCAACGTGGTACAATATATTAACAAAAGAAAGAACAAGAATCATATGATCCTCTCAATAGATGCAGAAAAAGCATTTGACAAAGTACAGCATCCTTTCTTGGTCAAAACTCTTCAGAGTATAGGGATAGAGGGTACATACTTCAATATCATAAAAGCCATCTATGAAAAACCTACAGCGAATATCATTCTCAATGGGGAAAAACTGAGAGCTTTCCCCTAAGGTCAGGAATGCGGCAGGGATGTCCACTATCACCACTGCTATTCAACATAGTATTGGAAGTCCTAGCCACAGCAATCAGACAACAAAAAGAAATAAAAGGCATCCAAATCGGCAAAGAATTCAAACTCTCAGTCTTTGCAGATGATATGATACTTTATGTGGAAAACCCAAAAGACTCCACCCCAAAACTGCTAAAACTCATACAGGTATTCAGTAAAGTGGCAGGATATAAAATCAATGCACAGAAATCAGTGGCATCCCTATACATCAACAACAAGACAGAAGAAAGGGATATTAAGGAGTCGATCCCATTTCCAATTGCACCCAAAACCATAAGATACCTAGGAATAAATCTAACCAAAGAGGCAAAGGATCTGTACTTAGAAAACTATAAAATACTCATGAAAGAAATTGACGAAGACACAAAGAAATGGAAAAACGTTCCATGCTCATGGATTGGAAGAACAAATATTGTGAAGATGTCAATGCTACCTAGAGCAATCTACACATTCAATGCAATCCCCATCAAAATACCATCCACTTTTTTCAAAGAAATGGAACAAATCATCCTAAAATTTGTATGGAACCAGAAAAGACCCTGAATAGCCAGAGGAATGTTGAAAAAGAAAAGGAAAGCTGGAGGCATCACAATTCCGGACTTCCAGCTCTATTACAAAGCTGTCATCATCAAGAAAGTATGGTACTGGCACAAAAACAGACACATAGATCAATGGAACAGAATAGAGAGCCCAGAAATGGACCCACAACTCTATGGTCAACTAATCTTTGACAAAGCAGGAAAGAAGCAATGGAAAAAGACAGTCTCTTCAACAAATGGTGTTGGGAAAACTGGACAGCCACATGCAGAAGAATGAAACTGGACCATTTCCTTACACCACACACAAAAATAGACTCCAAATGGTTGAAAGATCTAAATGTGAGACAGGAGTCCATCAAAATCCTAAAGGAGAACACAGGCAGCAACCTCTTTGACCTCAGCCGCAGCAACTTCTTCCTAGAAACATCACCAAAGGCAAGGGAAGCAAGGGCAAAAATGAACTATTGGGACTTCATCAAGATAAAAAGCTTTTGCACAGCAAAAGAAACAGTCAACAAAACCAAAAGACAACCGACAGAATGGGAGAAGATATTTGCAAATCACATATCAGATAAAGGGCTAGTATCCAAAATCTATAAAGAACTGATCAAACTCAACACCCAAAGAACAAAGAATCCAATCAAGAAATGGGCAGAAGACATGAACAGACATTTCTCCAAAGAAGACATCCAAATGGCCAACAGACACATGAAAAAGTGCTCAACATCGCTCGGCATCAGGGAAATCCAAATCAAAACCTCAATGAGATACCACCTCACACCAGTCAGAATGGCTAAAATTAACAAGTCAGGAAATGACAGATGCTGGTGAGGATGGGGAGAAAGGGGAACCCTCCTACACTGTTGGTGGGAATGCAAGCTGGTGCAGCCACTCTGGAAAACAGTATGGAGGTTCCTCAAAAAGTTGAAAATAGAGCTACGCTATGACCCAGCAATTGCACTACTCGGTATTTACCCCAAAGATACAAATGTAGGGATCCGAAGGGGTACGTGCACCCCGATGTTTATAGCAGCAATGTCCACAATAGCCAAACTGTGGAAAGAGCCAAGATGTCCATCGACAGATGAATGGCTAAAGAAGAAGTGGTATATATATACAATGGAATATTATGCAGCCATCAAAAGGAATGAGATCTTGCCATTTGCAACGATGTGGATGGAACTGGAGGGTATTATGCTGAGCGAAATAAGTCTATCAGAGAAAGACATGTATCATATGACCTCACTGATATGAGGAATTCTTAATTGCAGGAAACAAACTGAGGGTTGTTGGGTTGGGGGGTGGGGTTGGAGGTTTGGGGTGACTGGGTGATAGACACTGGGGAGGGTATGTGCTCTGGTAAGCGCTGTGAATTGTGCAAGACTGTTGAATCTCAGATCTGTACCTCTTAAAAAAATAATGCAATATATGTTAAGAAAAAAAAAAAGAAGAAGATAGCAGGAGGGGAAGAATGAAGGGCGGAAATCGGAAGGGGAGACGAACCATGAGAGACGATGGACTCTGAAAAACAAACTGAGGGTTCTAGAGGGGAGGGGGGCAGGAGGATGGGTCAGCCTGGTGATGGGTATTAAAGAGGGCACGTTCTGCATGGAGCACTGGGTGTTATGCACAAACAATGAATCATGGAACACTCCATCAAAAACTAATGATGTAATATATGGTGATTAACATAACAATAAAAAAATTTAAAAAAAGATTATATTTGACCATATAAATGTGAGTTTATTTTTGGGCTTTTCATTCTATTCCATTGATCTATGTGCCTATTTTTGTGCTTATACCGTACTGTTTTGATTATTACAGCTTTGTGTTTTAACTTGAAATCTAGAATTGTGATACTTCTAGCTTTGCTCTTTTTCAAGTTGTTTTGGCTAGCCAAATCTGAGGTGTTTTTTTTTTTTTTAAGATTTTTATTTATTTATTTGACAGAGAGAGAGACAGTGAGAGAGGGAACACAACAGGAGGAGTGGGAGAGGGAGAAGCAGGCTTCCCACGGAGTGGGGAGCCTGATGTGGGTCTCAATCCCAGGATCCTGGGATCATGATCTGAGCCAAAGGCAGACACTTAACAACTCAGCTACCCAGGTGCCCCTAAATCCAAGGTTTTGAATAAAGATTTACTCTTAAGTTTTCTCTTAAGAATTTTACAGTTTTAGCACTTATATTTACTACTTATATATTTAGGTTGTTTTATCACTTATATTTGGATTGTTTTCTGTACTCTAAATTCTGTTCCACTGGTCTATATGTCCATATTTATGCCAGTAACGCAGTCTTGATTATTGTAGCTTTGTAGTAGATTTTGAAATTATGAAGTATGACCCTTAATATTCTTCTTTTCCAATACTGTCTTGACTTTTGAGGGCCTCTTGAAATTACACAGGAATTTGAAGATCAGCTTTCCCATTTCTGAAAAAAAAAAAAAGATTATTGAAATTTTGATAGGCATTGTATTGTATTTATAGCTTGTGGTATTGTTGTCATCTTGTGCCCTTGTCACAGTGAGAAATTACCCTTCTATTCCTAGTTTTCTAAGTGTTTTTCTTTCTTTTTATCATGAAAAGGTGTTGAATTATGTCAAATACTTTTCCTGCATTGATTGAGATGATCATATAATCTTTCTCTTTGTTATATTAATGTAATATATATTACACTGGTTGATTTTCCTATATTGAAATACCTTTGCATTCCTGGGATAAATCCCACTTGGTCTTTTTCAATATGCTATTGGATTCAGTTCATTAGTCAGTATATTTGGGGAACTATATTTGATTTTGGCATCTATATTCATAAGAATCATTGGTCTGCAGTTTCTATTTTGTTAATATCTTTGGCTTTGGTATTAGAATAATGTTGGCCTCATAGAACAAGTTAGGAAATATTCCTTTCTCTTCTAGTTTTTGGAACAGTTTGAGAAGAACTGGTGTTAATTCTTTAAATGTTTTGTAGAATTCATCAGTGAAGCCATCTAATACTATGCTTTTCTTTTTTGGAAAGTCTGATTACTCATTCAATCTCTTGTTATTGGTAGGTTCATATTTTCTATTTCTTTCCTCTTGAGTCAGTTTTTGTAATTGTACATTTCTATCCATTATTCCGGTCCATTATTGAAAGTGGGATGTGGAGTCTCCAACTAATATTGTAGAATTATTTCTGCCTTAAATTCTGCTCTTTTGTTTTACATATTTTGAGGCTCTATTGTTTAATGCATATATGTTCATAGTTATGATGTCTTCTTGATGATTTGACCTTTATCTTACTAGATAATATCCTTATTTGTCACTTGCAACAATTTTTGACTTTAAAGTCTATTTAGTCTGATATTAGCATAGCCATCCAGCTTTCTTTTGGGTTCTATTTGTATGGAACATAGTTATCTCAAGCACAAGAGATGATTTTTTTCAATCCTTTTTGCCAATCTTTTTTAATTGATTGGTTTAATCTATTTACACTTAAAGTGATTCCAGATAAAGACTTACTTTTGCCATTTTGCTATTTGTGTTCTATAAGTCTCATATCTTTTTTGTGACTCAAATCCTCCAACAGTGCCTTTTTTCATCCTAATTTTTTTAGTGTAACCTTTGATTCTCTCCTCATTTCCTCTTTTTGCATATTTTTTAGTACATGGTTACCTTGGAGATTACAACTAACATCTAGAAGCAAGTCACTACAACATATATTTAAGATAAATCCCTCCTTTTGGAAATATTGTTCTTTTTTGGCTTTCATGACACATTGCCTTTGGATCCATTTACTTTCATTCTTCTAAGGCAATTATTTCTTAACTGGACATCTCATTCATAGTAATACATTATCAATTAGGAATTAAGTTAGACATTAAAAGAGATCTGTCTCCAATGACTTAAATGCACAAGGGTTTACATCTATATTTTTCTTATGTAATGAGAAGTCTAACAAGGATTGAAAATGTTTGCTGGCATGATTCAGTGATTCAAAGATATCAGAATCAAAGGTTCTGCTCTTTCGGTCTTTCCCTCATGGTCCAAGAGGGTTCCTATAGTTCCAGTCATAATATATTTATTCCACAAAAGGAAAAGGAGAAAAAGGCTAATTAAAAATTATTCTAAATACCTGAATTAGCCCTCTTAAAGAAATTTCATAAGTTACACCCAATAGCTTCCTTTACAGATCATTTGTCATCCATATCTATAAGAGAGATTTGGAAATGTAGTTTTTCTTTTAATTGAGAACATTGCCACCCCTAAAAATCCAGGATTTCTGTTGCTAAAAAACAAGGGGGAGAATGGATATCAGCAAGGCAACTGGTTTATAATTATTTGTTAACATTTATATGACAGGTATTATGTGCCACATGTTGTTCTAAATGCCTTATATATATCAGCCCATTTAGTCAGCACAGCAATCCTGGAGGATAAGTTCTTTTATTATCTCCATTGTACAGATGAGAAAACTGATTCAACAACAGGATGGTAACTTTCTTAATGCCTCAGACTTAAATATTAGAGCCAGAATTACAACCTGGTTATTCTCCAGATCTCATTTTTTAAGCCCCTCTGCTATATTGTTCTGCATTAAAGAGAAAGTGAATTCAAAATGTATACACACATATTTTTTCCTTTTCCTTTCATAATCATCTGTTAATGTTTAGATGCCACCTAAGTTCAATATGATTAAAACTAGCCTTTATAGCTGGTTCCTTAACTGGCTTCCTACATCTGCAGCTTCCATTGCTATTTTCTTTTATTATCAAGGATTGCTGCTCATAATGCCTGCAAGCAACAGAAAACCCATTTTAATGGAAAAATGTGCAGGAAGTTGTGGTTCATTAGTTCTTCATTGGCTCTCTCATTTACAGTTTATCTCTAATGTCTATCCTAGTTTTTGATCACTGCAATGGCTTCCCACTGGGTACCCTCACCTCCATAATACATACAGATTAATTGGTGAGCAGTGGGAAGACATTGAATGCCAGTCTGAAAGTGAAAGTCTTCAACTTTCTTAACATATTTTGCAAATCCATCACATGAAATGTCTCTTTATGTCCAGTCAAAATTCCTTGGGTTGAAATTTAATGTTCTCAACTAGGCTCAATATCTTTACAACTTTATTTTCATGTACTGCTCTATCTCCAATATGTCTCTATCTCTAATATGTTCACAGTCACCTAACCATTCCTAGCAAAAGCAAAAAGGTAGAAAGGAGTAATACATCCTCCTCTGACAACTTCCCCTTCTTACCAAGTTATTTACTGACCCTCCCAGGTCTTACCACTTCAGTTCATGGCAAAATAAATAACTGTGACAGAAATAACTAGAGATATTTGCAAATGTCTTATCAGATAAAGGGCTAGTATCTAAAAATCTATAAAGAACTTAATAAACGCAACACCCAAAGAACAAATAATCCAATCAAGAAATGGGCAGAAAGGGTGCCTGGATGGCTCAGTTGGTTAAGCATCTGCCTTCAGTTCAGGTCATGATCTCTGGGTCCTGGGATCAAGTACCATGTTGGGCTCCCTGCTCAGCAGGGAGTCTGCTTCTCCCTCTCCCTCTGCCCCTCCACCCTGCTCATGTTCTGTCTCTCTCTCTCTCTCTCTCTCAAATAAATAAAATCTTTAAAAGAAAAAAAAAAGAAATGGGCAGAAGACATGAGCAGACATTTCTCCAAAGAAGACATACATATGGCCAACAGACACATGAAAAAATGCTCAATATCACTCGGCATCAGGGAAATACAAATCAAAACCACAATGAGTACCTCCTCTACTGATCAGAATGGCTAAAATTAACAAGTCAGGAAATGACAGCTGTTGCTGAGGATGCAGAGAAAGGGAAACTCTCTTATGCTGTTGGTGGGAATGCAAGCTGGTGCAGCCACTCTGGAAAACAGTATGGAGGTTCCTCAAAAAGCTGAAAAAAGAGCTACCCTACAACCCAGCGATTGCACTACTAGGTATTTACCCCAAAGATACAAATGTAGTGATCTGAAGGGGCACCTGTACCCCAATGTTTATAGCAGCAATGATAGCCAAACTATGGAAAGAGTTCAGATGTCCATCTACAGATGAATGGATAAAGAAGATATACCACATCTTCTATACACACACACACAATGGGATACTATTCAGCCATTAAAAATGAAATCTTGCCATTTGCAATGACGTGGCTAGAACTAGAGGGTGTTATGCTAAGCGAAATAAGTCGATCAGAGAAAGACAATTATCATATGATCTGAGTCATGTGTGGAATTTAAGAAACAAAAAAGAGGATCACAGGGGAAGAGAGGGAAAAATAAAACAAGGTGGAATCAGAGAGGGAGACAAACCGTAAGAGACTCTTAATCATAAGAAACAAACAGGGTTGCTGGAGGGGAGGGGTGGGGTATGGGGTAACTGCGTGATGGACATTAAGGAGGGCATGTGATGTATTGAGCACTGGGTATTATATAAGACTGATGAATCACTGAACTCTATCTCTGAAACTAATAATATACTATATGTTAATTAATTGAATTTAAATTAAAAGAAAGAAAAAACTAGAAAATCAGAAAACAGTCATTTGATGCTTTTGAAAAAGTTTTTAACAATGAAAAGTAAAATGAATTTTTTCACAATAAGGGAGCTTTTACTTTCTCTATATCCTAAAAAATACCAGTTTCATTAAGTACTACATGTATAGATATTGTTTAAATTTAAAACAATCTGTTTCAATTGTCTACTGCTGCATATGATTACTTATTTGCTTATAATTCTGTAACTTGAGCAGCACTTGGCAGTGACAGCTCTTCTTGGTGCCATGTAATTTTGATAAGGGCAGCTCAGCTAAGGCTTAACTCACATGATTTCAACTGCCTGGAAGGGCCTGGGCTGGCCATCCCTCTTTTTCTTTTTTCTCTTTCTTTTCTTTTCTTTCCTTTCCTTTTTTTTTTTTTTTTTTAAGATTTTATTTATTTTTTTGACAGAGAGACATAGCGAGAGCAGGAACACAAGCAGGGGGAGTGGGAGAGGGAGAAGCAGGCTTCCCGCAGAGCAGGGAGCCCGATGTGGGACTCGATCCCAGGACCCTGGGATCATGACCTGAGCTGAAGGCAGACGCTTAACGACTGAGCCACCCAGGCGCCCCTCTTTTCTTTCCTTTTCTTTCTTTTTTATTTTTAGAGAGAGTGTGTGCATGTGCCCTTAGAGGGGGAAGGGCAAAGGGAGAGGGAGAGAGAATCTTAAGCAGGCTCCACGCTCCACATAGAGCCTGATGCAGGTCTCAATCTCACAATCCTGAGATCATGACCTGTGTGAAACCATGAGTTGGGCACTTAACCGACTGAGCCACCCAAGCACCCTATCCCTCTTTTTCTCTGTTTATAATCTCTTTTCCTCCAATGCCTCTCTCTTTTCATGTGGTTTCTCTTTCTTGCAGTGTATTTGACTTTTTTCTTAATATCATAGCTGGCATCCAAGAATGTAAAAACGAATGCTGCAAAGCTTCTTAAGACCTATGCCCATAAAATCATACCAAAGAATTTCTGCCACATTTGGCTGATCAAAGCAAGGCAAAGAGCCAACCTAAATTCAAGGGAAAAAAGAGGCTCCTCTTTTACCGGGATGGGAGTAATCACTGATAGCGTACTTTACAGACAATCTACCACACAAGGTTTTGCTCTTGTTTTACCTCAGTAAGATGTAACAAAAGTGTTTCCCAATAAAAGAATGGTGTGAAAACCATCATCATTGTTTTTTTTTCTATAGCTTCATAGCAGTTTGACTACAAATGTACATCCCACTCTGTGTTTCTTAAAATTCCAAATATGTGAAATTTTAGTGAACAATAAATCAGGTATAAAGGATTCCTTCATGAGTTATGGTTTGAACATGCCCCTAAAATTATGTGTCCAAGCCCTAACCCCAGAATCCATGTAAGTGACCTTTTTCGGAAAAAGAGTCTTTGTAAATGTAATTAGGTAAAGGATGAGGTTATCCTGGATTAACTGGATGAGGTGGGCCCTAAATCTAATGACAAGTGTACTTGTAAGAAGAGAAGACTCGGGAACACAAGGAGGAGAATGCCATGTGAAGACAGAAGCAGAGATTGGAGTTATGTTTCTACAAGCCGAGGAATGCCTGGAGCCTCCAGAAGCTAATGAGACTCGCAAGGATTCACCCTTAAAGCCTTGAGAGGTAGGATGGCCCTGCTGACAATAATATTGATTTCAGACTTTTGGCCTTCATAACTGTGAGAGAATAAATTTACATTGTTTTAAGCCAACCAGTTTGTGGTAATTTGTTATGGCAACCCTAAGAAACTACTACATAGTTCTTTATCAAACTCTTACTGAAAATACTTTACAATATACTATTTTAAAAATTTCCACTTCTAGTTCATGTGATTTCAGATGATCTTCACATTGCAGAAAAGAATGAAAGGCTGAAAAAAGTTTCGTTTACTTCAAACTTAATAAGAGCTCTCTTAACAAAATTTAAACATTAATTCCTGAATTGTGCAGATTTCCCTCATTGGTTCTGTATCTATAGATATAGCGTCTAAATTATCTCATCATTTATATTGGCTGGATGCTTACACTGATCCATCCAGACCCTCAAAACACCTTTCTCTGACCCATACAGCATCTCTGTGGTCTCTAATATTTATGGCAAGAAATTAAAAGTAAAATATTTAATCATTATCATGGCTTATTTCAGTGGCTCTCAAAGAATGGCCTCTTACCAGCAGCAGCAGCAGCATCACTTGGGAACTTGTTGGAAATGCAACTTCTTGAATCCCTACCCCTGCCCTACTGGGCCAAAAACACAGCAATTTGCTTTTGAATAAGCCTTCAAGGCAATTCTAATACCACTAATATTTGAAACTGCTGGGGATTCTGCTACTTGCTAAGTATGCCTATTATTCCAATTATGCTTTCTGGAACTGGGGAAATAACCAGAGGATGAATTCCGGGACCTACTTGGACCCACTATGAGAGAGACTTGAGCTCAAACTCCATTGATCATCTTGATCTCCACAAGCCCCTGCTCTCACTGGTGGACCACAGTGACATTCTGAATCTCCTTGAATTGATATCAGTTCTAGAGGCAGTGTCCAGTAATCTTACAAAAATCTAATTATTTCCTTTTTTTTCAATGCAGTTAACCCAGTACATGATGTCCTATCAGGGTCGTATCCCTGCGCTGGCTGACTGAGCTCTCAGCAGTGGCTGAAGCCAGGTCAGCCTTGGTAAGTGGAAGTCAATGTCGCTTCCAGGGATTGTAGACTTCAAATTTTGAGTTATTACCATCTAGTAACTAATAAAAATTTTAATTTGTTTCTATCTGAACATAGGTTTCTCCCAATTGATACCTTCTTCAGATTTCCTTCCCTTTTTAACCTGCCTCATGCAGCAAGTGTTTTTACTAAGATGGCTGCTGTCCAACATCTGGATCTGAAAGGAAACTACAAAAATCCATCAAAACACATTTGCCTGATTCCTGTGGGTTTCTGGGTGGGGAACGAGTTTAAACTCTCTGTGAACCTAATGAGGATAAAATAAGCAAGGACAGAAGAATGAAACATTAGGTTGGGACTGCAGAAAACCAACGGAAAAACCGTTAGGCTGTGTCTGTCTATGACAGCCATACTGCTGGGTCCAAAGGAACTGGTGTGCTCCACATCCTATCTTGCACTGCAAATACAGGTATTCATAATGTCATAAACATCCTGTAAGCATCATTGAAATCTTTCTCTTTGCCTCTTTGGATGGAAAGAGCAACATAATTAACAGATCCGATCCCATTCACGGGGTGAGTCTACAAAAATAAACTCTCTCTCTCCCTCTCAATCCGTACTCACGATTTAAGGAATGAGGCATGGGGCAGAATTTAACAGCAGAATTTAACAGAAGCTAGACTTAGAAGTGATGCATAGAAGTGTGATGAATTTACCAAAAAAGTTCCAGAATCTACTACCAATTATGAGAATTATGGAATTTTGTTATTCTTTCCACACTAGATTTTCAGTCTAGTTGCTCTGCTTCTAAGAACTTGTATATAGGAATCATATATCTGAAGAAATGGGAGATTGGAAATAGAGAAATTCATTTCTAAGCACTTGGTAAAATATTTATCTAGTCCCTTCCAAAGGTTAAAAGTTAATTGATGTTTTGTAATATGTGATAATAAGCTCCAAGTCCACAGCAAAGAAACTCTTCATATTTTTTATGTCATCTCTTTATGCAGCAATTTTATGAATCACATTTCATTGAAACTATGATGCTATCAATTATAAAATGCATCATTGTTTTATACACCATTAGAAAGAAAAGTGTTGCCAATTATATCATAGGTTTTTAATTTTACATTCATTGAAAGAGCTCTTTTGGACATATTTAGACCTAGATTTCTATCATATATAACTCTCATGCTTACATCGTAAGAAAAATGTTACCAAAATAAGTTGCTTACCATTCCTAAAGCTTCTTCCCCTACAGAGTCCAACTCTTCTGAATTAGAGGTGTTGATGCCCATGTTTTCTTCTGTACCATCTTGGGGGCATCAGGAGATTGCTGCTACATCACATACTAAGAACAGGGTCTACTCTTGGGTCCAGGCTTTTCTACCAGACTACTGACATCTGCTTTTCAAGCATTAGATGCTGACATTAAAAAGTCTACCAGAAGGAATCAGTGGAAGGTTTTCAAACAATTAGGGCTCACATTATTTTTTAAATGAGCAATTAATATTTGTTGGCAAAGGTGTTCAGAGCTGCAGCTGTTTAGTCATGCCATCAGACATAGCAACAAAGTCATTGTACTTATTATTGAGATTTTTCCTTTTGCTTTCCCAGTGCATGTCCACAAAATTAAATAAAAAGTAGCATGCTTGATCAGTAAGGGAGGACCTCTAACCCATCAATTTCATACTTGATAGGTACCCCACTTCACTGTCCCACCCACAAACCCTAGAGGAGTCTCTTTCTGGTCAGAGAAATACCTTTCTTGTTTCATGTTCCTTTGAGGGAGGGATTCTATTCTGTCTGTTTTTTTCTCTCCTTCCACCCGGCTTTTGACTAGTAGTGTATTTGTATAACTGACATGACCAGGTGAATTGCTATGCCCAAGTTCACCCATGCGTAGGCAATGACAATGATTTCCCAGCTGCATCCTGGTCCTCAGTAAATATAAGTGATAAGATGTCATCGGCTAGGTGGCTGACATAGCTCAGGGCTACCAATTTTAGATATTAAATGTCAAAATGTGGGGAAAAGTGTGACTTCTAGAATATGTGAAAAAAAGTAATTGCTTGATTTTAGATTTTCTCAAGGGCAGTGATCACGACTTATGCACCTCTGTATCTCTGGCACCTAATGGTGATGTGTATATTATTCAGAGATCAGTGATTATGTTTGTTGAATGAATAAAGTGTTCACCCATGGCCAGCAAAACGCTGATAATGCATATCAACAAAGCATGAACCCTGCTTTTGCTTTCCTAATGATAGAAAATAACAAGTATTTAAGTCAGATTTTTCCTTAAATAAGAATATTTCTTTCCTATAGCAGTCATGTATTAAAAGTAGAGCTTTTTTTTTTTTTAAAGATTTTATTTATTTGGCAGAGAAAGACACAGCGAGAGAGGGAATACAAGCAGGGGGAGTGGAAGAGAGAGAAGCAGACTCCCCACTGAGCAGGGAGCCTGATGTGGGGCTCGATCCCAGGACCCTGGGATCATGACCTGAGCTGAAGGCAGACGCTTAACGACTGAGCCACCCAGGTGCCCCTTAAAAGTAGAGCTTTATATGTGTCATAAATACTATCCTCAAAATAAGTGGTGAAAGCACCATTATGAGAAGGAGCCCCTTCTTATTACAGTGTCCCTCCGGCACTCTCCTGACAAGGCCTAACACCGTCCAGCTGGCAAGGAGAAATGTTTATAGGGTCCAGCCCAGTATCACAAAGCAGGGCAAGTGGGAGTAGATTTGGAGCTGGCATAGCATAAAATTATATTTTATTAACATATAAAAACAATCTGGCTAAATATAATTTGTCAAAACATCTCATATATCCTGTGAACTTTCAAGCAAGTTGGAAAGAGGCAAATTTCTGCAGATGTCTTGTCACTGTTAATATGGGAAGAAAATCCACGTATAACAATGTACTTTTGCAAAACTATTAGCCACAATGATGGCTCTCCAGGTCTCTTATGTGGACATTCAATAGTTCCTTATACTTTCATTCGTAGCGAATCGGTCATCTTTATATTCAAATAAACCAATATTTGTCACTGAGTGTAGGGAGAAGTAGTTAAAGTTGACCAAAACTTCCTGCCTCAAATCATTTATCTCATTATTCAACCTTCTGTGAGATTTTAACTTATTCAAATTGCTATTTTTGAAGGAAACATTCTCAATTAGTGTAATCATTCAGGATGAAGTAAGAAGGTAAAACTACACCAGTGATTACTGTGGGCAGGGCAATTTTAACATAAAAACATAGTAACAGGGGATTAACTACGAAGATGAACAAAGAGAACTCTAAGAAATAAGCAGTGTAAGGAACAGCCACCACTCTTGGGCTATGGGAAACAACTCAAGAAAGAAACAAACTCAAAAGAGCATCCCACCCCGCCCCCAGGTACTGACTAGATTTGCCAAGAAGCCACCCACTGGGGTTCAGCACACCATTGATAGAGAAGCTGCCCAAGTCCAGGAGGTGTCCTTGATGAGGAGGCCACCCTCAGCAGCTATACCTCTGGATCAAGAAGGAAACCATCAGTATGAGAAGAAGCCCCTTACAGAAGGACCCCAGAAGGGCTAGGAGAAATGTTTACAGGGCGCAGCCCCAGTATCACCAGGCAGGTCAAGAAGGATGGATTTGGAACTGAAAGACAATAAATTGACAACTGGCATAATTAGCTTGCTTTTTTGTTCTTCTACACATGTTACAAAAAATCTAACTTTAGAGCCATTCAATACCCAGTACATAAGGACTGGTGGAGAAGGGGAGAAATTACAGCTTTATAGATCATGGTTACTGCAAATCTATAGTATCTAATTTCACCTGGGCCTTAGTTGTCCAGCAATGCGGTCATGTTCATGACCATCCCATCTCTTCCCCATTCCCTGAAAATAGCCATTTTAAAATTATTTCCTCGTGTCTCTACTCTTCAGCCTTGCCCATTGTTTTTAATAAATGATTTTGTTGCTTATTTTAAAGAGAATTAAAGAAACTTCAGAAAAAAACTCACTCATCTTTGTATGCTTACTATAAACAGGTGCATCTATTGGAAACCTTGCTCCTACCCTCCTGTCATAGAGAAACAAGTGTATTCTTCCTTTATAATGCTTTTTCTACCACCTAATTCTCTAGACCCACCCCCTCCCATACCTCTATGCACTAGGTTTTATCAGTTTTATTCTTGTTTACTTTCCCTTTACTGAAGTATTTCTAAAATTGTGGTCTTTCCAATCCACACCTCACATTCACCTGGCATAGTTAGTTAAAAACAGATTCCAGTGCTCCACCTCAAACTCACTAAATCAGCAACTCTATGAGGCAGAACTCAGAAATCTCTTTTATCTGAGTGTCCTTGGCAATATATTTGCACATGCTAAATTTTGAGAACCAGTGCTATACTATGGTTTTCTTTTTTTGTTTGCATGCATGCTTACTACTTCTCACTCATTAAAAATACCCCCCGGCTCTTCCCTCCCCTGATTTTAATTTTTTCTTTCGCTTCCCTTTCACAACAAAGTTCCTTTAAAAGTACTGTTCATAGTGGCTTGCAGAGTAGACTAAGAATCATTGTCCAGCCTTCACTTCTGAGATGCTAGAAATATCCTCCCAGGTCATCATGACATTTTTGTGATAAATTCAAAAGATTTTCTTTCAACTGTTCTGTAACTAGATTTCTGCAGTGTTTGACACTGATCTTTCCTTTACATTGGCCTTTATTTTTATTTTCTTAATTTCTTCCTACTTCTTTATCTTATGCCTTTATCCTATGCCTAAGCTCTGACTTATCTGCATATCTCTTAAATATTGATAGATCTATGGTTCTGCATCTGACAGTTTCCTTCTCTTCCTACACACTTCCTAAGTAACCTCTTGATTACGTTGATTATCTGTATCTACCACTTACATAATAATGTCAGCCAAGATCTCTTTCCTAAACTTCATATCCCTGTTAAATTCAACAAAATCCTGGATAGCTTTACCTAGATGTTCCATTCTAAACTCAGTGAGTTTCAGTTTTAGGCCTGGCTTTCTTCATTCAAGCCCCAATGTTTCTTCCTCCACCTTTGTGAATAATACTATAATCCCTCCAGATGTTAGAGCAATCATGAATTCTTTCCTCTCCCTCAGCTCAAGTCCAATAGTCACACAAGCTATGAAATAGCTCTCCTTTAACTAATTTTTTTTGCATTGCCACAATTTTATTTTGGACTACATCATGTGTGTTATGCAGAAGCCTACTGCATTTTTTGGCCCCCCACAAGCTTGCTCCTCTTCTAATATATTTTCCAGGGGCGCCTGGGTGGCTCAGTCGTTAAGCGTCTGCCTTCGGCTCAGGTCATGATCCCAGGGTCCTGGGATCGAGCCCTGCATCGGGCTCCCTGCTCCACGGGAAGCCTGCTTCTCCCTCTCCCACTCCCCCTGCTTGTGTTCCCTCTCTCGCCATGTCTCTCTCTGTCAAATAAATAAAATAAAATAAAATAAAAATATATTCTCTCCACATTGTCAACTGTTTTTTCAAAATATCAAATGTGATTATGTCACATCCCTGCTTAAAAACTGTTTCCATATACTGTACCAACAAGAAATACAAGATAAAATTTTGCAAAACATACAATTTGAAATATAATTAAAAATATCAAATACCTAAAAATAAATAGTCTGAATGATATGTAGTATCTCTATAGAGACAAATATTATTTAGAGAAAAACAGATAAGACCTAACGAAATGGAAGTATATGGATAGGAAAGTTCAATACTTTATAAACTTGTCATCTCTCCCAGAATCAATCCATACATTCATACAAACCCAATCAATACCCCAGGGTTGTTCTGTAAAATTTTACAAGCTGTTTCTAAAATTTATGAAAATGCAAAGATTCAAAACTAGTCAAAACAGTCTTAAAAAACATGTTGAGATAATTTTTTCTACTTTTATTCAAAACTTGTAAAACTAGAACAAGACAGTGGAATGTTAGTTGAAGAACAGATAGGTACACAAATATTGTTTGGTAAATAAAACCATTTTCACTCTCATCATTGATATTGATAAGTTCTGCCTATCTCTTCTTTTTTTCTTGATTACTCTTGCCAAAGCATATCAACTTTGTTAGTCTTTTTAAAGAACATACTTTTGGTTTATTTATTTCCTATTTTCTAGTTTACATTTATTTTTTAATTAATTAAAAGTGAGTTTAATTTGTTGTTCATTTTGTATATTCTTGAAATAGATACTTAGATAGCTTGTTGTCAGCCTTCTTTTCTAATTTATATATTTAAAGCTAAATATTTTCCTCTAAACTCAGCTTTATCTATATTTCACAAATTTTGTTATTTTCATTAACATTTAGTTCCAAATACTGTCCAGTCTCCTTCTGATTTCTTCTTTTACTCAAGATTATTTAGAAATATGTTATTAAATTTCTAAATATTTGGGTAACTATATATTCTATAGTGACCTTTTATTATTGATTCCTAGAGTACCTAAAGTGTGGTAAGGGAACATCCTCTGAATGATTTAAATCCTTTGTAATTTGTTGGAAATTGTTTTATGGCCCAGCACATGACCAATTTTGGCAATTGTTCCAAATGCCCTGAAAAGAATGTGCATACTGTCATTGCTGGGTGCAGTTTTCTGCATATGTCAATTAGTCATTATGGTTAATCATGTTTTCAGATATTTATATGCTCACTAATTTTTTTAAGGTTGGTCTATCAGCTACTGAGAGAGGCATGTTTAAGTTCACCACTTGTACCTATGAATTTGTCTTTTCTCCTTTAAATTATGCCAATTTTTGTTCGAAAGTGATTAGGTACCAGATACATACAAATTTTGAAGTGCTTTCTTTCTGGTAGATTTACACGTTTAGCAAAATCAACTGTCTCTTGTTGACTCTATAATATTTTTGGCCCTAAAGTCCACTTTATCTGATATTAGTAGAGCTATATACATAGAATACCTTTTTCTAACCTGCTGCAATCTTTTTATATCCTTTCATTTAAAACTTGTATCTTTTAAGTAGCATATAGTTTTGTGTTGTTTTCTTATTCAATCTGAAAATCTGTTTTTTAATTTGAATATTTAGTACATTCATAATGCAATTATTGATAATATTGCTTTTATATCTACCAACTATTTGTTTTCTATTTATGCAATTTGTTTTATGTTCCACTGATCAAGTATTTTATTATTCTAATTTTCCCTCTATTAACTTGTAAGATATGTAAATACATGAATATATGTATATATTTTATGTAGCTTGCTATATCTAAATATATTTACATATATATAATTATACATTTACAAAAAGATAGGTACAATTACATTATATATTTATATCTATATATCTCTATTTATCTATATATATAGTATATATATGTATATGTACATACAGTTACCCTAGAAATTACAATATGCATCCTTCAAAACCTTAACTTATTATCATCTAATACTTTTTACTCTACTTAACAATGAGAAAAGTTATGACTTTTTAAACTTCTTTTAACACCCTCTGACATTTTGTTATTACACATTTAATTCTCTATATGTAAAAATCCCAAAATATTACTATTTAATTTTTATTATAAATATTATTTTATATTTATACATGCATTTTCCAATACCAGTCATATTTTCCTTCTCGCATTTTTGGTTTTTTGTCAGGGATCATTATTTCTGTCTGAAGAATCCCCTAGTGTTTACTGTAATATTTACTGATGGTAAATCCTGCTTTTGTCCATTTGAAAACTCTTTATTTCATTTGCAATTATTTTTTTTTTCCTTTGGTAGGTACATTTTAAATTTTTTTAAAGTATATTTTCATTTAGTAGGAATTTCTACAACAGTTTCTTTCATCATTAAATATGTCATTACATTGTCTTCTGGCTTCCATCATTTCTGTTAAGGAATCAGCTGTCCATCATATTGTTACTGTTTAAAAAGTAATGTATCTTTTTTCTTTGCCTACTCCTGATAGTTTCATTTTCAGCAGTTTGACTCTGATGTGTCAAAGTGTGGCTCTCACTGTATTTACCTTGCTTGGACTTTATACACTTCTTGAATATATTACTTACTACCTTTGGTCAGATTTATAAAATTCTTGAAAGATTATCTTTTGAAATATAACTTCTTCCCTATCCTTTATTTTTCCCTCCTGGATCTCCAATTTTTCATATGATAGACCTTCACCGAAACATCTTTTAAGAGATGTGTTTCCAGGAGAAGTAAATGCAACCTAAAGGAAGAACTTCAAAGCAAGAATCAGTGGTAAATAAAGGAACTGACAAACATTGGAGTAAATATAAAGAAGAATTTATTATATAGAATATTATTATAATTATTATTTATAACCTATTTGAAGAGTATAAAAATAAGTCAAAATTAAAATAAGGAAATGTTAGATCTGGAGAATGTGGCATTTAAGTGTTCTAAGAATTTGTGCTTTTCGAGTGAGGGATAAAAATATTGATTAACATTCAACCTTTCAAAGTAACATGTGTGTGTTTAAAATGTAAGACTGTTTAAGAAGAGAAATATAACAAAAGCTTTAAAAGTATTATTGGGTTGTTAAATAAGACAATCTACTAAAAGCTTGGAAGGAGGGAAAAATGGTGCACAGAGTAAAAACAGATAAAAAAATCACAAAATAAGATGGCAAAAATAAATGATGAATATGCCAGTTTAATTGAATTTGACAGTTAAATAAAAACTAAGGTTGGATTAAGTAAAATGAAGCAACATTTTATTTAAAAGAGACACATTTAAAATATGAGTATGCAGAAAGATTATATGTAAATGGATGGTGAAATATATACCACGCATTCAGTAATCAAAAAACATTCTACTGCAGGAGTCAGAAAAATTTTTCTGTAAAGAGACAGATAAGAAATATTTTTGGCTGTATGTCACAACTACTGAACTTTGTGATTGTAGTAAGAAAGCAATCATAGACATTATGTAAACAAATAAGCATACATATGTTCTAATAAAACTTTATTTACAAAAACATGTGGCAGGCCATATTTGGCCCAAGGGCTATAGTTTGCTGACCTTTGGTCTATTGAAAGGTCATCATCATGGGCCTCATAGATATATGAAGGAATATTTTAAGATACAAAGAAATAAATGAAAATATCATGGTTTTATAAGAAAAATCAATCTCAGAAGCTGGAATAGGCATTCAGTAAAAATAGGGAAAGGGAACTGGACAAAAATGGTAGATAGCCTGAGTTTTTACTCCCTTACCCATCATTAACCCATCATTTCTTTCCTTTTCCCTCACTCCCACCTCATACAAGTTCTAGACAAAGTAAAAATTTGGACAAAGGCGTAATCTAGTGATTTCAGATAGCAGAGTTTATAAGGATAGAATCCCCAAAAAGCAGAGGATGGAATATAAGTGATCTTAGAGTTAACAGTTCTGGGGCAGCGCTTATGCAGCCACTTTCATATCACAGCTTGTGATAAAAGAGGTTCCCGAAACTAACTGACTCACTAACATTCATGGATAATTATTTAGGAAAAGATTAGAGGACACCAATACCATTTATACTGAGCATTATAATAATAAACTATAAACAGCACGTAAGTTACTTACGGCCTCTTAATCATAATTCTCACCACTAGGTGGCACTCATCCAAAGCTGTATTTACCCAGGAAGATGACTTGGAGGTTGCAAACTGACATGGCCTGACTCTGGCCCACAAATATGTTTTGACTGGCCCAGGATGTTTTCAAAAATTTGTATTACTGGTCTATGTTTAAGATGAGAGAATTCCACATTCTAAAACTATGTCTCTTGCTTCTCCACCTGCCAACAGCCAGCTCTCTACCAGGTGCTTGCAGAATAGACTAAGAATCATGAGGTCTGCTTATTTTTCTCATCTTGTCTGCTTTAATCATTTATAGTCCTATCTGGCCCCTATAGCTGTTTAACTGTGTGATCTTTACATTACAGTTGCACTAGAAAGTCTCAAGCAATGGCTGTTAACTCAACAAAACAAAGCAAAACCTAAGAAAAATATAATTTAATACTGAAATGTATTTCAGAAATATAGATGTAAAGTTAAAAGAGAAGAAATAAGAGAAGAAATAAGGGCACCTGGGTGACTCAGTCAGTTAAGCGTCTGCCTTTGGCTCAGGTCATGATCCCAGGGTCCTGGGATCGAGTCCCACATCAGGCTCCCTACTCTGCAGGGGGCCTGCTTCTCCCTCTCCCTCTGCCTGCCACTTTGACTACTTGTGCTCTCTCTCTCTCTCTGTCAAATAAATGAAATCTTAAAAAAAAAAGAGAAGAAATAAGACAGAAATTAAGATCTGGTTACTACCTTATGGAATAAATATTGAATTAATGAAAGTAAAGGAAGCTTAGAGCAAGGTAAGCAGCAAAACAGCATAAAAAGGTAAAAAAAAAAAAGAATAGCATCCAGCAAATGTCAGTTGACTGGGTCCAGTACTCAGTTAAGCACTTGATGTAGATTCATGCATTAAATTCTCAAAATCATTCTGTGAGGTGTGTTGTTTCCTTTCCACTCTACAGATAAGAAAGGTGTAGCCCAGAGTTACATAACATCTCCAAAGTCAAACACAGTAAGTGGCAGAAGTGCGTTTAAGTCCAGTAAGTCTGAGGCAAAGCCCAAGCTCTTAGCTTCTACTCTAAGGCCCTTGCTGTAGAGAAATTATGTGGTAATTTGTTTGGCATGTAGTTTGGTTTGTTTTGCCATTCACACTGAATCTTGGTGAGCCCTAAAACTGGTTATCCTGATTTTCTCTGTTGAGTGAGGAGATAATTCCTGAAGGCAGACAGTAGATGAGTGCTCCTCTGTCTTCTCCATTTTGAAGGAGGGAGGTGAAGGCTCCCTTTCAGATAGCGCCATGGTCCATTTGGATACAATCATTCTTTTCCTTCTCTTTCAGGGTTCTCCTTCCTGTGAGACCTCCAAAACTCCCAGGGACGCTTACCCATGCTGAAAGAACCAGAAAACCTGCTCCCTCAGTGGCAGAGGCCATTCTTTTTACAGTTGCTGCCACACGGTGTCGCTATTGAAACGCAGGGAACACAGCCACCCAGGTAGGGTCCCTGCTGCCCCAGGTTGTTGCTGAGTCCCAGGCAGGTGCTGTGGCTGGTGACCACTGCAAAGAAAAGCCCAGAATTACCACTCTACCCTCCTACCTTCTTTACCAACCCCGATTGTCAAAGAACTTACTCTCCATCTTTGTCCCAATGACCATCCCTTTTTTTATCCAAGGAAGAACAACATTCCTTTATGGCAACACCTGACCTTGTTACAAAAGCATGGTCCATTTGGATTCAGTGACCTTAATGCCTGTAAATCTTTCTATTGTTCATAGAATTACTCTGCATGGATTAAATCACCTTGGTTTCCGAGATTGGATGTGGACTGACCATGTGAAGCATCCTCAGCAGTTCAGTGCCAAGTGGATGATCCCCAAATCCCTTCTTGGTAAAAAATAACTGATGTGATTATTATTTACCATCTAAGAGCTAGGGGAGCATGCAATGGAACAACAAATAATATTTAAATAATGTTTCCATGGGGCACCTGGGTGGCTCAGTCGTTAAGTGTCTGCCTTCGGCTCAGGTCATGATCCCAGGGTCCTGGGATCGAGCCCCACATCGTGCTCCCTGCTCGGCGGGAAGCCTGCTTCTCCCTCTCCCATTCCCCCTGCTTGTGTTCCCTCTCTTGCTGTGTCTCTCTCTGTCAAATAAATAAATAAAATCTTTAAAAATAAATGAATAAATAAATAAATAAATAAATAAATAAAGTTTCCAGTTCAGTAAAATATTTTTCTCTTATAATCCCACTGTATGCCAATGTTCTTTCTCATGAAAATATTTCTTTAAGTACAGATATGAGATAAAGAGTAAATATGAAGAAAATGCTGAGCATGGGTTTGAGGATCATCAAATGATTAGACCAGAAATGATCTTGGTAAATTGTCCATTTTGTTCTGGACCTATAGTAATATAGACATATATTCAACTCTCAACTAATCTGAACAGAGAGAAATTCACAAATAACCCAAAGTCACAGTTGACATAAACCATGCACCATCTTCTACTGCTTCCCAGCTCCCTTCTACTGACCTAGAAGCTGCCTATCCCCAAGGTTTGGCTCAAATTTTCCTAAAGCCACCATCTCTGCTCTGGTCATCAGGGGAAAGGAGAGGGAACTCTAGTGAACAGCAATGGCAACAAGTAATAAATAACTATTGCCTAAATTTTGAGTCCTGCTTCTTTATTCCCTCTATCCCATTGTAACTGAGAAGTACTTGTATCCTAATTTCTAAGATCCCCCAGGAAGTAGAACTGCATATCCCCTCTTGTCAATCAGTTCTAGAGGTAATTAGCCAAGGAAATAATTTTTTAAAAATTAGTACATTGATTAATTTCCTTAGGAATTAAGAAAAATAATTTCCTGACAGGTCATATTTCTTTAAGATGGAGGGTATTAAATAACTAGTACTTTTTACATCAGTGATACAACTCCTCCTAAAGCAAAAAGGAAAGTTTAGAATTCTAGAAAGGTCTTATAGACCATGAAATTCAAACTTTGACTTTTTCACTTACAGATAAGGAAACTCATTGCAATCACCATTAATTTTCTCATCTGTTGAATGAAGGGCTCCAAATGATTTGACCTCAATTACAGGGTTAGTTACTAGGGTGGAAAAAAAGCTAAAATTCCTATCTAAGGCACTTTCTATTACCACACGCTGCATTAGAACTAATCAGTCATTGTCTTCTAAAACTACTTTCCCCCCTGAAGTCAATGATATTCCACATTAGAATTCCAGAATACAGCTTTTAGAACATTTGGCTGGAGCTGAGAAGGAAAGTTGCTGGCATTGTGGCTATTCTTTTGTGGTTTACAGGCAATCCAAACAACAGTTGTGTGCTGTTATATTTCAGTTCTCAAAGACTGGTGGGATCCCATGTTATGGTATGCTTAAAATAAAAACAGAGACCTCCTTTCTGAGGCTGTGGGATGACAAGCAGTTTTGTGCCACTTCATCAGAACTTGGGTCTTTTGACCAGGGCGTTTATTACCAAGTGCAGTAAAGCACAACACAACCACAAGAGAAACATTAGAGCTCTCTCTCCCTTGTGAATTAGTCTGAGAAGATTTTCCTTCAGAAATCACTGTCTGCACCAGTACTCACCATGCCCTGAACTCTGTCTCACTGAATTAATATCCCATAGGCTTCTGCAAAGAAGAAACCCCACTGCGTTGAGAATCTTGGAAATACACATTGGATAGCCTCTTCCATTGAATGTCCACCCTTCTTTGGAATGCAAACTATTATCAAGTTATCTTTAGGGGTGAGAGTTTGGTTGGCAGATTTAGTCCCAGTGAATTTGAAGTGTGGGACAAGATCTGTAAAGGAAGATCTCCTTTGGCGACTAGGAAAAAATTGAGCAAGTATAATATTTTGGAGTTAGAAAAACTGAAATAAAGGAATTTACTGTATGTGGAGTTAACTCATATATGCACAGAAGGCTTCTGAAAATCTGTCACCAGCTTTCCAATCAGTTCCTGTCTCACCCTATTGGTTTAGCTTCATGATGCCCTACTTCGCATCTCTGTTCTTTTTCTGTGATCCTGAGATGGTTAAGGACTGAGAAGGATTTCAATTTGCCTTTTTTTTTTTAATTTATTTATTTGAGAGAGAGAGAATGAGAGACAGCATGAGAGGGAGGAGGGTCAGAGGGAGAAGCAGACTCCCTGCTGAGCAGGGAGCCCGATGCGGGACTCGATCCTGGGACTCCAGGATCATGACCTGAGCCGAAGGCAGTCGCTTAACCAACTGAGCCACCCAGGCGCCCCTTGCCTTTTTTATTTTTAATCTTTATTTTTCCCTTATTCTTAAAAAAAAAAGAACGTTGCACTTGGCTAGAACTTCTATTACATAGTTGCCTGAGGCTGGGTTGGAGCTGGAAAGTTGCAAAATAAATCAAAGCAAGCTGTGCTCTTGTGTTTCTAAATTATTAAACATTTACATTTGACTGGTCAAACAGTATCTTTTTTCTAAATGTATACACCCTTGATTGAGCGGCAGAGTTTGGTGTCAGTAATTTGGAGGATACCTTATTTTAGGCCCAATTCAGCTAAACTTTGCTGATGGGATAGGAAATTTAAGTACAAGGGTGGACTTTTAAAAAAACTTATACCCATAGAGTTTATAAACACTCTAAACCAGCAAAGCAAAGAAAATGATGTGTTTATGATGCTAATTACTGAACTTTACCAGCTCAGTCCAAGATATATTAAAAAGTTGTTTAGACTGGCAATGTACCTTGTCCCATTGTTAAGCTTTAGCCTTATTTTCCCCAGAAAGGTCAGAGCAACAACCCTGAAGAAAGAGGCCAGAAAATCTGAATAATGTTATAAAGTGATCCAAGAATAAAAGAATGCTTAAGGTAATTTTTACTCTTTCGGGATCCTAGGGTCATATGCTTTTTAGGTTGAAAAAAGTTCATGAAGCTTTCAAAGATGACAGATCTATAACCAAAAGAGAAATGGAGTATAGTGTACTCTAGTTCATATGTGAATTGTAGGTGATAATATTTAAGGGTACAATGGAAAACCAAGGTAAATGCTAATAATCTGCTCTGGAAAAGAAATCATTTAGATTAGCTACTTCCTTGCTGCCATTTTCCAAAAACTTTTTTTGGTGAATATTCTACAATTTGCATACTTTGCAGATTGGGAAATACAGTGGTTATCCACAATAGTTAATGAGAACAACCCAAGATTTCCATTTTTTCCATAGTGTTTCAAAACCTCTAGGCTAAGTCATCCTCTCTTTGACGTATCTTTAAACATTACACCTAGTATCAGATTATTCCATCACATAGCATTTTGTTAAAATATACTGAAACAAGTATATAATATATTTCCTGTGGTACAATATTCCCACCTTGCAGATGTTCCCACTAGAGACCACTCATAATCACATTATGTCTGACTAGTGATTGAGGGAATGTCTAATAGATTAACTTTCCCATTCTCCTGCATAGTCAGCTCTTCCCAGGCTCCCATTAATGGTTGCTTTTAACCAGATTTCTCTTGAATGATAAGATAAAAGGGGCAGGAATCAGAAAATTTGTAAATCGATAACCCACTGTGCTGCTTTTCCCCCAGTATTGATCTGGGGCATTGATGAAGAGATAGTTACATGGGATAGAAGTAATTCTTTGGGTCTTCATCTTCTGTCCTGAAGCCCCAAAACCAGTCTGTCCAATTCTGGCCTGAAGAATGTGTTCAGGCCTTAGAAATCATAGATTCCAATATCCCACACGCTTACCACCACCTCCTGACCTTCTTCTTCTCAGAGGATCTCCTTGTCTTTAACCCCCAAGACCTCCCCCTCATCAGTTCCTCATCTCGCCTCACCCTACTGTGTAGCTTTCCAACATGCCCTGAACCTCATGATTGATCTTCTCTACCTTCTTACCAGCCCCTCAGCTTACCTACAATCTATCCTCCTGCTACCCACTCTTCATACTACCTGACCCTTAGATAAAAGACAAGGAATAATCCAATTTTTCTCCTACTCTATCTAGAGGACTGAGACCTAAATTGAACAACACTGCAAACTGATAAAACCAGACTTCTAGGCTCTGATTTCACAAGCCACTGGTGCCTCCTATCTGCACTTCTAGCTAATGTAAGTTTTCCCTTCTGATCCATGCAATGACTCTTCTCAGCGTAAACCATGACTTTTCTTTTGCCATTAAATTCACAAGCTATCTTCTTGTCCTCACACATCTTCTCAATGTTACCTTCTACTCAGAGTATCCTCAAAGCTTTCAGGGTTTGAGTGCTTTTTAATTTTTTTCTCATTCTGAATTTTCCATCCTAGCTACAAATTTATTTACTACCAATCCATTTTTACCTTCTTTCCTCTGGTCTAAGTTCTCCCTACTCAGGTGACGGTCAATCACCCAGCCCTTGACCTCATGCACTTCCTTTAATTATCCACTGTCTCTCTTATATGTTTGATCTCTTCTGTTCTACCTGCTCCTTTACCAACCCTCCTCCCCCAAAAAAGAACCATAATTAGTGATCCACAGATCCTGAGTTCAAGGGTGAGATGTGCAATGTATTTGCCATCCAGATCTTCTGAAATCTGGCTCCTACTCTCAGCACTCCATTGAAGTTGCTCTTGTTGGGGTCCATAATAACATTGTCAGCAAATTTAATAGTCATTTTTAGTTTCTATCTTACTGGATCCCTCTATTTTATATAATACTGTTAATGTTATTCTTTTTAAAATGTGTTTATGCCCTTGTTCTCCAAGACACACTACTTTCTTATTTCTATCCCCATTTCTATGATTGAATCTCTTTCTTTCACATGTTCTTTAATTTTGGATTCTTTTCTCAGTTCTCTGCCATAATCATAGACAAAAAGTATGTAAAATTAACTCGTCTTCCATCATTTTAAACTATCATCTGTATGCTTTTGACTTCCAAATCTATATTTCCAACTCAACTTCCTCCCCCTTCTTGAGATTTTCAGTAGCTGGCTGGACCCAATCATTAATTTTTGAGAAAACCTAAATCCAGCATTTTCTAAAAGTAATCTCTTCCCACAATACTCTTTCCTGAAGCACTTTTCCATAACCCAATATGCACTGGCTATACAAGAGGTCACCCTAACTCAAGCTTAAAATCTGGTGTATCTTTTAGCTCCCTACCCCCTCACTTTTTATACCACACTCTTAACTTAGTCATGGATTGTATCTTAAATATTCTGGTACTGGATCTTCTTCAGCCACACTTCTATTGCTAGGCATCAGGCTGCTATCATAACCCACTTGGATTCGCAAAAGATGCTTACATACTCTCTCTGTTACTCGTTTTGTCCCTTCATTTTCATTTTCCACAAAGTTTCCAATCACTCTTCTTAGATGAAGACTGATCACGTCATTTTCATGTTTAATACCGTTCAGTGACTGCCTACAGAATGCTTAGGCAACTTACTGTGGTACTTCCTCATGATCTAACTCTTGCCTACCTCTTCAGCTATGAATGTCAGAAACCCCTACCTCAAACTTGCTACTGCAGCGACATGCAAGGGATGGTATTTTGAACACTCTTAAAACTGTTTCTCTCTTTGTTGCTTTCACTCACATGATATCTTTTTCCTTTTTTTTTTTATGGAAGCTTTATAAGGAGTATATCCAGTAGAAATTGTATTGTGAAAGATTTCCATAAACAGCGGGAGTTAGAGGTAAATATCCTCTGATAATCTTTTACCCTTTTGTCCTCCAGGATTCAATTACATACCTCCCCTCTATTATTCTTTTTCTGTAAAATGAAGCTATTCAGCAGAAGTTTATCCAACATTTTGTGAGAATAATTTCCCCTAGTGGATATATATATATATATATATATATATATAGACACATAATTTCAGCATACACTGAATCTAATAATGATTGAGAAGTTATAATCCTCTTCTGAGATGTCTGCTAAAATCCAGATCCTTCAGTATTCGTGGGAGAAAAGAAATTATGACAGACAGCCCAAGACAGATGTCCCTGCTATAGGTGAAGACAGCATGTGTTACTAGTTCCTTCCTTATCCCCTAATGCTGGCCCACTTTCTCACTGCCATGTCATGAATTTTAACAGTATTGGACAGATCCTGAAATAAGGACGTAATGCCAAAAATATGACAATTAGAAGAGAGTTTTGGGTATTGTTTGTAAAATCTTGGTCTAAAATGTATTCCTTTGAATCAGATTTAAGTGCTGTGAGGAACTGTTGTCACTTGAGGCTCATTTGGATAGGTTATTATCTTTGTAAAGGCAGGTAACAGCAAGCAGGACCCGTCTTTGCTTCTATTAAGCTTCTCTTATGTCTCATAGGAACCCTAACTGTGGAAGGAGTCTCTCTAACATCTTTTGCCTGAAATTTCCTACCTCATTCCCCCTATCAGATGCCACTTGTGCCTGCCTTACACCTTCCTAGCCTCACCCCTGATTTCAGCCATGTTATGACAAACAACTCTGTGAACATTTTGTCTCATGACATACTAACATGACTAACACCTCTGGTGTGCATGCTCCCTGCTCAGGCCTTCTCATTGTTGCAGCACAGGACATCAAAGACTGCTCTGAATGAATACATTTGCAGCCCAAAAGCTCAGGAGTATTAGCAACCTGTTGAGGAACCCTCAACCAATGGGGGTCAGGAAGTGATAGATAACAAATATTCTATCTGAGAGGCATCTACACACTCCTTAGGGATCCAGCCCCAGCAACTCATGGAGATGATTTATGACATTTGAGCACACAGCAGTAGTACCTGTGCCTGACAAAAAAGAGTGATCAGGACTTTTATTAAGAATCAGGTTGGTGCCGTGTTGGCAAAACAAGAATGGTGGGAAAAACCACATAAAAGAAAACTAGCTATTAGCCACGCCATCTGCCAGCACATTGCATCCCTTCCTTATAATCAAAAGAGGAAGACTGCAGTAAAACATGTTATGTCCATAGAAATGCAACTAAAGATAAGCACACAACCAGTAATCACAATATATCTGTGGGAAAACTACTATGTAATAGAATTAATAAAGCAAACCAAATTAAACTTTAGAAAATGTATAAATGGAGCCAGCTTCCCCCCCAGAGAGGTTCAGGAAGATTTTATATCCATCAAATATTCAAATAGAGATCTACACAATTAAAAACTGATTAGTTTAAAAGAATACTCTAGAGATTGGATAAACAGAAAAATGAACAAAGCTAAAAGACAAATTAGTGAGCTAAAAATCAAGCTAAGGAATTCTCTCTAAATGAATTCCAAAGGAATCAACTGACAGAAATCATGGAAGAAAGGATAAGAGACATAGCATGTACATCTCTAGAAGTTTCAGAGGCAGTTGCAGAGGAAGACAGCACAGAGAACAAAGGGAGGGGATGGTACATAAAATAAATTTAAAAAAAATAAAAGAAGAAAATGTGTGAGAACTGAAAAGCTTAGTGTAAGATTGAATGAGACTGCTTAAGTGCCAAGCAGAGTAGATTAAAAATAAATCAAATAGAAAGCTCCAACTTCCATACACACAGAAGTAAAATATCAAAGCATCAAGGAAAAACTCTAAAATGTAGAAGAGAAGAAAATATAAAATACCTAGTTATAAAATAGTAAGTATTAATTTTCCTAGATGATAAAAGGATTGTGGCTCCTAGAGATTGTCCTTATTCTTTAGAGAAGTATGCTGAATAATTAAAGGTGAAATCCCATGATAGCTGCAACTTACTTTCAAATGGTTAAGCAAAAGAGCATACACACATGTAGAGAGGGGATACCAAACAAATGTGGCTAAATGCTCATGTAGGTGGAAAGTACATGGGTATTCCCTATACTATTCTTTCAACTTTCCTATTTGTTTGAACAGTTTCTTACTATAAAGTTGGGGGAAAGTTCTCAAGATCTTGTTGACTGTCAATTAACCAAAAATTACCTATAAACAACCAGGTGTCAGATTGAAATCAGACATCTTACTAGTAACACTCAATACAAGAGGATAATGGAATGGTATCTTCTAAGTTCTGAGAAAAAATATCTTTTGACTTTCCCAGCCAGCCAATCTATTATTCAAATATGAAGGCAAACTACATTCCAATAATATTAAAATTAATGAATGCAAGATGAAGTCAAATTAAGTATTAAATATATGGAGTCAGTAAACTATTCAACTAATCTCCCTCCTAAAAATCCCCTAAAAATAGGGCGCCTGGGTGGCTTAGTTGGTTAAGCGACTGCCTTCGGCTCAGGTCATGATCCTGGAGTCCTGGGATCGAGTCCCGCATCGGGCTCCCAGCTCAGCGGGGAGTCTGCTTCTCCCTCTGACCCTCCCCCCTCTCGTGTGCTCTCTCTCTCTCATTCTCTCTCTCAAATAAATAAATAAAATCTTTAAAAAAAATAAAAAAATAAAATAAATAAAAATAAAAATCCCCTAAAAATAATATTAAAGAGAAAAAAACTGGGAAATACAAAGAAAACATGGGGAAGGGGACAGCAACAGAGGAGGAATTTCCAATCAATTTCTAGAAAACAACATATATGGATTTAATGATCCTGAGGAAGCTATGATCACAAAGCCGGATAGTACATGCAGAGTGACAGCTCACTTGCTAGGACTGGGAGGGGCTTAGAACTAGGAGAATCAAAGTACAGAGGAAAGTGATAAGAAGTCAAGGCAAAATTGAATTTCTGTAGACACTACAATAGTTATATACAGTTAACTCCTCCACCCTCCTTCCTGTGCTATACATTGAGCTAAGCTCCTCCCATTTCCCCACCTTAGGCAAGAGATTGGCAATTTTTTCTTTGCAGAACTTAGTAGTCCTTGGGATATACCTTTACCAATGGTTTTTGTAGAACAAGAAAAACAGCCAATGAGCGAGCAGTCATCAAGCTAAACCACACATGGCTTTCGATTGGCTTTTCAGAGTCTCACTATGAAATATTCATGGGAATGAAATTTTATGAGGCATTTAAGAAAGTGTTCCCATATGAAAGAAAGATAGCACAATAGGGGAAAAAAACAACCTTGGAGTTTTTTAAAGACTTTCTTCAAACTGTTATCTTTATTTAATATCCTCAGAGCAATCAGAGAAGATAGTCTATAAAAGAAGAGAATGGTATACAAAATGAACAACTGGAGAACAAAAAGGGCTCTTAGAACTATTTAAAGGACAATCCAAGGATTGAAAGGTAAAAATTAGGAAAATTTCTCGAAAAGCATGACCCAAACTCAGTGATGAGTGGGAAAATGTGATAAAAAAGACAATCAATTCAAGAGGCCTAATATCTTATTAATAACAAGTTCATAAAAAGAGGAAAATGAAAGGGATACAATTTTTTAAAAGATTTTGTTTATTTATTTGCCAGAGAGAGAGAGAGTGCATGAGAGGGAACACAAGCAGGGGGAGCGTCAGGCAGAGGGAGAAGCAGGCTCCCCGCTGAGCAGGGAGCCCCATGTGGGACTTGATCCCAGGATCCTGAGATCATGACCTGAGCCGAAGGCAGACACTTAACCGGCTGAGCCACCCAGGTGTCCCAGAAGGGATAAAATTTTAACACAGTAATGCAATCAAATTTCCTGAAGAAATTTTCCCAAATCAAAATGGCCCACAAAGTATCTAGCATGACAGGTGGCCATTTACTTAATATTTTATATTCAATTAATATGTTAGGAGATATAAAGGAAAATATTAAGTAAATTTCTTAAAACTTATAAGTAAATTTGAATCACTTTAACAAATGTACCTTCTAAAATTGAGAATTATAGTATTTTAGTTTTTGAACATCAAAAATTTTCAGAAAACTAATCTTTCATAGTTAACAAACTAAAACCTCTAGGCCAAATCCAATTTGCAGTCATTTTCATACAGCCTGGAGCTAAGAAGGGTTTTTACATTTTAATTTTTTTTTAATTTTTTACTTTTTTTTAAAGATTTTATTTATTTATTTGACAGAGAGAGACACAGCAAGAGAGGGAACACAAGCAGGGGAATGGGAGAAGGAGAAGCAGGCTTCCCACGGAGCAGGGAGCCTGATGCGGGGCTTGATCCCAGGACCCTGGGATCATGACCTGAGCCGAAGGCAGACGCCTAACGACAGCCACCCAGGTGCCCCGGGCTTTTACATTTTTAAACAGAAACAAAACAAAATAACGAAGAATATATGACAGAAACCATATGTGGCCCACAAAACCTAAAATATTTGCTACCTTGGTTTGCTAACCACCTATACTAAGCATAATAATGAAAGTTATATGCTGTCCCTCCAGTATGCTAGTCCTCTTCCAGAACATGAAAGAGATTCTAAGAAACTGAGAAATAGGGGTATCTTAAATTCATGGGATGTCTAAACAGCTTCTGGCAAGTGGTACCTTACACCACAGGGAGTCCCAGTACAAAGGATTTGGTGCTGGGTTTGTTAGTTACATGAGAAACCACCTGGGTTGTCAAATGTCCAGGAGCAGTGTAGGGGCCAGTGAGGACTAGAGAGAACATATTTGAACTAAAGACATTCACATTAAAAACACAAAAAATGTGCTGTGCCGACCAATCAATAGATCCTATTTGTATAAATTAGTGTGATTTGTACTAAAGTCATTGTTGTATGGATAAACGTCATGTTCTAGAATTTCTGCTGCTTCTGTAACTTTATTTTATAATTTTCATAGATAGCTAAGATCAAAATTTTTACTTATACTGAGGCAACCTCCTCTTCTCACATATTTGTGAATTTCTTGGCTTAATATAGTTCTGGTCAAAGATTTTCATGAGACGTGGTAGAAAAAAAATCTTAATGCAAAAGGAAATGTGGCTTTGGGCTGAAGCTAAAATGACCTAATGCAATAGACCAACTTCCCAGATGACCCCCAATAATCCCTGCCTCCTGGTAGTCATACTCTGTATACTGCCCTCTCCTGGAATGAGGGCTGGACCTCTGACTTGTGTCTAGTGAGTAGAATACCTTTATAGATTAGGTTTCTAAAATGACTTCTGTCTTACTAGCAGACTCTCTTGCTGGCTTTAACAACATGTCTGAGAAGCCCACATGACTAGGAAGTGGGCAACCTTTGGCCAACAGCCAGCAGTGAACTAAGGCCTTTAGTACAATAGCCAGTGGGGAATTGAACCCCACTGGCAAACACCAAAATAGCCTAAAGTGGGCCTGCCTGGATGAATGCGGAGATGGCTGCAGGCAACACTGTGGTTATAGCCTCGTGAAAATCCCTGAGCCAGAGGACCCAGCTAATCTAGACCCAGATTCCTCCTGACCAATAGAGACTGTACATTGTTTTAAGCCTCTAAGTTTTGGTATGATTTGTTACACAGCAATAGATGGCTAATACACATTATGACAGGAAGAAAATGTTTTCCATGTTGTTCCAGGGTCAGTTTGTGGTTCTGCCAGCATCTTAAGACAGTAAATATTCTACAGTACTTATGAGGGGCCATGCCGACACCAAGTAAATTCTGCATCCAGACATTTCTTCCTCTTTGACTTATCCATTTTTCTTACTACTATAACCCACATATCTAAGATTAAAAAAAATAAGAGTCATCTCTAGTCTCAGTAGAAATTCATTTGTTTTTTTGAGAAATGAATTAGTACTTTGCCAGATCCCCTTACCAAATAACAGATCCTGTGATAACTAGAAACATTTATTTTAGAATACTTTGTTACTCTTTAAATAAATAAGTAGATAGTATTATCAAGTAATATTCATTCAAAACATTTTAATATTGAAAAATATTCAGTAATTTTTATTTTTCCAATCACATATTTGAGAGCTTAATAAGAAACATCTGAGAGATAATATTATTTTATTCTTTTCTTCTGTTTTAGAAGATGAAAGCCCACAGTACAAGACTTTTCACATGTTTTTGCTTTTTGGATCACATTTATGTCAGTTTCATATCCTTTAAAATGATAACTTATTTAATGAGATCAAAGTTGATTAAAATTTTTATTTAATGATATGATTCTGCAATTTGCCGCAAAATAATGTGTGTGGTGGAGGGAGAAAAAGAATGGCTCAGGGACTACATTAGAAAACACTAGCCATGAGTTGATGGTTGTTGAAGCTGCTGGTGGATACATTATACTATTCTCTCTACTTTTCTACACATTTGTAATTTTCCATATGTGTGACAAACTTCTATATAAATATTTCATCTTTCCCAAGGATCCTACTGTAGTATTACGTGAAATTTTTTTCTATAAAGCCACATGCTGCTTTCAAGTTTCTTTGCTACATCAACCAGCAACACAAACATGTTCAACATTTTCTATTTCCAACAGGACTGCTCATTTTGAAGGAGACATGCTGTAGAGACAGTTTTAATAATAACAACTTTTAATAATGACTAAATTTTATTGGTGACTACCAATGGAATAGACATTATGCTATGTGCTTTACATGAATTATTTCACTCAAGTCCACACAAGGATAATTTTATCCCTGGGGTGAGAGGTTACTAGGAACTTATCTGCGTAATTTACCTGAATAAGTTACTAGTAAAATGTATACATGAGAAACTCATCTCACAAGTGGAGTATAAGTCAGAATTTCTATGAAAGCCAGTATACATTTTAAAGCACTGTATGCTACCTTGTGGCATTATTTTCTCCGATTGTAATGCTTCTCTACAAAGTTCTTTGATGTCCTACCAAGTTTGGTATCTTTTGTTTAAATACTTGATAAATTGTGTATCAAAATACTTCCTGACACAGATTCTGGTAGACATTTATAATTTATCTTTGAAGGGCAAAGAACATAAATGAGTCAGTAACTATTTTTCACTGAGATCCTGCTTAGGATTGTATTAGAAAATTATAAAGCTGAATAGTTTGATTTAACACTGGTTAAAATTATAGTCAACACAAGAGACCACTGATTTCAAAATAGTTAAAAAGAAAAATCTGAAACAATAAGAAGACAGTTGATATTAGGATCTGTAGAATTCAAAGCAGTGGGCAAGGTATTGAGAGAAGCTGGAAAATATTTAAGGCCCATTATTCTGTATTCTGACATAAAATTTTGACTTTGCTTTTCCAAGAAATTTTCCTATGGTTTGCTTCTGCATAACAAAAGACCAGAAGACAAAGATGTTTGTTTTTGTGGGACACTGTATTGTCATTGTTTGTTTGCTATGTTTAAACGTACTCATTACCCTTGTGGACTTCAACCCACTGCCTGTGATGTCACTGATGTTGCTGTAATCAACACAACCGCCAATACAAAAGCAGTGTAGATTCTCTAGGAGTTAAAATAAGCATTGGTAAGCTTTTTCTTTCTTGCAAACATTATGGCAGATTTGTTTTTAAAATACAATATAAGTTCTCCAACTTTCATCTCCATTTAGTTACTGAGTTAGCTGTTCTAATAAATTATCTGGGTTTGGATATTGGCCCACCTTATACTCTAGGGCCTTGGGAAAGCCTCTTTGCTTTTCCCAGTCTGCTTCTCAATCAGTAAAATGGAAATCCAGGCCTTGATTTGAAGATAGTTATATGGCATATGGCATAAGAATCATAGTAAGTGCTCAAAAAAAGATCATTTCCTCCCTTCATATAATTTTCCTTTTTTATTTCTATAGAAATTTTTCTTTTAAACAAATAATAACAGTGTTTCATAAGGAATTACTTAGAATTCTCATTTAGTTAAAAGATGCTGGTTAGGCAATTCAATATGATTATATTCTTATTACAGAAGATGACACAGAGGGGAAACTTTATGGGTATGAATCTGATAAATCATCATCCTCAAACTTAGAAAAGATTTAACATATCAACTAGACATTCCTTACTTAAAAATTGTGTTTAGTCAATGGGATAGTTATTTCTAAATACACGTTATATTATTTGTAAGTTGAGTGCTCTATTATTTTTTTTCTCAGAAATATTTCCCTATATCTGCTCAATGTTTCCAAATTTTTCTGATCATGAGCTCTCCTAAATTAAAAACCAATGTTCAGATCCCTGCCCCTGGAGAGGCTGATACATTGGGGCTAGGGCAGAAATCTGTACATTCAACTATTGCCCCAGGTGGTTCTTCTGCTCAGGCAAAGATAGGAAAGAGTGCATCAGTTGATCTTCCCATTTTGCTGACTGGGGGAAAGTGTGTATGTGCAAGCCAAGCACTAAAATTACATTTTTCCAAGTCATAGCATACTTAAACTCAATCACTGATTTCTCAGAGTTAACAGTGGGTTAGCAGCCTGCAGGGCTGAAAACTGAATCACAGAGAAGATTGAGAAGGTGATTTTGCCTCAGAGTCTTTTGGAGCCAGGGTTAGATTTCAGAGTTAATATATATGTTTTCCAAGCAATTCCCCTCCGCAGTCCTTTCTTGATGGCACACTGAGGATCTCTCTTCCTTCCTTCCCACCCTCATTTTCTCCTTCCATCTTTCCTTCCATCCCTCTACCCATCTATCCAGCAAACACCAAAGTAGAAATAAAGACTAAAGAAGCTGTCTTAGTCTGTCTAGGCTGCTCTAACAAAATACCATAGACTGGGTGGTTTATAAACAACAGAAATGTATTTTTTACAGCTGTGGAGGCCAGGAAGTCCGAGATCGAGTCTCCAGGAGATGTGACTCTGCTGAGGGCCTGCTTCCTGACAGACAGCTGTCTTCTCATTGTATCCTCACATGACAGAAGGGGCGAGGGAGATCCTGGAGTCTCCTTCGTAAGGGGACTACTCCCATCCAGGAGGGCTCCACCCTCATGGTGTCAGACCCTCCCAAAGCCTTTACCATCACATTGGGCATTAGGTTTCAATATGAATTTGGGGGGGACACAAATGAAATTCAGTCTGTACCAGAAGCTTTTGGCTTCAGTGTCACAGTAAGGCTGAGAGATATGGTTGCCAAGATCAGATCAACATAGAAGGAAGAGAGAGGAAGAGAGATAACAAAAGGGGATGGGGAAGGAGTGTCAGGCTGAGGGAAACAGAATATATACTCTGTCAAGTCATTTTGTTCCTCCCCTCCATTCAATAACACATGTATGCACCAATTATCAGTCTGATTGCCCTTTATAGTAACATTTGTGTGTAAATGCCATATTTGTGTCTTGCTAAAATGCTAGAAAGCCCTAAAAGACATGGCATCCTCCATCACTGTATCTGCGGAGCTACTCAGTAGATGAACTGGCGCATAAAAGACGGTCTCATGTTTTTGCAAACTTTAAAGGGCTACACAAAGTGGTTCACATCATTAAATGTGAAATAAAAATGTTAATGATTATCTCTGCCTACCTGGCTTCCAACTTCCACAATCCCCTCTCTCCCCCAGACCCCAATATTATGGCACTAGAATAAATTCTAACCTTGGCCACAATGCCTTCTCTCTTTTGCTAATAGTCTGCTTTGGCAGTAAGTGATCCTTGATCTCACTTTGGTTCTGACCTTTTGTCCTAATTCTTATGATTGGACTTCTGTCTTATTCTTTGTTCTCTAGAACATTTCTAGGTAACTTGACCACTACTTCTCCAGTACCTCTAGGACTGGCTTAGTCTTTGTTACAGGTTGAGCTGTGGTCCCCTATAAAGATATGTTGAAGTCATAACCCCACAAACCTCAAATATGTCACCTCCAAATGTGACCTTATTTGGAAATAGGGTTGTTGCAGATATAATTAGTTAAGAGGAGGTATTACTGGAGTAGGATGGGCCCCTAATCCAAAATGATTAGTGCCCTGATAAGGAAAGAAAGATGCCTGAAGACAGATACCTAAGGAGAGCCCATGTGATGACAGAGGCTGGGACTGGAGTGACACAGTTGTGAGCTAAGGAACACCAAGTATTGTGGCAGCCACTGGAAGCTATGAAAAGGGAAAGGATATTCCCTAAAGCTGGGAGAGTGAGCAAGGTCCTGCTGACACTTTGATTTCAGATTCCTAACCTCCAGAACTGTGACATCATATATTTCTATTGTTTTAGGCCACTCAGTTTGTGGTACTTGGTTGGGGAGCCCTAAGAAACTAATGCAGTCTTGCTGCTAGTTTCTTTGTAGACATTACAGACAAGTGCTGAGCATCTTGTGTAGCAATCGCTATGCCTACCCCATGCATATACATCAGAACACCCATATAACTAAGGAAATCTGGGTGAGAAATCTATATTTGTAGGAGTACTCCTTAGATATCTGCTGGTCAAAATATCTTTTCTTCAATTTCCACAATGATTCTGTTCTTCAAGTATGTCACAAATTCCATGGGGGGTTGGTCCAATTCTAAGTCCCATAAAATATTAAAATAATGTCTCACCATGTATCAACACATGTTTTCTTTTTCCTTGCTAATCTTTATTAGTAGACTTAAAGTTAGAAGAGCAGGAAGAAAGCACACAAGAAAAAAACAAACAAACAAATAAAAAGGATCGCCTACATGAAAGGAAGCCTAGTTAGCCAAAGATGGATTTATTTGTAATTCAATAATAGCTCTGTCTGTCCTTTAACTTTTTGAAATGTGATATGCAACATTTTCATGAATAAATGTGATTTCAAAAAAAAAAAAGAGAAAGAAACACTGCATCCCTTTCTTTGAGAGACTGGAAATTATTGTATTTTATATGCAGGGAAAATGATAACTGTTGCACAGATGTGAAAATCACAATGCATTTTTTTTTATAGTAAATCGAATGTTCCTAGTGAAGTTGATAAATTGATGGCTCAGCACATCTGGGGACTTGTTTACTCTGGTCTGCAATTGTCCTTGCCACAAAGGCTAAATTTTGCTTTCTCATGGTTTGCAGGATATAAGAACATAAAATAGATTTTGTTACTCGTGGGTCACAGAAATCCCCTCCTTCTTGTATATAACTATAAAACCCTTAGGACTAGGCTAATGTGGAATACACTCAATTATTTGTGTACGTGTGTGTAGATGCGGGGGGGGGACACTTGTATATGTGTATTGTAGTGGTGGTGGGATAATCTTTTTTTAAAAAGTGTTGAAATATATTATAAACACACATACAGATGTCCACTAACACATGTATCCACCCACACATACACCCTGCTGCATGCAGCAACAGTAAAATAATTATTTAAATTTGAATATTATAGTAAATTACTTTTTCACATGAAGAAGACCATGTGGTGACAAAGAAACCAAAGCAGTTCCTGGAGAACCAGTTTGTCCCACCTGTGAGAACTTTCTCACAGTTTTAAGATAAACATGCTAAGTAGAGTACATTACAAGTATTTTATACTGAGGCGGAATTTTAATATGATTTAGAGATGTAAAGCAAGGATTATCAAATAGTTATTTATATGTCCTGATACATGAATCAAAAAAAAAAAAAGAGAGAGAGAGATAAGTTCCTTATTTGAAGATTGACTGAAGGATACCATTCTCACTATAAAAGCTGACCACAGGGGTGCCTAGGTGGCTCAGTTGGTTAAGCATACAACTCTTGATTTCAGCTCAGGTCATGATCTCAGTGTGGTGAGATGGAGCCCTGCGTTGGGCTCCGTGCTGAGCATGGAGCCTCCTTAAGATTCTCTCTCTCCTTCTACCCCCTGCTCACACTCTAAATAAATAAATAAATAAAATAAAAGCTGGCCACATGCTACTCTATACATTCTAGAGTTGAAAAACTGCTTGGAAACTCTTGAAAAGTGGAAACTCGAGAAACACAGAAGCATGTATATTAAACTTCAGGCAGAGAGACTAGTAGAATATCATCCCCCATCAACAAGTTTTCTTGGGTGAATTACAGGTAAATTGTGGATGTAAGCCATGTTTGAGAAAAGACAGATAGGGAGAGGTAATTGAAAAAGGGAGGATAATGATATTGTGATAGGTGGATATTTGAAAGCCTGAGTAATGTCAAAAACCTGGAGGTTAAAGCAAAATGGAATAGAGAACTAGAAAGTACCTAACATATAATGATCAAGATTTATTGGAAAAGATGGTCAAAGCACATGTAAGACCTGTCTCCTTTCCAATGGCATTCTTTTAAAAGTACCCAAAAAGTGTGTGTGTGTGTGTGTGTGTGTAGCAAGGGGGAGACAGTATAACCTGTATTATTAGCACAAGAAGTTGATAAGAAATGCCAGCCCCAGAGAATAGGCATTGGTTAACAGCTATCCTTGATATAGAAATCTCAAGAATATATAATACACACAGTGCCAATTAAACCAGATTGGAACAAACAAATAAATAGAAATGCTCCTGAGTTCCCAGAAGTTACTGTAGTTATGAAGGGCAAAGGCTGGAGGCAGGGTTTGAAAGACTGAGAGAGACTCAGACCAACTGCCTTGGCCATGGTGAAGGGAAATTTACTACCATTTGGTAGTAAAGTCAGATGCAGCAGAGGCTTTCCTGAGTAGCAGGAAATGGGGGCAGCAGTTCTAGAGAAGTGTCCCAAGTGTCCCTAGTTGACCCACCGGCAAGTGCCTTATTTGAAGTCAGACCCCAGGGAACAGGCATTTACTAAGAACAGCAGGCCATGGACAATGCAGCAACGACTTTGAGGTATGGTGTTCCCAGGTGATCAGGGTATATGGCTAGTATATTGAAGAGCTTCTTGGTAAGTTAAGCATGGGACTGAGTATATGTGTAGTAACACCATAAAACAGGCCATCACCAGTGGTAGAGCAAGGACTGTCTTCCTCAAAAGACAAGGCTACTCTACACTAATAAAGAGGTCTGTGCACACTGGGCCTAGAACTGGCAAGGTAACTTGACCAAACAGGAAATGGGTGGTTGGAAAAGGACAAGCACCAACAGATGCATCAATGGTCCAAGTCTCTTTCCTACTTGTCCAGGCAATGCTGGAGAACTAAGAGAATGCCTAAGATAGCATCAAAATGGAAAACGAGAATCCAGGAAGAATCCACTCATGTGAGAAAACCAAACCAAGGTAGAAAACTCATTTAAGAAAAAGAATAAAAAAAAAGCAGCCTATGGAAGAGGTTTTGTGGCTTAAAGAGCACCTAAGAAAGGACATATAAATGACTAAAGAAAACAATTTTTTTATATCAAAAAAATAAAGAAGTATATTTATTTTTCAATTTTCTCCAGCTTGTGGTTTAAATACAAAGTATGTAGTCTGATTTCCATAAACTGCAGCCACAAATCAGTCTCATTGCATTACTGCAATTATGTCATGTATAATGCAGAAATTAGAGGCTTACAAAAACATGCAAATACATTTCAAGAATCAAAAAAACTTTTAAAAAGTTGCTTTTCTCCTTCTGTATAGGATATTTAAAAACTATTTCACCTCTCTCAGTCCTAGTTTCTTTTTTTTTTATTATGTTATGTTAATCACCATACATCACATCATTAGTTTTTGATGTAGTGTTCCATGATTCATTGTTTGCGCATAACACCCAGTGCTCCGTGCAGAACGTGCCCTCTTTAATACCCATCACCAGGCTGACCCATCCTACCACTCCCTCCCCTCTAGAACCCTCAGTTTGTTTCTCAGAGTCCATCGTCTCTCATGGTTCATCGCCCCCTCCGATTTCCCCCACTTCATTCTTCCCCTCCTGCTATCTTCTTCTTCTTCTTTTTAACATATAATGTATTATTTGTTTCAGAGGTACAGATCTGAGATTCAACAGTCTTGGACAATTCACAGTGCTCACCATAGCACATACCCTCCTAAATGTCTATCACCCAGCCGCCCCATCCCTCCCACCCCCCACCACTTCAGCAACCCTCAGTTTGTTTCCTGAGATTAAGAATTCCTCATATCAGTGAGGTCATATGATACATGTCTTTCTCTGATTGACTTATTTCACTCAGCATACCACTCTCCAGTTCCATCCACATCATTACAAATGGCAAGATTTCATTCCTTTTGATGGCTGCATTATATTCCATTGTATATATATACCACTTCTTCTTTAGCCATTCATCCATCTGTTGATGGACATCTTGTCTCTTCCCATAGTTTGGCTATTGTGGACATTGCTGCTATAAACATCAGGGTGCACGTATCCCTTCGGATCCCTACATTTGTATCTTTGGGGTAAATACCCAGTAGTGCAATTCCTGGGTCATAGGGTAGCTCTAGTTTCACCTTTCTGAGGAACCTCCCTACTGTTTTCCAGAGTGGCTGCACCAGCTTGCATTCCTACCAACAGTGTAGGAGGGTTCCCCTTTCTTCGCATGCCCACCAACATCTGTTGTTTCCTGACTTGTTAATTTTAGCCATTCTGACTGGCGTGAGGTGCTATCTCATTGAGGTTTTGATTTGGATTTCCCTGATGCCGAGCAATGTTGAGCACTTTTTCATTTGTCTGTTGGCCATTTGGATGTCTTCTTTGGAGAAATGTCTGTTCATGTCTTCTGCCTATTTTTTGATTGGATCATTTGTTCTTTGGGTGTTGAGTTTGATCAGTTCTTTATAGATTTTGGATACTAGCCCTTTATCTGATATGTCATTTGCAAATATCTTCTCCCATTCTGTCGGTTGTCTTTTGCTTTAGTTGACTATTTCTTTTGTTGTGCAAAAGCTTTTTATCTTGATGAAGTCCCAATAGTTCATTTTTGCCCTTGCTTCCCTTGCCTTTGGTGATGTTTCCAGGAACAAGTTGCTGCGGCTGAGGCTGAAGAGGTTGCTGCCTGTGTTCTCCTTTAGGATTTTGATGGACTCCTGTCTCACATTTAGGTCTTTCAACCATTTTGAATCTATTTTTGTGTGTGGCATAAGGAAATGGTCCAGTTTCATTCTTCTGCATGTGGCTGTCCAATTCTCCCAACACCATTTGTTGAAGAGACTGTCTTTTTTCCATTGGACATTCTTTCCTGCTTTGGCTAAGATTAGTTGACCATAGAGGTGAGGGTCCATATCTGGGCTCTCTATTCTGTTCCATTGATCTATGTGTCTGTTTTTGTGCCAGTACCATACTGTCTTGATGATGACAGCTTTGTAATAGAGCTGGAAGTCCGGAATTGTGATGCCACCAGCTTTGCTTTTCTTTTTCAACATTCCTCTGGCTATTCGGGGTCTTTTCTGGTTCCATACAAATTTTATTTTTTTGTTCCATTTCTTTGAAAAAAGTGGATGGTATTTTGATGGGGATTGCTTTGAATGTGTAGATTGCTCTAGGTAGCATTGACATCTTCACAATATTTGTTCTTCCAATCTATAAGCATGGAACATTTTTCCATTTCTTTGTGTCTTCATCAATTTCTTTCATGAGTATTTTATAGTTTTCTGAGTACAGATTCTTTGCCTCTTTGGTTAGATTTATTCCTAGGTATCTTATGGTTTTGGGTGCAACTGTAAATGGGATCAACTCCTTAATTTCTCTTTCTTCTGTCTTGTTGTTGGTGTATAGAAATGCAAGTGATTTCTGTGCATTGATTTTATATTCTGCCACTTTACTGAATTCCTGTATGAGTTCTAGCAGTTTTGGGGTGGAGTCTTTTGGGTTTTCCACATAAAGCATCATATCATCTGCAAAGAGTGAGAGTTTGACTTCTTCTTTGCCAATTTGGATGCCTTTTATTTGTTTTTGTTGTCTGATTGCTGTGGCTAGGACTTCTAGTACTATGTTGAATAGCAGTGTACATCCCTGCCGTGTTCCTGAACTTAGGGGGAAAGCTCTCAGTTTTTCCCCATTGAGAATGATATTCACTGTGGGTTTTTCATAGATGGCTTTTATGATATTGAGGTATGTACCCTCTATCCCTATAGTCTGAAGAGTTTTGACCAAGAAAGGATGCTGTACTTTGTCAAATGCTTTTTCTGCATCTATTGAGAGAATCATATGGTTCTTGTTCTTTCTTTTATTAATGTATTGCATCACATTGATTGATTTGTGGATGTTGAACCAACCTTGCAGCCCAGGGATAAATCCCACTTGGTCGTGGTGAATAATCCTTTTAATGTACTGTATCCTATTGGCTAGTATTTTGGTGAGAATTTTTGCATCCATGTTCATCAAGGATATTGGTCTGTAATTCTCCTTTTTGATGGGGTCTTTGTCTGGTTTTGGGATCAAGGTAATGCTGGCCTCATAAAACCAGTTTGGAAGTTTTCCTTCCATTTCTATTTTTTGGAACAGTTTCAGAAGAATAGGTATTAATCAGGGTGTCATTCAAAGCCCTTGTTTCCCTGTTGATCTTCTGCCTAGATGGTCTGTCCATTACAGTGAGTGGGGTGTTAAAGTACCCTACTGTTACTGTATTATTATCAATGTGTTTCTTTCATTTTGTTTTTAATTAGTTTATGTAATTGGCTACTCCCAAGTTTGGAGCATAATATTTACAACTTTTAAATCTTCTTGTTGGATAGACACTTTAAGTGGCCCTCTTCATCTCTTATTCAGTCTTTGGTTTAAAATCTAATTTGTCTGATATAAGGATATAAGGATTGCTACCCCAGCTTCTTTTGATGTCCATTGGCATGATAAATGGTTCTCCACCCACTCACTTTCAATCTGGAGGTGTCTTTGGGTCTAAAATGAGTCTCTTGTAGACAGCACATCAATGGGTCTTGCTTTTTCATCCAATCTGATACCCTGTGTCTTTTGATGGGGCATTTAGCCCATTTACATTCACAGTAAATACTGATAGATATGAATTTAGTGTCATTGTGTTTCCTATAAAGTTACTGTTTCTGTGTATTGTCTCCGTTCCTTTATGGTCTTTGTTACTTGTGGGCTCATTCTTTTTAATTTTATTTTATTATGTTATGCTAGTCATCGTACATTACATCATTAGCTTTTGATGTAGTGTTCCATGATTCATTGTTTGTGCATAACACCCAGTGCTCCATTCAATACATGCCCTCCTTAATACCCATCACCGAGCTAACCCATTCCCCACCACCCTCCTCTCTAAAACCCTCAGTTTGTTTCTCAGAGTCCATAGTCTCTCATGGTTCGTCTCCCCCTCTGAATCCCCCCCCTTCATTTTTCCCTTCCTACTATCTTCTTCATTTTTTTTTTTAAACATATAATGTATTGTTTGTTGAAGAGGTACAGGTCTGTGATTCATCAGTCTTACACAATTCACAGTGCTCAGCATAGCACATACCCTCCCCAATGTCTATCACTCAACCACCCCATCCCCACACCCCCACCACTCCAGCAACCCTCAGTTTGTTTCCTGAGATTAAGAATTCCTCATATCACTGAGGTCATATGATACATGTCTTTCTCTGATTGACTTATTTCACTCAGCATAATATCCTCTAGTTCCAAAAATGTTGTTGCAAATGGCAAGATTTCATCCCTTTTGATGGCCGCATAATATTCCACTGTATATATATACCACTTCTTCTTTATCTATTCATCTGTTGATGGACATCTTGACTCTTTCCATAGTTTGACTATTGTGGACATTGCTGCTATAAACATTGGGGTGCACATACCCCTTCAGATACCTACATTTGTATCTTTGGGGTAAATACCCAGTAGTGCAATTGCTGGGTCATAGGGTAGCTCTATTTTCAACTTTTTGAGGAACCTCCATACTGTTTTCCAGAGTGGCTGCACCAGCTTGCATTCCTACCAACAGTGTAGGAGGGTTCCGCTTTCTCCACATCCTCGCCAACAACTGGTTGGCCTTTTGGTCTTTTGGTTTTGTTGACTGCTTCTTTGCTGTGCAAAAGCTTTTTATCTTAATGAAGTCCCAATAGTTCATTTTTGTACTTGCTTCCCTTGCCTTTGGTGATGTTTCTAGGAACAAGTTGCTGCTGCTGAGGTTGAAGAGGTTGCTGCCTGTGTTCGCCTTTAGGATTTTGATGGATTCTTGTCTCGCATTTAGGTCTTTCATTCATTTTGAGTCTATTTTTGTGTGTGGTGTAAGTAAATGGTCCAGTTTCATTCTTCTGCATGTGGCTGTCCAATTTTCCCAACACCATTTGTTGAAGAGACTGTCTTTTTTCCATTGGACATTCTTTGCTGCTTTGTCGAAGATTAGTTGAACATAGAGTTGAGGCTCCATTGATCTATGTGTCTATTTTTGTGCCAGTACCACACTGCCTGATGATTACAGCTTTGTAATAGAGCTTGAAGTCCAGAATTGTGATGCCACCAGCTTTGCTTTTCTTTTTCAACATTCCTCTGGCTATTCGGGGTCTTTTTTGGTTCCATACAAATTTTAGGATTATTTGTTCCATTTCTGTGAAAAAAGTTGATGGTATTTTGATAGGGATTATATTAAATGTGTAGATTGCTCTAGGTAGCATTGACATCTTCACGATATTTGTTCTTCCAATCCATGAGCATGGAACATTTTTCCATTTCTTTGTGTCTTCGTCAATTTCTTTCATGAGTATTTTATAGTTTTCTGAGTACAGATTCTTTGCCTCTTTGGTTAGATTTATTCCTAGGTATCTTATGGTTTTGGGTGCAACTGTAAATGGGATCGACTCCTTAATTTCTCTTTCTTCTGTCTTGTTGTTGGGGTATAGAAATGCAAGTGATTTCTGTGCATTGATTTTATATTCTGCCACTTTACTGAATTCCTGTATGAGTTCTAGCAGTTTTGGGGTGGAGTCTTTTCGGTTTTCCACATAAAGTATCATATCATCTACAAAGAGTGAGAGTTTGACTTCTCTGCTGATTTGGATGCCTTTTATTTATTTTTGTTGTCTGATTGCTGCGTCTAGGACTTCTAGTACTATGTTGAATAGCAGTGGTGATAGTGGACATCCCTGCCGTGTTCCTGACCTTAGGGGAAAAGCTCTCAGTTTTTCACTTGTGGGCTCTTTCTTCCCAAACGGATCCCCTTTAATATTTTTGGCAGGGCTGGTTTAGTGATCACAAATTCTTTTAATTTTTGTTTGTCCTGGAAGCTTTTTTTTCTCTCCTTCCATTCTGAATGACAGCCTTGCTGGATAAAGTACTCTTGGCTGCATATTTTTCTCATTTATCAACCTGAATATATCATGCCAGTCCTTTCTGGCCTGCCAGGTCTCTGTGGATAGGTCTGCTGCCAGTCTAATGTTTCTACCCTTGTAGGTTATGGACCTCTTATCCCCAGCTGTTTTCAGGATTTTCTTTTTGTCTCTCAGATTTGCAAGTCTCGCTATTATATGTTGATGTGTTAACCTTTTTTTATTGATTTTGATGGGGTTTCTCTGTGCCTCATGGACTTGAATGTCTGTTTCCTTCCCCAGATTAGGGAAGACCTCATCTCTAATTTGCTGTAATATAATAACTGTAATAAGTATAAATGTAATAACTATAAATCTATATTAAATCTCATTAATAGCCATTTTATTTCAACTTGATTAGATTTTAGTTCTTTTATTTTTACAGAAAGGGATTCTCTAGCGTCTTGTATGCTTTTTAAGAAGAATACCTATTCTTTTGAGGTTGTTTTAAAAAATAGAAATGGAAGGAAAACTTCCAAACAATTTCTATGAGGCCAGCATTACCTTGATCCCAAAACCAGATAAAAACCGACCCCTACTAAAGGGAGAATTACAGACCAATATCTCTGATGGACATGGATGCCAAAATTCTCACCAAGATACTAGCCAATAGGATCCAACAGTACATCAAAGGATTATTCACCAGGGTTATTAACCACGACCAAGTGGGATTTATTCCTGGGCTGCAAAGGTGGTTCAACATCTGCAAATCAATCAATGGGCTACACTACATTAATAAAAGAAAGGTCAAGAACCATATGATCCTCTCAATAGATGCAGAAAAAGCATTTGACAAAGTACAGCATTCTTTCTTGACTAAAACTCTTCACAGTGTAGGGATAGAAGGAACATAGTTCAATATCATAAAAGCCATACATGAAAAGCCCAAAGCTAATATTATTCTCAATGGGGAAAACCTGAGAGCTTTTCCCCTAAGGTCAGGAACATGGCAGGGCTGTCCACTATTACCACTGTTGCTCAACATAGAACTAGAAGTCTTAGCCTCAGTAATCAGACAACAAAAAGAAATAAATGGCATCTGAAGTGGCAAAGAAGAAGTCAACTTCTCACTCTTCACAGATGACATGTTACTCTATGTGGAAAACCGAATAAGACTGAGGGTTGCTGGTGAGGAGGGAGGTGGGGAGATGGGGTAACTGGATGATGGAAATGAAGGAGGGCACATGATATAATGAGCATTGGGTATTATATAAGACTGATGAATCACTAAACTCTACCTCTGAAACTATTAATTTAGTATATGTCAATTAATTGAATTTAAATTAAAAAGAAAAAAAAGAAATGGGGATCTATAAATTACCTGAGAAGGAACCATTAAAAATAGCCATTTTAAATCCTCTTGATGAGCTAAAAGAAAACACCGATGGAAAACTAAATGAAATCAGGAAAATAATGCATGAATGAAACAAGAATATCAACGAAGAGATAGAACCTATTTAAAAAAGGGATCAAAGAGAAATTCTGAAGCTGAAGTATACAAAAACAGAATGAAAAATTGACTAGCAGGATTCAATAACAGTCTTGATCAAGCAGAAGAAAGAATCAATGAACATGAAGACACGTCATTTGAAATCATGAGTCAGAATTTTAAGAGAAAAAAGAATAAGAGAAGTGGTAGGAGCCAACGGACTTATGGGACATGATCAAAAGAAGTAATATATGCATTATGGGAGTCACTGAAGAGACAGGGAAAAGGACAAAAGGTCTATTTGAAGAAGTAAAGGCCAAAAATGTCCTAAATTTGAGAAAGGAAACGGATATACAAGGTCAAGAAATAAAAAGAACTCCAATTGGGATAAATACATAAAGGGTCATGCTGGGATGCATGATAATCAAATTGACAAAAGTCCCAAAGAGAGAAACTTGAAAGCAGCAAGAGAAAAGTGACTGATCACATATAAGGGAGCTTCCAAGAGATTATCAGTGGATTGCTCAACAGAAATCTTGCAAGCCAGAGGGCGTAGGATGATATATTCAATGTGGTGAAAGAAGAAAATTGCCAAACAAAAACACTGTATCTGGCAAAGCTGTCTTTCAAAAATGAAAGAGATATTAAGACTTTCCTAGACAAAGAAGGGCTGAAGAGGTTCACTGCTATAAGAACTGCCCTACAGGAAATGCTAAAAGGAGTTCTTCAAGTTGAAGCAAAAAGACATACAAAATTATAAAGCTCTTTGATAAAGATAAATATATAGACAAACATAGAATCCTCAAGTACTGTAATGTCATCACATAAATCACTTTTATTTCTGGTATAGAATTAAATGACAGAGGCATTAAAAATAACTATAAATCTATATTAATGGATACACAGTGTAAAAAGATGTAATTTGTGACATCAAAAACATAAACGGGTGAAAAAAGATGTAAATGCATAGAGTTTTTGTATGCAATTTAAGGTAAATTGTTATCAGTGTAAGACAGATTGTTATGGGTGGGGGGAATGGGTGAAATAGGTAAAGGGGATTAATAGTAGGATTAAGAGTACTTTTTCATGAGTCTTGAGTAATGCATAGAATTGTTGAATCACTATATTGTACACCTGAAACAAATATAATACCGTATGTTAACTATACCAAAAATAAAATTAAAGAGAAATAGAAAAGTAAAATAAAATGGATTTTTATAACTTTAAGATGCTTTATGTAATCTCCATGTTAACCAAAAATAAAATCTTTTTAAGTATAGAAGATACATAAAAGGAAATGAGAAAAGAATCAAAGCATGTAACTACAAAAAAAAATCAATGAAACACAAAGGAAGGTAGTAAGAGAGGAAGAGGGATAAAATAGGTACAAGACATATGGGAAACCATTAACAAAGGCCATAGTAAGTCCTACCATATTATTAACCACTTTAAATGTAAATAGATTAAACCTCCCAATTAAAAGACATAGAATTATTGAATGGGCTGAAAAACACAAGATTCATCTATATGCTGTCTACAAGAAACTCACTTTAAAATCTAAGGGCATACACAGGCTGAAAGCAAAATGATAGGAAAATACTTCAACTTGAAGAAAAGAATAGCAGCAACTCTCTGAACAGAAAAGCGACCACTTTCTGGAAGGTAGGACGTGCAGAGAAGTGAATCCGAGGCGGTATTCGGGAGGATAGACAGTCGGGGGAGGGAGCCTCCATCAGCCGCTACCGGCAAGTAATCAAGAGCAGAGCACAAAATCGGAACTTTTAGAAGTCTGATCCGCAAAGGGACGTCACTCCAGTGGCTAAGTGGGGGGTGGAACCCTAGTGGGACAGTGTGGTCTCAGGACCCTCGGGGTCACAGAAAGACCGGGGGTGCCTGAGCGCAGCAGAGCTGCCAGGTATCGGAGCGGGGAAGCCGGCTGCAGAGACGTAGCCGATGAGTGGGCTCTCAGCTCGGGGTTGCCATAAACTGTGATCCGCAGCACAGTCGGGCCACTGCTCCTCCAGCAGGGACCCAACAAGCGGCAGATCCGGGGAGACTCCCCTTCCTCCCCCGGGAGGAGCGGTGTGGGAGTGCACCGCAGGGATCTGCTGGGTTTGGAGACTCCACACGGGGTCGCGTGCCAGAGACAGAAATGCTTGGTCACGGGGCGGGTGAGAATGGAGTGCAGCCGGAGACCGGGGAGATGGGAGTGATTGATTGCTTTTTCTGGGGGCGCACTGAGGAGTGGGGCCCTGAGTTCTGGGCTCCTCTGGGGTGGAGACTGGGAGGCCGCCATCTTCACTCTCATCCTCCAAAGCTGTATGGAAAGCTTGCAGGGAACAAAAGCTGTGGATAGCAAACCCCAGCAGATTACTTAGCCAGGACCCGGCAAGGGCGGGGCAATTCCACCTCCGGCAAAGACATTTGGGAACCACGGGAACAGACCCCAACCCCAGACGATCAGCAAGAACAGCCAGCCAAGACCAAGTTTACTGATCAAAGAGAACGGCAGAACGCCAGCCCTAGGGGAATACTGCACATAGAATTGATGGCTTTTTTCCCATGATTCTTTGGTCTTTCAAAGTTAATTTTTTAAATTTTCTCTTTATTCTTTTTTTTTTGAATTTTTCTTTTCCCCTTTTTCAACCAACATCTTATCAATCCCTTTTATAAAAAATCTTTTTATTGTTCATTTTTAGAGTCATATTCTATCCCTTCATAGTAGTTAACCTTATTTTGGGGGTAAATATATATATATGTATATATATTTTGGGATACAGGTTCTTCTAAGAGACCAAAATATACCCTAAATGTCTAGTGTATGGCTTTGTTCTAGTCTCCTGCCTGATCACATTTTCTTCCTTTTTTTTTTTAATCCTCTTCTTTCTTTTATCAAACAACTTATCTTATCAATTCCTTTTATAAAATCTTTTATGATTTTCATCTTTACAGTCATAGTCCATCCCTTCATCGTATTAACCCTTATTTCTGTACATATATAAGTTTTTCTTTCTTTAAAATTTTGGGAGGCACTTTCTTCTAACAGACCAAAATATGCCCAAAATCTAGTGTGTGGCACTGATCTATGCACCAGCCTGATCATATTTGATCATATTCTGTTTTTTGTTTTTGTTTTTTTTTATCTTTTTTTTCTTTTTCTTTTTTCTTTCTTTCCCTTTCTTTTCCCCTGGTTTCAGGTCTCTTCTGATTTGTTTAGTGTATATTTTTCTGGGGTTGTTGTTACCCTGTTAGCATTTTATTCTCTCATTCATCTCTTCTCCTCTGGACAAAATGACAAGACAGAAAAAAATCACCTCAACAAAAAGAACAAGAGGCAGTACTGACTGCCAGGGACCTAATCAATACGGACATTAGTAAGATGTCAGAACTACGGTTCAGAATGATGATTATTTTTTAAAATTTTTTTATTGTTATGTTAATCCCTATACATTACATCATTACTTTTAGATGTAGTGTTCCATGATTCATTGTTTGTGCATAACACCCAGTGCTCCATGCAGAATGTGCCCTCCTCAATACCCATCACCAGGCTAACCCACCTCCCACCCCCCTCCCCTCTAGAACCCTCAGTTTGTTTTTCAGAGTCCATCATCTCTCATGGTTCGTCTACCCCTCCGATATCCCCCCCTTCATTCTTCCCCTCCTGCTACCTTCTTCTTCTTCTTCTTTTTTTTTTCTTAACATATATTGCATTATTTGTTTCAGAGGTACAGATCTGAGATTCAACAGTCTTGCACAATTCACAGCGCTTACCAGAGCACATACCCTCCCCAGTGTCTATCACCCAGTCACCCCATCTCTCCCACCCCACCCCCCACTCCAGCAACCCTCAGTTTGTTTCCTGCGATTAAGAATTCCTCATATCAGTGAGGTCATATGATACATGTCTTTCTCTGTTTGACTTATTTCACTCAACATAATACCCTCCAGTTCCATCCACGTCGTTGCAAATGGCAAGATCTCATTCCTTTTGATGGCTGCATAATATTCCATTGTATATATATACCACATCTTCTTTAACCACAGAATGATGATTTTAAAGATACTAGCTGGGCTTGAAAAAAGCATGGAGGATATTAGAGAAACCCTTTCTGGAAAAATAAAACAACTAAAATCGAATCAAGTCGAAATTAAAAGGCTATTAATGAGGTGCAATCAAAAATGGAGGCACTAATTGCTAGGATAAATGAGGCAGAAGAGAGAATCAGTGATATAGAAGACCAAATGATGAGAAATAAAGAAGCTGAGAAAAAGAGAGATAAACAACTACTGGATCACGAGGGCAAAATTCGAGAGATAAGTGATACCATAAGATGAAACAACATTAGAATAATTGGGATCCAGGAAGAGGAAGAAAGAGAGAGAGGGGCAGAAGGTATATTGGGGCAAATTAGAGCAGAGGACTTTCCTAATTCGAGGAAGGAAACAGGCATCAAAATCCAGGAAGCACCGAGAATCCCTCTCAAAATCAATAAAAATAGGTCAACACCCCAATATCTAATAGTAAAACTCACAAGTCTCAGAGACAAAGAGAAAATCCTGAAAGCAGCTCAGGAGAAGAGATATGTAACCTACAATGGTAGAAACATTAGATTGGCAACAGACCTATCCACAGAGACCTTGCAGGCCAGAAAGGACTGGCAGGATCTATTCAGAGCACAAAATGAGAAAAATATGCAGCCAAGAATACTATATCCAGCTAGGCTGTCATTGAAAATAGAAGGAGAGAGAAAAATCTACCAGGACAAACAAAAACTAAAGGAAGTTGCAAACACGAAACCAGCCCTACAAGAAATCTTGAAAGGGGTCCTCTAAGCAAAGAGAGAGCCTAAAAGCAACAGAGACCAGAAAGGAACACAGACAATATACAGTAACAGTCACCTTACAGGCAATACAATGGTCCTAAATTCCTATCTTTCAATAGTTACCCTGAATGTAAATGGGCTAAATGCCCCAATCAAAAGACACAGGCTATCAGATTGGATTAAAAAACAAGACCCATCGATATGATGTCTGCAAGAGACTCATTTTAGACCCACAGACACCCCCAGATTGAAAGTAAGGGGGTGGAGAACCATTTACCGTGCTAAGGGACACCAAAAGAAAGCTAGGGTGGCTATCCCTATATCAGACAATTTAGATTTTAAACCAAAGATTGTAATAAGAGAGGAGGAAGGACACTATATACTACTTAAAGAGTCTATTCAACAAGGAGATCCAACAATTGTAAGTATCTATGCCCCTAACATGGGAGCAGCCAATTATATAAACCAATTAATAACAAAAGCAAAGAAACACACCAACAACAATACATATAGTGGGGGACTTTAACACCCACCTCGCTGAAATGGACAGATCATCTAAGCAAAAGATCAACAAAGAAATAAAGACTTTAAATGACACACTGGACCAAATGGACTTCACAGATACATTCAGAACATTCCATCCAAAAGCAACAGAATACACATTCTTCACTAGTGCCCGTGGAACATTCTCCAGAATTGATCATATCCTAGGTCACAAATCAGGTCTCAACCAGTACCAAAAGATTGGGATCATTCCCTGCATATTTTCAGAGCACAATGCTTTGAAACTAAAACTCAATCACAAGAGGAAAGTCGGAAAGAACTCAAATACATAGAGGCTAAATAGCATCCTACCAAGGAATGAATGGGTCAACCAGGAAATTAAAGATGAATTAAGAAATTCACGGAAACAAATGCAAATGAAAACACAACTGTCCAAAATCTTTGGGATGCAGCAAAGGCAGTCCAAAGAGGAAAGTATATAGCAATATAAGCCTTTCTCGAGAAATAAGAAAGGTCTCAAATATACAACCTAACCCTACACCTAAAGAAGCTGGGGAAAGAACAGCAAATAAAGCCTAAACTGTGCAGGAGAAGAGAAATAATAAAGATCAGAGCAGAAATCAATGAAATAGAAACCAAAAGAACAGTAGAAAAGATCAACGAAACAAGGAGCTGGTTCTTTGAAAGAATTCACAAGATTGATAAACCCCTGGCCAGACTTATCAAAAAGAAAAGAGAAAGGGCCCAAATAAATAAAATCATGAATGAAAGAGGAGTGATCATAACCAACACCAAAGAAATATAAACAACTATAAGAACATATTATGAGCAACTATATGTCAGCATATTAGATAACCTGGAAGAAATGGATGCATTCCTAGAGATGTTATCAACTACTAAAACTGAACCAGGAAGAAATAGAAAACCTGAACAGACCTATAACCACTAAGGAAATTGAAGCAGTCATCAAAAATCTCCCAACAAACAAAGCCCAGCGCCAGATGGCTTCCCAGGAGAATTCTACCAAACATTTCAAGAAGAATTAATACTATTCTTCTGAAACTGTTCCAAAAAAATAGAAATGGAAGGAAAACATCCAAACTGGTTTTATGAGGCCACCATTACCTTGATCCCCAAACCAGACAAAGACCCCATCAGAAAGGAGAACTACAGACCAATATCCTTGATGAACATGGATGCAAAAATTCTCACCAAAATACTAGCCAGTAGGATCCAACAGTATATTAAAAGGATTATTCACCACGACCAAGTGGGATTTATCCCTGGGCTGCAAGGTTGGTTCAACATCCACAAATCAATCAATGTGATACAATACATTAATAAAAGAAAGAACAGGAACCATATGATCCTCTCAATAGATGCAGAAAAAGCATTTGACAAAGTACAGCATTCTTTCTTGGTTAAAACTCTTCAGAGTATAGGGATAGAGGGCACATACCTCAATATCATAAAAGCCATCTATGAAAAACCCACAGCAAATATCAATCTCAATGGGGAAAAACTGAGAACTTTCCCCCTAAGGTCAGGAACGCGGCAGGGATGTCCACTATCACCATTGCTATTCAACATAGTACTAGAAGTCCTAGCCACAGCAATCAGACAACAAAAACAAATAAAAGGCATCCAAATCAGCAAAGAAGAAGTCAAACTCTCACTCTTTGCAGATGATATGATACTTTATGCGGAAAACCCAAAAGATTCCATCCCAAAACCGCTAGAACTCATACAGGAATTCAGTAAAGTGGCAGGATATAAAATCAATGCACAGAAATCAGTGGCATTCCTATACAAAACAAGACAGAAGAAAGAGAAATTAAGGAGTCGATCCCATTTACAATTGCACCCAAAACCGTAAGATACCTAGGAATAAATCTAACCAAAGAGGCAAAGAATCTGTACTCAGAAAACTATAAAATACTCATGAAAGAAATTGAGAAAGACACAAAGAAATGGAAACGCATTCCATGCTCATGGATTGGAAGAACAAATATTGTGAAAATGTCAATGCTACCTAGAGCAATCTACACATTTAATGCAATCCCTATGAAAATACGATCCACTTTTTTCAAAGAAATGGATGAAATAATCCTAAAATTTGTATGGAATCAGAAAAGACCCCGATTAGCCAAAGGAATGTTGAAAAGGAAAAGCAAAGCTGGTGGCATCACAATTCTGGACTTCAAGCTGTATTACAAAGCTGTAATCATCAGACAGTATGGTACTGGCACAACAACAGATACATAGATCAATGGAACAGAATAGAGAGCCCAGATATGGACCCTCAACTCTATGGTCAACTAATCTTCGACAAAGCAGCAAAGAATGTCCAATGGAAAAAAGACAGTCTCTTCAACAAATGGTGTTGGGAAAATTGGACAGCCACATGCAGAAGAATGAAACTGGATCATTTCCTTATACCACACACATAAATAGACTCAAAATGGTGGAAAGACCTAAATGTGAGACAGGAGTCCATCAACGTCCTAAAGGAGAACACAGGCAGCAACCCCTTCAACCTCAGCTGCAGCAACTTCTTCCTAGAAACAAAGCTAAAGGCAAGGGAAGCAAGGGCAAAAATGAACTATTGGGACTTCATCAGGATAAAAAGCTTTTTTTTTTTTTTTAAAGATTTTATTTATTTATTTGAGAGAGAGAATGAGAGACAGAGAGCATGAGAGGGAGGAAGGTCAGAGGGAGAAGCAGACTCCCTGCCAAGCAGGGAGCCCGATGCGGGACTCGATCCCGGGACTCCAGGATCATGACCTGAGCCGAAGGCAGTCGCTTAACCAACTGAGCCACCCAGGCGCCCAGGATAAAAAGCTTTTGCACAGCATAAGAAACAGTCAACTAAAGCAAAAGACAACCAACAGAACGGGAGAAGATATATGTAAATGACATATCAGATAAAGGGCTAGTATCCAAAATCTATAAAGAACTTATTAAACTCAACACCCAAAGAACAAATGATCCAATCAAGAAATGGGCAGAAGACATGAACAGACATTTCTCCAAAGAAGACATCCAAATGGCCAACAGACACATGAAAAAGTGCTCAACATCGCTCGGCATCAGGGAAATCCAAATCAAAACCTCAATGAGATAGCACCCCACACCAGTCAGAATGGCTAAAATTAACAAGTCACGAAACGGCAGATGTTGGTGGGCATGCGAAGAAAGGGGAACCCTCCTACACTGTTGGTGGGAATGCAAGCTGGTGCAGCCACTCTGGAAAACAGTAGGGAGGTTCCTCAAAAAGTTGAAACTAGAGCTACGCTATGACCCAGCAATTGCACTACTGGGTATTTACCCCAAAGATATAAATGTAGGGATCCGAAGGGGTACGTGCACCCCGATGTTTATAGCAGCATTGTCCACAATAGCCAAACTATGGAAAGAGACAAGATGTCCATCAACAGATGAATGGATAAAGAAGATGTGGTATATATATATACAATGGAATATTATGCAGCCATCAACAGGAATGAGATCTTGCCATTTGCAACGACGTGGATGGAACTGGAGGGTATTATGCTGAGCGAAATAAGTCAATGAGAGAAAGACATGTATCATATGACCTCACTGTTAGGAGGAATTCTTAATCTCAGGAAACAAACTGAGGGTTGCTGGAGTGGTAGGAGGTGGGCGGGATGGGGTAGCTGAGTGATAGACATTGGGGAGGGTATGTGCTATAGTGAGTGCTGTGAATTGTGTGAGACTGTTGAATCGCCGACCTGTACCTCTGAAACAAATAATACATTATTTGTTAAAAGTAAAGAAGATAGCAGGAAGGGAAAAATGAAGGGTGGGAAATCGGAGGGGGAGACGAACCATGAGAGACTATGGACTCTGAGAAATGAACTAATGGTTGTAGAGGGAAGGGGTGTGGGTGCATGGGTTAGCCTGGTGATGGGTATTAAAGAGGGCACGTACTGAATTGAGCACTGGGTGTTATATGCAAACAATGAATCATGGAACACGACATCAAACACTAACGATATAATGCATGGTGATTAACATAACATAATAAAATAAAATAAAATAAAATAGAAAAACTGGAAACTTCACAAATACATAGAACTTAACACATTCAAACAACCAATGGGTCAAAAATGTATACAATATCTTGAGCCAAAAAAAAAAAAAAGGAATGAAAAATAGCATACCAAAACTTATGGGATGCAGTGAAAATAGTTTTAAAAGGGAAGTTTATGACAGTAAAGAATTACATTAAAAAATAAGAAATATCTCGGAGTTGCTGCCTTGGCCAGAGTTCAGAGCAGCCGCCGCCCGAGCGCGCCGAACTCAGTTCGCTGCCCGCGCCGGCTCCCAGCCCGGCCTGACCCCTACACCCAGCCCGGCCAGGCTCCACAAGCAGCCGCCATGGAAGTGATGAACCTGATCGAACAACCCATCAAGGTGACTGAGTGGCAGCAGACGTACACCTATGACTCTGGCATCCACTCGGGTGCCAACACCTGTGTGCCCTCGGTCAGTAGCAAGGGCATCATGGAAGAGGATGAGGCCTGTGGGTGCCAGTACATGCTCAAGAAGACCACCACCTACACCCAGGTGGCCCAGAGCCAAGGCGACCTGGAGTACCAGATGTCCACGACAGCCAGAGCCAAGCGGGTGCGGGAGGCCATGTGTCCTGGTGTGACAGGGGAAGACAGCTCGCTGCTGCTGGCCACCCAGTTGGAGGGCCAGAGCACCAACCTGCAGCGGCTGGCCGAGCCGTCCCAGCTGCTCAAGTCAGCCATCGTGCATCTCATCAACTACCAGGATGATGCCGAGCTGGCCACCCGAGCCCTGCCTGAACTCACCAAACTGCTCAACGATGAGGACCCGGTGGTAGTGACCAAGGCAGCCATGACTGTGAACCAGCTGTCCAAGAAAGAGGCGTCGCGGCGGGCACTGATGGGCTCGCCCCAGCTGGTGGCAGCCGTGGTGCGCACCATGCAGAACACCAGTGACCTGGACACGGCCCGCTGCACCACCAGCATCCTGTACAACCTCTCCCACCACTGCAAGGGGCTGCTTGCCATCTTCAAGTCAGGCGGCATCCCTGCCCTGGTCCGCATGCTCAGCTCCCCCGTGGAGTCGGTCCTGTTCTATGCCATCACCACACTGCACAACCTGCTACTCTACCAGGAGGGTGCCAAGATGGCGGTGCGCCTGGCAGATGGGCTGCAGAAGATGGTGCCCCTGCTCAACAAGAACAACCCCAAGTTCCTGGCCATCACCACCGACTGCCTGCAGCTCCTGGCTTACGGCAACCAGGAGAGCAAGCTCATCATCCTGGCCAACGGAGGACCCCAGGCCCTCGTGCAGATCATGCGTAACTACAGTTATGAGAAGCTGCTCTGGACCACCAGCCGTGTGCTCAAGGTGCTGTCTGTGTGTCCCAGCAATAAGCCTGCCATTGTGGAGGCTGGTGGGATGCAGGCCTTGGGCAAACACCTGACAAGCAACAGCCCCCACCTCGTACAGAACTGCCTCTGGACCCTGCGCAACCTCTCGGACGTGGCCACCAAACAGGAGGGCCTGGAGAGCGTGCTGAAGATTCTGGTGAACCAGCTGAGTGTGGGCAACGTCAACGTCCTTACCTGTGCTACGGGCACTCTGTCCAACCTGACGTGCAACAACAGCAAGAACAAGATGCTGGTGACCCAGAACAGTGGCGTGGAGGCGCTCATCCACGCCATCCTGCGTGCCGTCGACAAGGATGACATCACGGAGCCTGCCGTCTGTGCCCTGCGCCACCTCACCAGCCGCCACCCTGAGGCTGAGATGGCCCAGAACTCCGTACGCCTCAACTATGGCATCCCGGCCATCGTCAAGCTGCTCAACCAGCCCAACCAGTGGCCGCTGGTCAAGGCAACCATCGGCCTGATCAGGAATCTGGCCCTCTGCCCAGCAAACCACGCCCCGCTGCAGGAGGCGGCGGTTATCCCCCGCCTCGTCCAGTTGCTGGTCAAGTCTCACCAGGATGCCCAGCGCCATGTGGCTGCAGGCACACAGCAGCCCTACACGGACAGTGTGAGGATGGAGGAGATTGTGGAGGGCTGCACCGGAGCCCTGCACATCCTCGCCCAGGATCCCATGAACCGCATGGAGATCTTCCGACTCAACACCATCCCCGTTTGTACAGCTCCTGTACTCGTCAGTGGAGAACACCCAGTGCGTGGCTGCCGGGGTCCTGTGTGAGCTGGCCCAGGACAAGGAGGCTGCTGATGCCATTGATGCTGAGGGCGCCTCGGCCCCACTCATGGAGCTCCTGCACTCCCACAACGAGGGCACCGCCACCTACGCTGCTGCTGTCTTGTTCCGCATCTCCGAGGACAAGAACCCAGATTACCATAAGCGCGTGTCTGTGGAGCTCACCAACTCCCTCTTCAAGCATGACCCCGCTGCCTGGGAGGCTGCCCAGAGCATGATCCCCATCAATGAACCCTATGCAGATGACATGGATGCCACCTACCGCCCCATGTACTCGAGCGATGTGCCCCTGGACCCCCTGGACACGCACATGGACATGGACGGGGACTATCCCATCGACACCTACAGCGACGGCCTGAGGCCCCCCTACCCCACGGCGGACCACATGCTGGCCTAGCCGGCTCCACTCCAGTGCGGTTCCTCATCTGAGAGGCTCTCCGTGCAGGCGATGGGGCGAGACAGAAAAGTGCCCGAGCCCAGGGGAGCAGGGCTGCGATTTCTTGCCGAACCCCACGCCTCCAGAGGTCCTCTGTAGGGTCTTTCTTGGGATGATGATCTGCTCCTGCTTTTCTGTCTTGGGCTGTGGGTCCAGGGCCAAACACCCCCTCCCCACCTCTGTGGCCCCGGCACTAAAGCTTTAGACTCAACCACCTGCTCTGCTCCCCCACCAGCAATCACCCCCCACCCCCACCCCAGGTGACCTGACTGCAGTGGCCCGGGCCCCACAGAGCTTTGATTCCTTCTCTGGGCCTGATTGTCTCACTGAACACCAACCAACCAGCTGTTCTGAGCCCCTGGGGTGTCCAGGACCCAGGTTCAAGGCCCAAAGCCCAGAATCCAAAGCTTGTTTTGAAAAGTTCAGGGACGGACAACAGAGATGGGACAGAGATGCAGAGAGTGAATCCTCCACTCCAGGACCCTCCTGCTCCTCTCTCCAGGACATTCAACCGGCTTTGGCCCCTTCCTGGGACCTCTGGGGATGACGCCCTCACACCCCATCCCACCCACAACCGCCCTAGCTGACTCCTGAGAAGTGCTCTTAGCTGACCCTTCTGGTGTGCGGTGAGGGGCTTTCTCTTCCCCTTCCTGTTTCGAACCCACCACCACCTCCTACACGTGGGTGTGGGGGGCTGGGGGAGGTCCCAGCAGAGAGTTTTATTATTCTGGCTTTATGTTTTTGGTTATTGGTTTTTTTGTATAGACAAAGCAAAGAAAATAAAACTAACACACAGAAAAAAAATAAATAAATAAGAAATATCTCAAGTCACTCAAATCAACAACCTGATCTTCTACCTTAAGGAACTAAAAAGTAACAAACTTAATGCAAGTTAGCAGAAGGAAGAAAATAAGAAAGATTAGAGAAGAAATAAATAAAATAGAGAAGAGGAAAATTGAAAAAAATCAACAAAACATAGTTTTTTTTTTAAGAAATCAACAAAATTGGCAAACTCAGCTAGACTGAGAAAAAAAGAGGACCCACGTAAACAAAATAAAAAATAAAAGAGGGGTGCCTGGATGGCTCAGTTGATTAAGTGTTCAACTCTTGGTTTTAGCTCAGGTTATGATCTCAGAGTCATGAGATGGAGCCCGTGTAGGGGTCCCTGTTGGGCATCGAATCTGCTTAAGATTCTCTTCTTCCTCTTCCCTTGCCCCACCCCCCACACTCTCTCTCTCCAAAAAAGTTTAAAATCAAAGTAAAAAATAAATAAATAAAAGAGGAGATATTACACCTGATGCCACAGAAATAAAAAGGATTTTAAGAGACCACTATGAACAGTTAAACACCAACAAATTGGATAATCTAAAGGAAATGGATAAATTACTAGAAAGATAGACCCTAACAAGACTGAATCATAAAGAAAAAAAATCCAAAGAGACTTATAATTACTAAGGAGACCGAAGCAGTAATCAAAAATCGCCCAAAAAATAAAACCTCAGAATCAGATGGCTTCTCTGGAGAATTCTACCAATATTTAAAGAAGAAAATATGAATACTCTTCAAACTCTTCCAAAAAATTGAGGAAGGAACACTTCCAAACTCAGTTTAGGATGCCAGCATTACCCTGAAAACAAAGCCAGAGAAAGACACTAGAAGAAAAGAAAACTAAAAGCAAATATCTTTGATTAATATTGATATAAAAATTTTCAACAAAATACTGGCAAACTGAATTCAACAGGACATTAGAAGCATTCCACAGTAACCAAGTGGGATTTATTCCTGAAATGTCAGGATGGTTCAACACATGGAAACCAATCAATTCAATATACGACATTAACAGAATGAAGGAAAAAAAACCCCCACATGATCATATCAATTGATGAAGAAAAATCATACAAAAAATTCAACATACTTTCATGATAAAAACACTCATAAAACCAGGAATTGAAGGAAATTACCTCATATAATTAAGACCATATACGAAAAGCCCAAAACTAACAGTATACTTAATGGAGAAAAACTGAAAGCTTTTCCTCTCAGATAAGGAATGAGAGAAGGATGCCCATTCTCATCTCTTCTATTCACCATAGTACTAGAAATTCCAGCCAGAGGAATTGGTCAGGGAAAAAAAAAGACATCTAAAGAGGAAAGAAAGAAATAAGATTATCTCTGTTTGCCAAGTGACATGATCTTATATGTAGAAAACTAAAGAATAAACACAGACACACACACACAGACACACGCATACAAATGCTGTTAAAATAAACAAATTCAGCAAAGTAGCAGGATATAAAAATAACATCCCCAAATCAGTTGTGTTTCTATACATTAACAATAAATAATCTAGAAAGGAAATTAAGAAAACAATCCCAACTACAATAACATTAGAAAGAACAGAATACTTAGAAATAAACTTAACCAAGATGGAAAAAGACTTGTACACTTAAAACTACAAAGCATTGTTAAAAGAAATTAAAGAAGACACAAATAAACCGGAAGACATCACATGTTTATGAATTGGAGGACTTCATATTGTTAAAATCTCCATATTACCCAAAGCAATCTACAGATTTAATGCAATCTCTATGAAAATCCCAATGACAACTTTGTAAAAATAGAAGAAAATCCCAAAATTCATATGGGATCTCAAGGCACCCCACATAAATCTTGAAAAACAACAAAGTTGGAGGCCTCACACTTCTTGATTTCAAAACATTACAAAGCTACAGTAATTAAAACAGAGTAGTACTATGTAAAGACAGACATATAGACCAATAGAACAGAATAGAGGCTAGAAATAAACCCTCATGCATTTGGTCATATGACCTTGGACTACGTTGCCAAGACTGCACAATGGGATTAGAACAGTCTTCAACAAATGATGCTGGGAAAACTAGGTATTCACATGTGTTCTATATGGATAGTTGTTTCTGTGATTTGTCCCGCATAACCAATCACCTGGACCTGCATGTACACAGGCAGGCTAAGAAATGTTGTTTGTCAGACTCATGTTGTGTGAATAACCTTGGGAGCCTGGTTATTTAAAATATATTATCTGGCTTCCAGGTCAGAACTGGCTTTTCTATTCTGGACACCAAGAACTACAAATTTTGTCTCACATCCCCTCCTGCTCCAGGCTGGGCTGGCCCGCCAGAATGGAATCTGGGAGGGGAGGCAGACACATACAGCCCAGGCTACTTGAAAATATTAAAAACATGGTAACATAGAAATGCAGCTCACTCTAAACTGCACGTAGGCAAACAAATGTTTAACTTCAAACCCTGCCATTTGCCCTGTAAATATGGCCCTCATGGGGATGGTCAGTTGGAAGTCTCATTTGAGGTGAGGACACTCTGCCCAGGCCTCTCAATCGGGACTCCGGCCTGGCTGTTTCCACAGGGCTTCCCCAGCTGATGAGGTTGGATGTTGTAAGTACCTGATCTGATGTAACTTTTCCTTATTCTCATTTATTCCCTATTATTACCTTCATCTATGTGTAGATTCCTTTCTTCTTCTGTTTCTATTAGGTTTTTATAATAATAATAATAACAATAAAGTTTCTTTTCTTTTCAAAACCAAACATGACTGTTGCGAATCTTTTGTTCAGAACAATATGCAAAAGAATGAAGTTGGAAATTTACCTTATAGTATACATGAAAATGAACTAAAAATGTATTAAAGACCTACAGGTAAGACATAAATATGTAAAACTGTAAAAAATATGGGAATAACTTCGTGGCAATGGATTTGGCAATAGTTTCTTAGCTATGACACCAAATGCAAAGGCAACAAAAGCAAAAATAGATAAATGGGATTACACCAAACTTACAAACTTCTGTCCATCAAAGAAAGTAATTAACAGAGTGAAAAGACAACCTACAAAATAGAAAATATTTGCAAATCATATATATAAGAGTTTAATATCTATAATATACGAGGAACTCCTATGACTCAATAGCAACAACAAAACCCTGACTTTAAAATGTGCAAAGCACCTGAACAGACATTCCTCCAAAGAAAAATATACAAATGGCCAAAAAGCATATGAAAAGATGTCGACCATCACTAATTATTAGAGAAATGCAGCAAGGTATCAATAAAAACCCAGAAAATAACAAGTGTTCGTGAGGATGCAGAGAAATTGGAACCCTATGCACTGTTAATGGGAATGTGAAGTTTCTCAAAAAATTAAAAATAGAATCACCATATGACCCAGCAACCCCACTTCTGGGTATTTATCCAAAAGAATCAAGACAACGACAGAAGACATTCTGCATATTCATGTTCATTGTAGCATTATTCACAAAAGCCAAAAGTGGAAGCAACCCAAATGTCCACTGAAGAATGAATGGATTAAAAAAAGGGGGTATATACATACAGTGAAATATTATTCAACTGCAAAAAAGAAGGAAATCCCAATATACTCTACAACATAAATGGGCCTTAAGGACAATAGGCTAAGTGAAATAAGTCAGTCACAAGAAGAAAAATAGTGTATGATTCCACTTACATGAAATATCCCAAGTAGTCAAACTCATACAAACAGAAAGTAGAATGGTGGTTGCCAAGGGATGGAGGAAAGGGGACATGGGAAGCTGTTGTTCAATGGGTACAGTTTCAGATTTGCAAAACAGAAGAGTTCTAGAGAGCAACTACACAACAATGTGAACACAGTTAACAGTATGGAATGGTACACTTAAAAATGGTTAAGATGGTAAATTTTATTTTTTTTTAACCACAATTAAAATAATATAAAACACCCAGGCCGAAAGACCATGGAGCCTTCTTATAAAATTCAATAAATGTTAACACTTTCCTACCGACCTACCTCCCACACCCATCTCTCTTTCCTCCCTATTTCCCATCCCTCTAGCTCCAACTAGAGTGGGTCAAATATCACTGCCAGTAAGAGGGAAAGAAGTACTAAAAGGAGCGGAGAGGAGGGACACCCTTTCTCTAGCAGCAGGTGGTCCAATTGTAGTGAGCCCAGTCAGGGGAAGGAGGGATAGCTTGTGTTTGGGAGACTGAAGTCCTGATCAACATATAGTGTTTAGCATTCTAATTTCTAAGATAGGACTATAATTTGTAATTTAGAGTTAACTAGGAAGGAGCAGAAGAGTCAATAGATATGCCCAGTTTTAATCTATTGGCAGAGAAAGAAATTTCCCACTGAACCTGTTTAAAGATACAATAGGGAAACAAAAATAAAGATGTGTTCAGTGTATATCCAATGTGTTTTACCTGTCCAGTACACCGGTTTCAACTGCTAATGCATATCATGTTAATACAGAGAAAAAGTTGGGAAGGCTGTATACTAAATGATTAATAGTAGGCATCTTTGGAGAACATTTGAAAGATTTTTATTCTTCACTCACTCTACATCTGTAATATTTGAATTATTTGCAAGGAGTATATATTCATATATAACTTATGTAAGTGATATGGGGTTTTTAAAGTCAGAATTTGGAATTAACATATTATGCAGGTTTATTTCATACAGGTAATGAGTCTGCCTAAATACTGTCCACTTTGTTATAACCAGACATTAGAGAATTTCATGGGAAAGACAAACTTTCTTTGAAATTATTGGTATCCAGCTTTAAAAATGAGGCCAGGTGTGAAAAATGTGTTTTCTAACTTTAAAAAGTTAGCAAAAAGAGGAAGAAAGAAATAAAAAAGTAAAGAACAGAAGGAAAGAAGGGAGCATGAGGTAATTCTAACCTTCTTTTCCCTATAAATTCTTAAACAGAAAAAAACAAAACAAAACCAAAACCCTTACTAACTCTATCAGTTTCTGTTGATAGTGAATTTCACCAAGAGTGAACATTAGCATTATAGTTCTGTCTGTATTATTTATCTTTTTTTAGAAGCCTCTTTATGTATAACACAATTTTATGGAGAAATTTTACATCAACATGGTGCTTTTAAGAATTACTAACAATGCCTTTATTTCTTTTTTTAACACAGAAAGGACATCAGCTTACTGACACTTATAAAAAGACTAAGAGGACCTCCAATAGGTCAAAAAAGCAATCTGGAAAACTTTCTTTGAAAAAAATTAATGAAAAATGGTAAACATTGCTTTCCTGGATATTCTGCCATTATTTTGGCCCTTCCTCACATGTTATCACTAGAATCTTATAGGAGCTGCTTCCTGCCAACATAAGCATTGTGTGAAAACTTTACAAACATCACTGGGAAGAATAAACCAATGACCTCTCTATGACTTCTTAGCAACTTTGCAAGACAGAGGCCTAATTTGACATGTGGATTTGGTGGTTTGCCCAGCCTTGGCTAACATCAGGTCCACATGGAAGAGGGGTGTGCAGTGGCTCCAACCCCCAGGGAACCAGCTCAGTCTCATGTGCCATGACTCACAGTGGCACAAGAGAGCCTCCTTCCTGGCTGTCTTGACTCACTGTGGAGCAGAAGAGGATGCTCACTGGGGTTGTGGTCCTGTTACGTGAGAGACCGCGGTGAGCTAAACAACTTCACCAAGATGCAACCAAATCCCTCAAATTAGGAGAGAACGGGATGAGAAAGACCAAATTCACTGATGGTTTGAGTTGGCAAAATTCTGTGAAGTCCTAACATTAGCTCTGGGCTCATAAATCATGTTTTCCTTTGTCTTCTCGACTTCTAGTAATTAAATTGCTACAACCGAGTCATCTTTTCAATAAATTCTACAGGAACTTCCATTCTGTTTAAGAGTGAATCAACATTTAAAGTCTATCCTGAATCAGACCCAATGTCCCAACTTGCCTCCAAGCCCATGTCTCTTTGGACAGTACATCTACTGCCCTTCCCAACAGCCATCCACTATTGCGTTCTTCTCTAGGACTGGGGTGTTGTTTTTTTAAATTGAAACCTCCAATCCCAGGTTTTTAACTTTTTTACTTATATGGTAGTATCATTTTTTTTATTCTTATGTTAATCCCCATACATTACATCATTAGTTTTAGATGCAGTGTTCCATGATTCATTGTTTGTGCATTGGTAGTATCATTTTATGGGAACTAAACTGTACTGTATACTTGATTTGTCAAATTCCTAAATTACTAGAAAGATTGTCCCTTTAGATAAACTCCTTAAACTGTTTTAGTTGCAAACTAATAAATAATAAAGGGAATATAAGGAAAACATTAGAACAAAATGTGTTAATCCTTCTTTTCATCATATGACCAAACATAGCCTCTCTCAGAATCTAAAGTGATTTATTAGCTTAGATAATAAAGGAAGCTATAGTTTCATGTACCATTCAGTCAAGGCTACCCTCAAGGCTGCTTACACATTGCTACCTCCGTTTCTTTTCCTAAAATGCTTGTCCTTCTCCATCTTCCACTTACTTTCTTACTGCATTATATTACATCCTTAAGACCCAAGTTACAATTAATCTCATATATCTATTAATATTTATTTATTTGAGAGACAGAGAGAGAGAGCATGAGTGGGGGGTGGGGCAGAGGGAGAGAATCTTCAAGTAGACTTCCCGCCGAGCAGAGAGCCTGATGCTGAACTGGATCTCATGACCCTGAGATCATAACTTGAGTCAAAACCAAGAATCAGACAATCAACTGACTGAGCCACCCAGGGCCCCCCAAGTTACAATTAATCTCTTTAAGTAAATATTGGCATAGGTGCTTCACTCTGCTAGGATTTCTATTCTGTATTCCCTTTTTATTATTATTTTTGAAGTATAATTAACATACAATGTTGTATTAGTTTCAGGTGTACAACATACTGGTTTGACAATTCTATACATTACTCAGGGCTCAGAGAGTCACCATATATGTTATTACAGTATTATTGACTATATTCCCTATACTTTTATACTTATTTATTTTATAACTGGAAGTTTGTACCTCTTAATCTCCTTTATCTATTTCACCCATCCCCTCACTCACCTCCTTTCTGGCAACCACCAGTTTGTTCTCTGTATTTAAGAGTCTGTTTGTTTCTTTCTTTGTTCATTTGTTGTTTTTTAGATTCCACATACAAGTAAAATCATATGGTATTTGTCTTTTTCTGTCTAACTTATTTCACTTAGCATAATACCTTCTAGGTCCATCCATGTTGTCACAAATGGCAAGCTCTCATTAATTTTATGATATACAAGACATACAAATGGTCAACAGACACCCGGCATGGGGCTCACATCACTAATCATCAGGAAAATGCAAATCAAAACCACAATGAGATATTACTTCACATCTGTCAGAATGGTTAGAATCAAAAAGCCAAGAGATAACAAGTGTTGAGGATGTGGATGCACTGTTGGTGGGAATGTATACTGGTGCACCTTCTGTGGAAAACAGTATGGAGATTCCTGAGAAAATTAAAACTAGAAATACCCTGTGATCTGGTAATTCCACTACTGGATACTTACCCAAAAAAACGAACACTAATTTGAAAGATATATTCTGTATTCTCTTAATCTTGCTCGCTCTGACTTAAATCTTTACCACTTCCTCATTTTCCAAACATGGTTTTCTCTAGTCGCTCATGACTCTTTTCCTGGCCCTTCTCTGATCTCTGAATTCATTGTGTCTAAGTTTCCTTTTGGTCTCTTCTGCTTTCACCTACTCCTTAACTGATGATATTCCCCAGGATTCTGCCCTTGGTTGTCCTCCCTTTTCAATCTGTACTCCTCTTGAGTGATACCATCCTGAAGTGTCTCTCCTGAACTATCTAGGTTTATTTTATTTTTTAAAAATATTTATTTATTTGAGAAAGAAAGAGGGAGGGGGGAGAAGGGGGCAGAGGGAGGGAGAAAACCTTAAGCAGACTCCCTGCTGAGTGCAGAGCACCACACAGGGCTCCATCCCAGGACCCCAAGATCATGATCTGAGCCAAAATCAAGAGTCAGACACTCAACTGACTGAGACACCAGGTGCCCCTGAACTCTCTAGGTTTATAATCTAGATGCCTACTAGACACAAAATTCCAAATGAACCACACCTAGTTCAAACATAAAATGTTCAAAAGGGAGTTTATAACACAGACCCTATCCAATCCAGCTTTCCTCCTGAATTCTTGATGAAGTTAATGGTGAAATCCCCTCTTCCCTATTCTTATTTTTCCAAACAAACAGTCAAATCTTGTCCATTCTATTTCTTTAATAGCTTACATACATATTCATTGCTTCCTTTCCAATCCATATGAATGCATTTTACTGATTTCCATTATAAACATAACTACTGCAAGCCTGCATATCCCATAGAGACTAACTAGTGGCAGCACAGAGGACAGATTAAATGGGAGCACTGTATTGCATGAACATTGTAAAATGCTTATTCATTGTGTCATCATTCAGCAAATATTTCTAAGCACCTGATCTGGGACAGAAAAAAGGTGTAGCTAGCCAAATGGAAAGTTGGAGGAGGAGTGGCAGATGAGTTGGGTACAGAGTGGTAGAATTTTCTGTATTAAGTCCTATTTTTACATTTACATAGCTTTGGTAGAATGCGGTAAATATGTTTCATGTAATTTCGATAATTCTTCCATATTTAAAATAGCTATAGGTCTCTCCACTACCTCAAATCCACGGATGTTTGGGAAAGAGAAGAAAACTCAATTTAAACATTTTTCTTTGGAGCGGGGATAGGTCAGTGAATTGCTATTTTTTTAAACTGAAGTGAAATTCACATAACATGAAATTAACATTTTAAAGAAAACAATTCAGTGGTGTTTATTTAGTGCACCCCAAACATTGTGCAACCACCCTCTATAAAGTTCTAAAACATTTTTGTTACTCCAAAGTAAAAACTCTTATCCCTCAAGCACTTGCTCCCATTCTAGTCCCCCTTCCCTGATAAGCATAAATGTACATTCTCTCTATGGATTTACCTATTCTGGATATTTCATACAAATGGCATCATACAATACATGATCTTTTGTGTCTGATTTTTTTCACTTAGCATAATGTTTTCAAGGTTCATTCACATTGTAGCATGTTTCAGTACTTCATTCCTTTTTATGGCTAAATAATATTCCATTGTATGTATTTACCAAATTTTGCTTACCCATTCATTTATTGATGGATGTTTTAGCTGTTTCCACCTCTTGGCTATAGTGAATAGTGCTGCTGTGAATATGTGTATACATGTATTTCTTTGACTGTTTTTGTGTGTGTGTGTGTGTGTGTGTGTGTGTATACACCTTTAAGTAGAAATGTTGGGTCATACTATGTATAACTTTTGGAAGAACGTCAAACTGTTTTTCACAAAAATTGCATCATTTTACATTCCCAGCAACAATGGACAAGGGTTCCAATTTTTCCACATCCTTGAATACTTTTATTTTCCCTTTTTATTGGGGGGACTGTTTTTGTTTTGTTGGCCATTCTAGTGGGTGTGAAGTGGTACTTCACTGTGGTTTTGATTTTCATTTCCCTAATAATTAATGATGGATATTGAGTATCTTTTCATGTCTCATTGGCCAATCGTGTATCTTCTTTGAATAAATGTCTATTCAAGACCTTTGCCTATCTTTTTATTTGATTGTCTTTTGTTGCTGAGTCATGGGAGTTCTTTATATAATCTGGATACTAGACTCTTATCAGATACATTATTTGCAAATATTTTCTACAATTCTGCAGGTTATTTTTTCACTTTTTTTTTTAAAGATTTTATTTATTTATTTGACAGAGAGACAGACAGAAGAGCACAAGCAGAGGGAATGGCAGAGAGAGAGGGAGAAGCAGCCTCTGCACCGAGCAGGGAGCATGATGCGGGACTCAATCCCAGGACCCTGGGATCATGACCTGACCGAGGGCAGACGCTTAACCATCTGAGCCACCCAGGGGCCCTCACTTTCTTGATATTGTTCTCTGATGCACAAAACTTTTTAATTTTGATGAAGTTCATTTTATTTATTTTTGTTGTTTTCCAAACTTCTGTTGTCAAATCTAAGAATCCACTGTTAAGTCCAAGGACATAAAGATTTACCCCTATGTTTTCTTCTTAGAGTTTTATGGTTTTACCTCTTATATTTAGGTTATTGGCTCTTTTTGAGATAATTATATATATAATATGTATAAGTACATATATATATACACACACAAAAATATATGTATCAGTGAGTTAGGGGTCCAATTCTCTTCTTTTGCATATATACGCCCAGTTGTCCCAGAATGATTTGTTGAAGACACTATTCTTTACCCTATTGAATGGTGTTGGCGTCTTTGTTGAAAATCACTGTGCTACAGATGTTTGGGCTTATTTCTGGACTCTCAATTCTATTCCATTGATCTATATGTCTCTATTCCAGTATCATACTTTATTATTATAGCCTTGTTGTAAGTTTTAAAACCAAAAAGTATGAATTCCCCAAATTCATTCTTTTTTTTCAAGACATCTATTTGGACCCCCTTGCAATTCTATATGAATTGGAAGATCAGCTTTTCCCTTCTGAAAAAATGCACATTTTGGTAGAGATTGTACTGAATCTGTAGATGACTTTGAGAAGTACTGCCATCTTAATAATACTGTTTTCAATCTATGAACATGAGATGTCATTCCATTTATTTAGTTCTTAAATTTCTTTCAGCAATGTCTTATAGTTTCCAGTATAGAAGCCTTTCACTTCATTGGTTAAATTCATGCCTAGCTTTTTTTATGCTCATGTAAATGGAATTGTTTTCTTAATTCCATTTTCTTATTGTTTATGGTAGTGTATAGAAACACCTGATCAGAAACACACCTGATTTTTTGAGTTGATGTTGTACCTGCAACTTTGCTGAAATCATTTATTAGCTCTAGTAGGGTTTTTTAAAAATTCCTTGGATTTTCTATATATAGGGTTATACTACCTGTGAATACCTATAGTTTTACTTCTTCCTTTCCAATTTGGATACCTTTTATTTCTGCTCTGTTCCTTTCTACCCAGGGACCAGGGTCCCATACTGGGAATACAGGCTCCCATCTTCAAGATCACTACAGAATCAGGAGGGGCCTGGTCAAGGGCAAGTAAAAACACCCAAAACTATTTTACAACTACAAAGTTGCCTTTTCCTTAATTCAGCATGTGCTTGTGTTGTAAACTTTTGTCTGTTTTCCAGACTTCTGAGAGAGTTGATTCCAATACTTTTTGCCTAATTTTTTAATGTTTCTGTGGACGAGTAGGTTATTGGAGCTGCCTACTCCACCATTTTCACCTTTGTCGTTCCAAATATTTTTCTTGTGGGGCACATCACTATTCTAGGCTATGGGACACCAAAATATTATTATTCACACCTGTCAACATACTCAATCCATTTTGAGCTATAACTGACTATTTGGTATCAGACCAACTTCCTACCAAGAATAACCACAATGCTGGATTAAGTTTGAAAAGAAAACAGTTGCATCAAAGAGTAACCAGGAGAGACAGCATAGGTATCTCATTTTAGATAGTGTAGTAGAGATTTTTGTCACGAGCAAACATACTCTAAAACTTAACAAAGAATGCAATAATTTCAAATGTAATCCCAGAAAAGCAAAAAGTAATAAAAGACTAAGTAAAGGAAAAATATATGGATAAATCTAAATTCCTCTATATGAAATAAAATAATATTTTGTTGGGTTCTTAAATTTAATAGAATTTAAAATACATGACAAAAATTGCCCCCAAATCAGGAGTTGGGTAAATGAAATTAATGTTCTAAAGTCCTTGCATTTTCCAGAAATTAGAAAAAGTATTAATTTGTAGTACATTCTAGTAAAATGAATATTTTGTAATGATCAAATAAGCCATAGAGTAAGAAAAATACACACAATACATATATCTGACATAGGAATCATATCTAAAATACAGAAAAACCTCCTTGAAATGACACAGACGGTCTATTTTTTATTATTAAAATAATGTATTATTTGTTTCAGGGGTACGTCTGTGATTCATCAGTCTTACACAATACACAGCGCTCACCACAACACATACTAATTTTAAATTGAGCAAAAGACTTGAACAAGTAGCATACAGACATATGAAAAAGTGCCAAACTTTTTATCATCCAGGAAATGCAAATTAAATCTACAATGTGATACCCCTATGTATGCATGTGTAACATCACAAAAAGACTTCCATGCTGTTTTCCATAGTGGCTGTACCATTTTACATCCCCACAGTGTACACGAATTCTAATTTCTCCACATCCCATCAACACTTGTTATCTTTTTTTAATATCCATCTTAACTGATATGGGTTGTATATCTCATAGTGATTTTGATTTGCATTTCTCTGATTAGTGATGTGAAGCACATTTTCATATATCTGTTGGCCATTTGTATGTCTTCTATCGAGAAATGTCTATTCAAGTCCTTTGCCTCTTTTTTAATTGGGCTCTTTTTTTTTAATTAAAGAGTTGTAGGAGTTTTGCAGGGAGGTGGACTATATAAGGAGTTCCTTATATATATTTTGCAGGGAGGGGGGTTAACACCTTATAAGATATGTGGTTTGCAAATATTTTCTTCCATTTTTAGGCTGCCTTTCCATTGTGCTTTTTCCCTTTGTTGTGAAAAAGCTTTTGTTTGATGTAGTCCCACTTGTCTACTTTTGCTTTTGTTTTGTTTTTGATGTCCAGTCCATATAGCTATGAAATCATTGCCAAGACTAACATCATGAAGTTTTTCCCCTGTTTTCCTCTAGAAGTTTTACAGTTTCAGGTCTTATTATTTAAAGCTGTAATCCATTTTGAGTTGGTTTTTGTGTTTGTTGTGAGATGGGAGTTTATTTTCATACCTCTACATGTGGATATCTAGTTTTTCCAACCCCATTTGTTGAAGACATTATGCTTTTCCCATTGTGTATTCTTGACACCACTGTTTAAGATTAGTTGCCTATATATGTGTGGGTTTATTCCCAGGCTCTCTAGTATGTTCTATCAGTTTATGCGTCTTTTTATGCCAGTATCATATTAACTATGGCTGCTTTGTAATATATTTTGAAATCATGAAGTGTGATGCCTCCAGCTTTGTTCTTCTTTCTCAAGGTTGCTTTGGCTATTCTGGGTCTTTTTTTGTTCTACATAAATTTTAGGATTATTTTTTCTATTTCTGTATAAAATGCCATTGGAATTTTGATGAGAATAGCACTTAATATGTAGATTGCTTTGGTAGTATGTCATTTTAATAATATTAAGCCTTTCAGTCCATGAACATAAAGTGTCTTTTCACTTTTTTATGTTTTTTTTTTTAAGATTTTATTTATTTATTTGAGAGAGAGTGTGTGTATATGAGAGAGCACAAGTGCAAAGGGAGAAGCAGGCTGCCCATTGAGCAGGGAGCCCGATGCGGGGTTCCATCCCAGGACCCTGGGATCATGACCTGAGCCAAAGGCAGATGCTTAACCAACTGAGCCACCCAGGCACCCCTGTGTTTTCTTCAATTGGTTTCATTAGTGTATTATCATTTTCAGTGTACAAATCTTTCATCTCCTAAATATTTTGTTGTTCTTGATGCTAATGTAACTGAGAACATTTACCTAATTTCCTTTTTGGATAATTCATTGCTAGTGTATGGAAACACAAATGATTTTTTTAAAAAGATTTTATTTATTTACTTGAGAGAGAGAGAGGGTGCACAAACAGGGCGAGTGGCAGAGGAAGAGGGAGAAGCAGGCTCCCTGCTGAGCAGGGAGCCCAATGCAGGGCTCAATCCCAGGACCCCAGGATCATGACCTAAGATGAAGGCAGATGCTTATCCTACTGCACCATCCAGGTGCCCCAGCAACTGACTTTTGTATGGTGGTTTTTATATCCTACAACTCTCCTAGATGCATTTATTCATTCTAACAGATATGTGTGTGTGCACGCACATGTGTGTGTAATCATTAGGGTTTTATATATATGATCATATAATCTGCAAACATAGACAATTTACTTCTTTTCCAACTTGGATGCATTTTATTTCTTTTTCATGCCTAATTGCTCTGGCTAGGACTTCCAGTAGTATGTTGAATAGAAGTGATAAGAAAGGGTACCTTTGTCTTGTTCCTGATCTTAGAGGAAAAGTTTTTAGTTTTTCACTATTAAACAGAGGTTAACTGTAGGCTTGTCATATATGGCCTTCATTATGTTGAGGTGTATTCTTTCTATACTCGAGAGTTTCTACATGAAGGGATATTGAATTTTGTCAAATACATTTTCTGCATCTATTGAGATGATCATATGATTTTTATCCTTCATTCTGTTAATACGTTTATTGATTTGCATTCTGGCATCCCAGGAATAAATTTTATTTGATCACAGTATATGATCCTTTTAATATGCCATTGAATTCTGTTTGCTAGAATTTTTGTCCCAAATTTTTGCATCTAGAATTTTTTTTAGATTTTTACATCTATGTTCATCAGAGATATGGACCTGCAGTTTTGTTTTCTTGCAGTGTCTTTTTCTGGTTTTGGTATCAGTGTAATGCAGGTCTCGTACCATGAGTTTGGAAGTGTTGCGTCTCTTTAATTTTTTGGAAGAATTTGAGAAGGAATGGTATTAATCCTTTACATGTTTGACAGAATTCACCAGTGATGTCATCTGGTCCTAGGCTTTTCTTTGTTGGGAGGTTTTTGATTACTGATTCAATTTCCTTACTTGTCTATTGGTCTGTTCATATTTTCTGTTTCTTCTACCATATGATCCAATAATTCCATTCCTGAGTATATATCCAAATTGAAATCAGGATCTCAAAGAGATATCTGCACTGCCATGTTTATTGCAGCATGATTCACAAAAGTCATGATTTAGAAACAATCCAAATTACCATCAACAGATGAATGAGTAAAGATAATGTGGCAGATTCATACAATACAATGTTATTCAGCCTTAAAAAAGGAAGGAAATTCTACCATTTGTGACATCATGCATAGACTAGAAAACATTATACATTTTTCAAGCATTTAAAAAGAATGCATTATCTATACCTCTACATTTTTATCAAAATTCATTTTTCATTTTAAATGTCCTTTTATCTAAGTAACAATTGCTTTGAAGCAAAAGCTGAAGTTTTAATCCATGCATTTCTGGCCTTACAAATTTAACTGGGTAACAATTGCATTATCTAGTTCTAATTGATTAAAAGTCATGTGATAGGCCAGTTGCACAACCAGAGACATGTTCTTACTCTGACATTGTTTCACTTAGTTCAGCATCACTTTTTCTTTACAGCATCTGTCTTGCCCAGACAATTCCTAGGGATTTCTGGAATACAAAATCCAGGGCCAAAACTTATCCTGGCCATCCAGGCAAACATGGGTCCCAAGAGCCTGAACCTGGAGGGGACAGAGAAATTTTCAGGTTTAGGTGCCAGGTCTGGGGAAGTCTGCAGTGAGGGCTAAGACGGGCTGCAGACAGAAAGGAGTAGAAGGTGACCCATAGTCACCGCAGCACCTCTTACCTGCTGTGGTCCCCTCACGATGATTATCCTCAGGGCAGACACTGAAGACCAGTTTGGGGCTTTCATGAGGTTTGGTGTGAGGAACAGGAGACATCGTATCACCATGGAAAACATTATGCCTGGAAATAAGTCAGTCACAGAAGAACAAATCCTGCATGATTCCTCTTATACAAAAAATCTATGTTAGCCCATAGTTAACAGGGTGCTGTGCACTTAAAAACTTGTTAAGAAGGTAGATCTCATGCTATGTGCTCTTACCAACAAGAACAACAACAAAATCAAGGGGACACAAGAAATATTTTAGTGGTGATAGATATGTTTATTATCTTCTTTGTGGTGACGGTATATGCATATGTCTAAATTCCGTAAGATTTACACGTTAAATATATGCAACTTTTTGTATATTCAATTTGTCTCAACAAAATTGAAAAGAAAGAAAAAAAGAGGATGAGCACAAAACAAAACTGAGAATATCAAGTGTTGTCAAAGATGTAGAGCAACTGGAATTTTCATTCATTGCTAGTGGGTTGTAAATTGGTAAACCAAAACACTGTGTGGCAGGGTCTACTAATAGTGAATATATGCATATCCGGTGGCACAGTAATACTACTTCTAGGAAAATCAAATGTGTAACTATGTGCATCAACAGAGATCTACAAGAATATTCATAGTACTATCACTTGTGGCCACCCCAAACTTCAAACAACTTAACGTCAAGCAATATTAGAATAAATAGAGAAACTTTGGAAGTATATACAACAATGAAAACAAACTACTAAATTTTTAATATGAATCAATATTACAAACATATTATTGAGCAAAAAGAGCCACACAAGAGTACATATTACCTGTGTCCATTTACAAAGGTTCAGGCAGGCAAAACTAATTTTGGTGGTAAAATTCAGAATAGTAGCTATTTGTGTGTAGGAATGCAATGACTAAGACAAGTATGAGGAGAGGTTCTATATTCCTGGTAAATTTTCAAAATCTTGGTCTAGGAGATGCTTACACAAGCTCATTCATTTTCCCACCAAGACATACACTCATGATTACTGCACTTCTTTGCACACATGTTATCCCTCAAAAATTTTTTCACACTGATCAATTCAGAAATTTTTTTAAATTATATTTTTTCTATTTTAGCAAGGGTGCAGGGAGTTGCTCATATATTAGAGGTAGGAATATACCTATAACTATAGAGGTAAGTTGTAACAGCTACTTAAAGGAGCAAATGAAAGAATCTACTATGAAGATTTAAAATCTACTATGAAGAATCTACTATGAAGATTCTCTATCCAGCACATTCACTTGCTAGCATTTCTACCCTGGAGAACACTTGGATATAGGTACAAAAAGAAGCATGCACTTAATTTTGAATGTGGCAATGCTTCTAATAGAAAAACAAAAAGGAAATGAAGTACATATCCAAGGGTAAGGAAATCATAAACCGTATCTATTGGTTCCGAGGACTACCATGCAGGATTTTAAAAGAATAAGGTAGATCTATATAGAATTACGGAAAAATCTCAAGGATATAATGTTGATTTGAAAAAAAGGTATACACATATGTAAATGCATAGGAACTAGGAGTCATCATATAGGGACTGGATTTGTAATTAGTGCCTGAAAAGGATTTTAGCCTATTTGCAACGTTTACATTTATTATTATGTGTAACTTAATAGCACTTAGAAGTCTCTTTGAAAGACTATCCAACCAGAAAGTAACAGTGGTTCCCTTCAGTAGGCGAACTGAAAGCCTGAGAAACTGGAAGCGGAATAATTTTCACTATATGACCTTCAACACCTTTAAATATTTGAACGATATAACTATAGCATCTATTGGTAAAAAGTTCAATTAAAACTTAAAGGTAATTTGAATTAAAACAATAATTAAAAGGCGCCCCACCTCGTGGGAAAACATACAAATATAATTAAATGTGACTACTATTAAGATCGGACTGTTAATTATGCGACAGGATCACAGAGAAAGGGGTCTCCTAAATAAGTCTGGGGGACGTGAGGAGGAATCAAAGTGGAGGTGACGCTTGAACAGAGAAACGAAAGGTCCTACTTTTTCATTCCTGGAGAGCTCAGTGCGAGGTGCCTGGGGCCCTGAAATCCAGGCCATGACTGTTTTCCACGAACCGGAACCTAAATCCCCACCAAGAGACTGCAGGAAAGCAAAAGAAGCAGAATCTCCGACACGGGACAGGCGGCTGCTTAACAAAACAGTGTGGGACAACGCTCACTCAAGTACAACCAGCTCGGGGCTCTCAGAACGAATTGCAGATTTCCACCCTCCCCTCCGGCCAAACCAGCCCGCCCTCTCCCGCCTTCCGTGTCGCTTACTGGGCAGCAAATGATCGACAGACCCATCCACCAATCGCCGGCTCTGTTACGGGGGCACGCAGGCCCCAGCCTAGTCTTTGGTCCCTCGGGCGAGATGAGCCTCTGTGCGTCGACGTCAGCGTGTTGACGTCACGGGCCGGGTACTGGAGGAGAACAGCGGGTGGCTGACTGCGGGCGGTGGGCTGCGCGTCGGCTGCGGGGCTTGGTTCCCCGGTCCCGCCCCGCCAAGCCCCGCCCCTCCGCCCGCGGGCGCAACCACGGAACCGCCGGTCCCCGGGCCAGCCTGGGGCGGCCGGCCCGAAACCACCCGATAAGGTAGGCTGGGTTTCTCGTCACCCTATTTGACAGATTGGAAAACTGAGTCACCCGGGACCAGATGACTTGCCCGGGGCTTACGGGAGACCCGTGAACGCAGGCCAGAGCCCGAGCGTCGGGGTGTTTGCCGAGCGCTGCGCGGTCTTCGGGGAGGAGGAGGGGCTAGGCAGGCTGTGTTTATAAAGGATGCAAAAGTGAAGTTGTAGAATGCTGAGCCCCACCTCGTTCCAGTGCTTGGGCTGGGATGCTGGGACTGGATGCAGGTAGTGAGGTCTGCATTTCTTCACCCTGCGGACCCCGAGGAGTCGTCGGTGGGGTCCCACCCCGTGCTGGCGCCATGCGCCCTCCAGAGTTACCACGAATGGTGACTAGGGTGATGTGTGGTTTATACAGACAAGGTCGATCATTGGCCTCTTTTATTCATTAAGAAAATCTGTGTTCAAAACAAAACAAAATTTAAAAAATCAAAGCACAAGTTATGAGTGTTGTGGCCCTAGTTTCATTTCACTGCCTTGCCCACTCATGGTATCCAGCCATATTTTGAAATCTCAGTAGCATGCTTATTTTCGCTTAGGATTTTCTAGAAAGAGATTTTTTTTTCTCTTTTGTTTAAATATGGGTTAAAATTGTGGAACTTTTCTGACCCTTCCGTTAATGTGCCAGTTATTCACCATGTCATTTGTCTTCTATTTCACAGATGGAATCACTGAATTCATCACTTGACTCAGTAATAGTTTGGATAAGTTTAGCAAGGTAACAAAGTAACAGGTCTAATCTCTCAAATATACTGGAATTAGTTCAGATTGTTTACCTCAGAATCTTTGTTGAAAAGGGTTCTGAAAGATAATTCCCATCTATATACCATCTACCCATCCACCCTCTTTCTAAAAGCAGGATCTTCAAAAATAAAACTTTTACTACCCTTGCTTTATTTATAGACTCATGCCTATAAAGTGAAAATGCAGTGTACGATATATGCATACATATATAATATTTTCATAAATTCATTCTCTTTAAATCTTGCTATCTTAAACATTGAACTTTTAAGTCTGCATGATTGCATAAAACTGTTGAAGAAGTGAAATTGAAGTCACTTTGGGGGACTTTTCCTTACTTATGTTCACATGATGGCAATTTTAATCATTTGAATTTATTCTTTGAACAGGTTTATCAGATGAATACTTCATATACGCCACATATTGGTTTAAGGTGTTGGAGATTGAGTGCTGAAAAATTTACTTAGGGTTCCTGCCCTCAAAGACCTTCTGTTTTGGTGGAGATACAATAAACATGTAAACAAAAATGACTGTTTTAGATAATGATAAATGATAGAAAGAATAGTTCAGGATAAGGGGATAGAGTGTGACTGGGATGTGGGGGAGAAGAGGGAATTTAGATATGGTGATCAGAGAAGTCTTTGAGGAAGTCACAGTTTAATGAGACCTGAATGTTTAGAATGAGTCAGCCATGGGAAGATCTGGTGGAAGTTTCAGGCAGACACTGCAGTGCAAAGGAGCTAAAGGAAAAATGGGCTTAGCATGTTCCAGGGGTAGAAGAGAAGCCATCTGGAATGGCGTGAACCTCGGAGAGAGTGAGGTGGGGGGACATGATACTTGAGAGGTGGGCATGAGCTGCATTATCTGAACCCGGTGTAGACAGGCAAAAGCCTAGGATTTGTGTATTGCCAAATCCTTCTTTATTTAACGATGCTCATAGACTCTAGCCAGCTCTCTGTTTTATTTTAGTTATGAAATCATTACAGCAATTCATTATCTATATTTTTTCACAAGTAGTCTTCTCTCTTAATGAAAATATGTCTTCCCGGGGCGCCTGGGTGGCTCGGATGGTTAAGTGTCTGCCTTCGGCTCAGGTCATGATCTCAGGGTCCTGGGATCGAGCCCCGCTTCGGGCTCCCTGCTTGGCATGGAGCTTGCTTCTCCCTCTCCCTTTACTGTTCCCCCTGCTTGTGCTCTCTCGCTCTCTCTGTCAAATAAATAAATAAAATCTTTAAAAAAAAAAAAAAGAAAATATGTCTTCCCTCGAGCACTGTGTCCCATGCTGTTTTTTTCCTGTTCATTATTATGTGCAGGACTCTCAGCCTCTGCTTATCTTCAGCTCCCTGCTTTTATCCTTCCTTCCTCTGAGTCCTCCAGTATTGTCTTTATGTGTTCGCCCTTTGGAAAGGACTGGCAGTCAATCCCTGCTCTTCTCCGAGCTGAGTTCTAGGAAACTGCATTGTCAAGTGGATTACCATTTTCCGTCAGAACTTTTAACTGACCAGAGACTTAACGTCTGCCCTTATTTAGTGCCTACACTGTGCCAAGTGCATTACATACATTCTTTCCTTCCAACATATTGCAAAGGTAAATATTACTCCTTCTTGATCAGAAAGGAAGCTTGTACTTCAGCCATCCAGCTAGTACTGAGTGAGCATAGATTTGAACAATCCAATTAGCCTGAACCCAAAGCCTAATCCATGTTACTCTACCTCCCTGCTTCCCTGAATACATAGCAGCTACAAATCTCTATTATTTGAAATTATATTTTTTGAAATGGCATTTTAGAGATCATGATTCAGTCCTCTCATTTTATAAAGACATTATTTATTTGAGACAGAGAGAAAGAGAGAGCCAGAGTAGGGGGAGGGACAGAAGGAGAGGGAGAAGCAGACTTCCCACTGAGCAGGGAGCCTGATGTGGGGCCTGATCCCAGGACCCCGAGAATCACCACCCAGCCTAAGGCAGATGCATAACCGAATGAGCCACCCACGTGCCCCCAGTGCTCTCATTTTAAAGTTCAGGCTGTGGAAGCCCAGATTTTCAAGGCATAACTGGTACCAAATTCTCACCTTACTGATTCTCAGCCTAATATTTTTTTCTGTTATATCTCATAAAAGTTCCATCACAACGGGTTTCTACATATATGAAAATACAGTATTTCTTTTTTTTTGAGAGAGAATGAGTGAGGGCAAAGTGGGGGGTGGGTGGTCTGGGAGGGAGGGGCAGAGAGAGAGGGAGAGAATTTTAAGCAGGCTCCAGGATCAGTGCAGAGCCTGAGGTGGGGCTCAATCTTATGACCCTGAGACATGACCTGCAAGAGTCAGACACTTAACTGACTGAGCCACCCAGGCGCCCCTGAGAATACAATATTTCAACATAATGGATTTATTGTCCATAAACTCATACAAGGTAGTAATATTTCTTGGGCTAATATAATCCATTGCTTTATTTTCCTTCCCCTTTCTCAGCAGGGAGCAGGTGTAAACTTTCTGGATAAATCTTTGATTTTTGTTAGTAGACAGTGGTTTCAAAATGACTGTATCTTTTAAAGATTTTATTTATTTGATGGAGAGAGAGCGAGTGAGCATGCACGCAAGCAAGGGGAGCAGCAGGGAGAGGGAGAAGCAGGGAGATGGATGCTGGGCTCGATCCCAGGACTGGCCTGAGCTGAGGGCAGATGCTTAACCAGCGGAGCCACCCAGGCGCCCCTAATTGCACACATCTTTGAAAGGGAGTTCAAAACTTGTTACTGAATTCTTAGCTTTAGCCTTGTGCTTAAAAGTATGGGAATATTGCCTAGAGTTGCTAGCTCATACTTTCTCTTAGCAGGTGGTGTTTCTTCCTAGAATTGAGGAAGCCGTTGGGTCAGCTCAGCTTTTTTGGTACTATATAATCATTTAAAAAAATTAAGTAAAAATCAATTCATGAATTTTATGGTTGAAAAATGGGTTACTGTGTTCCTACAATTTAAAAATGCTCATTATTTATTTCCAAGCTTTGCTTATTATGACTGGGATATGGTAGGTGAATAATAGGAAACTTACAAATAGTTTAATTTACTTTCTGGTGACTTCTTGACTCCTATAATGTAATAGGGATTGTCTTTCATTAGTTGAATTAGAGTTATGTTAATGGAATTACTTTCTTTCTTACATGTTGGAAAGTCTTTAAATTTAGGCAAAAGAGAGCTTTTGATCTTTAAGCCATTCACTGGGTATTTTGACTGAGTTTCTCTTCAGGATTGTTCGTGCAACTGATGTCCATGTTCTGAAGATCTAGGCTGTCATGATTTGGTCTCAGACTCTAGCGCCATCCTTCCACCATGAACCCAGTGCCCCAAACTGAACTGGCTATTTCAACTAAAGTGCCTTTGCTTGTGTTCTGCCTGGAATGCCTCATAGATGGACAGATCCAGCCAAAGTTCTGCCCGTCCTTCCGTGTCCATTTGTGCTGCTTATTTAATGAGATATTTCCTGTATCTCTAATGGAAGCCTTCTCTTTCATAGCACTTTTGGGAGTCTCTGTGATGCAGTTTACCAATCCTGGTATCTGTGGTAATACGCTCTTTTATACATGGGTGTTCAAATACGTGTGTGCTTGAGCTTGAAAGACACTTAACAATTCATGTTATACATGCAAAGTTTTTTGTAGATTGTAGAGCCCTTTAGTTTTATTTATATTTTTATCATTTCATCTTTGAGAGAAGCACTGTTACGCTTTTCTTGGCTTTGATTCAACAGAACCTCTTTCCTGTTTCAGTTAAGGGTCTGACTTCTGCAGTTACCAAGGGATCCCTTAAGAGGAACTCAAATCTTTTGGTTGTAAATGGCGAAGGCACATTGTCACAAGTAAAAATCATTGTTGCCTGGGTTTATTAGAAAAAATAAGAGCAACTCCACTTTTGAATATTAAAGATTAGAAAAGGCCCAGAGATCCCAGCTAGGGGTGCGTGTGGTGCTGGGCTAAGAAGCCTGGCCCGTATTCCTGGCTTAAGGCAGCTGGGGCTTGCACCGGCTGTCGTGGGTTCTGATGTCCTGCAGAGCTCTAGCCTTTCTGAGCTATTTCACTTGCTTTGCTTGTTCTCGATCTGGATCTGGAAGGTACCTGTTGTGGTAACTCCACATCAAAGCAGGACCTTTCACCCAGGATCCCCACCTGAGCTGTTCAAGCCTGCAGGATATTCCTGGGCAGGCATTGGGATAGTACTGGGTTTGCTCGTCTAGTTTCAAACCCTTCTCCTCTACTTCTCTTGTCACAGTTTTCCAAAAGAATATCTTGGAACCAGTGGGCATCCTCAGTGTATAAAACTTGGAGTTGAGAGGAATTTGGCCTAGTACCTTCTAAGTTGCGGTAATCACTCAGTCTCATGACCCATGTTTTCCAGGACAGTAGGCTTTTCAAATATTGTGCATTATTGCTCACCCAGGTGTATTCTTGTTTGCTTTCTGTTTTAGGAAAATATATTCTCATGTTTTTGTTTTTGTTTTCTTTAAATTAACCACTTGCTTGTTGAGCTAGTGATGTGGAACCAGAGTTTCAAGTATATTTTCCTATTTGTGTCGTAGTTAAATTCATTAAGCAAGGCACTCCTGAGCTATTAGAAATTTCTCCAGCCGAGATAGGAACACCAGCCAGTACTTGCTGTGGGCATTATTGCCAAGAGCTAACACTTAAGGAGGGCTTCCTCCGTGCTAGCTGCTGTTCTGATTGCTTTGTGTCTGGATTGCTCATCCTGTTGACATTTTGGGCTGGATATTTTGTCGTTGTTGTTGTTGTGGGGGCTGTCCTGCAGTATTCCTGGACTCACTAGATGTCAGGGACACCTCCCCGAGTTGTGACAACCAAAAATGTCTCACCGGCCCCAGGACCTGGAGAACCGCTGCTTTGTAGAAATTAATATATTCCTCACAACAGCCCTCTGAAGTACATTGCATTATTTTTGTCCTCATTTTACAGAAGGAGAAGCTGGGTAAGGTTACACAACTAGTAAGCAGAGGACTGACACCAGGCAGTGCTCTTTGTGAACCCCATCCTCACACAGCCAGCTGAGACTGGGCCCCAACTATTGGCGATCCAAAGACCACATAAACTAGAAGCCCAAACAAATGCCGAGAAGGACCAGGCAGGGCTGTAAGTAAGTAAGATGGCCAGGTGGCAAACTGGGGGGCTGGGGAGTATTGCTAGGATTGCCTATATTGGAAGAGAAACTAGAAATTTGGATTTGTGTGGGGAAACTCATATTTTAATATTGGCAATTAATTCAGTGTTTATAAGACATCATGCAAGCCAACAGACAGATAAACACTATATAAGGACAAGGTTTGGTCCTGGGGCATCAATTTGCAGTCTTTTTTTGTGTAAACTCTGTAGCAGTGTGACATTATAGAGAAGCGTGCGTGCATTTGATGGGGGAAATGTAGTTTCTGTGTGGAGGGTGAGTTTCCCTTTGAAGGCTCTGGAAATGAGGGTGGGTGGGAAAGGGCTTCCAGACTAGAAGGGGCTGTCTTGCTGTTTTTTAAACCAAAGAGTAAAAGCTGGCCATCTGACACCCTTTGAACTTTTAGTGCTCTGCTGTTCAGTGCAGACCATTTGAAAGTTCTGGACTCTTATGCCCTTCAGCAGCATTCGTACCTGTTTCTCTCATGCCCTCTGCTTGTCCAGGTGGTAAAATACATATTTTTATAGGACATCGAGAAAACATAAATTTTGGAATACCAGAATGGCTATATCCTGGAGAAGCAAACCACAATTAGACCTCACTTTGTTGGCAGCCAGAAACCCGTTGAGTCCGGTTTAATGCTTTGAAGGGCCAGCATCTCTGCCTGCATTTCAGTAGCCAATGGACGGCTGTGGCCTTCGGTGCATTTTCCTTGTCCTCAGACTCTGGCCTCCTTAGTCGAGCCTGTGTGCCCTTATCCTCTGCTCATGGTGTGAAAAGCGAGCCCACGCTCCGGTGCTGACCATGCATGGCCCTTGTCACCTGTACTCCTTCCTGGTCCAGCTGTTCCTTCTGACGCTTGCTCACGTGGGGCCCCTCCCAGACCGTCCGTGGCTCACTGGTCCTGGACATGCTCGTGCGCCTCTGTTTTTAATTTACTCCGGTCTTCCTTGGGGCGCCTGGGTGGCTCAGTTGGTTAAGCAACTGCCTTCGGCTCAGGTCATGATCCTGGAGTCCCAGGATCGAGTCCCACATCGGGCTCTCTGCTCAGCGGGGAGTCTGCTTCTCCCTCTGACCCTCATCCCTCTCATGTGCTCGCTCTCTCTCATTCTCTCTCTCAAATAAAAATAAATAAATAAATAAATAATTTACTCCAGTCTTCCTCTTATTCTAAATATGTATTTCCTTTCCATTTCTTGCAAAGTCATGCATATTCTCTTGGGCCAGCTTTTTCTTTCTTTCTTTCTTTCTTTTTTTTAAAGGTTTTATTTATTTGACAGAGAGAGAGACAGCGAGAGAGGGAACACAGGCAGGGGGAGTGGGAGAGAGAGAAGCAGGCTTCCCGCGGAGCAGGGAGCCCGATGCGGGGCTCAATCCCAGGACCCTGGGATCATGACCTGAGCCGAAGGCAGACGCTTAACGACTGAGCCACCCAGGCGCCCCTTGGGCCAGCTGTTTCATGAAGACTTTTCTGGTCACCACAACCTAAAGTTCAATCTTCTCTGTATTATAATTACCTTGGGCTTTGATTTCTAATTATTTGTATAACCATTTTACCTCCTTTATAAAACTATTCTACTTGAGGATCAGGGTCGTGTCTTTCCTATCTTAGTTTTCCTTACAGCTTCTAGCATGGTGTTTTACTTGTGGTAGATAATTACATATCTGTCTGTTTGGGTCCCCTTCATATAGTGGGGTTTCTTTCTCTGTTTCCATATATTTGTATCAGTTTATGTAGTATGTTGTTGGAGCGACTTCAGTAAATAGCATTCAAAATACATTGGAAAAAGAGATGACCAAATTAATTAATTTGGGTGCATTTTGATTCAGTGTTTTGTCAGTTATAGTAATTAAAGAAAGTTCAGATATTCTTGGTTCACTTAATGTAATATATTGAAACTCCAGACGTGTGTAGACTTGCCTAATTTGGGTTAACAAGCACCCAGACTCCAGACTTTTATACGGTGATATTTGTGATTCATTAATTGAACAAACAAATCAAATGCCTAACACATGGCCAGTCATTTCCCTAGGTGAGAAGGATATAGACATGTCTTGTAGGAACTCTTGGTCTAGCACTGAGAAAAGGAAATGTTAACAATGTGTGAGAGATTAGAGGTGCCATTAAAGATATATGACATGTGTGTCATCCAATGAGGTAATGGAAAGTTTCTTTGAGGAAGTGGTACTTAAGCTTCCTTAAACAATGCATTGGCTTATTATTGCTGTTGTTTAAGTGGTCCGATGAAAAGGCTCTCCAGGAAGACGGAACATTAGGGCGAAGGCATGGATGGTGAAACTTCCTCCTATACAGGGAACTAAATATAGGGCCCTATGGCTACAGCCCTGGGTGTGAGAGAAATGGAGTTTGGAGTAGAGGGATGAAATGGTTTGTTCAAGTTTGTTCAATGGTTTCTCTCTCCCACTCCCCCTGCCTGTGTTCCCTCTCTCGCTGTCTCTCTCTCTGTCAAATAAATAAAACCTTTAAAAAAAGAAAAAAAGAAAGAAAGAAAAAGCTGGCCCAAGAGAATATGCATGACTTTGCAAGAAATGGAAAGGAAATACATATTGAGAATAAGAGGAAGACTGGAGTAAATTATTTATTTATTTATTTATTTATTTATTTATTTATTTATATTTGAGAGAGAGAATGAGAGAGAGCGAGCACATGAGAGGGGTGAGGGTCAGAGGGAGAAGCAGACTCCCCGCTGAGCAGAGAGCCCGATGCGGGACTCGATCCTGGGACTCCAGGATCATGACCTGAGCCGAAGGCAGTTGCTTAACCAACTGAGCCACCCAGGAGCCCCAAAAATTAAAAAAAATTTTTTTTTAAGATTTTATTTATTTATTTGAGAGAGAGAGAATGAGAGAGAGCACATGAGAGGGGGGAGGGTCAGAGGAAGAAGCAGACTCCCTGCCGAGCAGGGAGCCCGATGTGGGACTTGATCCAGGGACTCCAGGATCATGACCTGAGCCGAAGGCAGTCGCTTAACCAACTGAGCCACCCAGGCGCCCCAAGTTTTCATTTTTAAAGAAACTAGCATGATACCAGCATGGAGGATGTTTTGGAGATGAGTCTGAATTATGGGAGTAATGTGAATGAGTGGTAATTGGGAAAACTGGAAAAGTCCAGTAAGAGATATTAGGGGAATGCCATGGTTACCAGTTCAGAAGGTGGAGCTCACAGCAGAATCAAATTTCATGCATTGTCTTCATAATAAAAGCTGTACCCAAGAAATTATGGGTTATTATTTGTTAGTTTTTCCTACCTTAAACATTTTTGAAGTACTTACAGGTAGTATATATGTTATACATCAATATCTGTATTTTTAGGTCATTCTTACAATTTTCCTTTTGACTTTGTAATTGCTTATCTCTTGTTACATTATTTGAGAGCAAATAATGGAGCTGGTTTCAAACCTTTATCGAGAACCTTGAGAGCTTAAAGAGATGCTACTACTTTTATGATGTTCTCTGCCTCTGTAACGTTCTCTGAATCCATTCTCATTTTGAGGCTATAATTCCGTTTTCTGAGTATATTAGCCTATAGTTGCATTGAGTCTTAGAATTAGTGGTCTTTGTTTTTGTGATTCTGTTTTCTTTTTCTTTTTTTTTTTTTTTTGAAGGTTTTACTTATTTATTTGAGAAAGAGAGAGAGAATGAGCAGGGGGGGAGAGGCAGAGGGAGAGGGAGAAGCAGACTCCCTGCTGAGCAGGGAGCCTGATATGGGACTTGATCCCAGGACTCTGGGATCATGACCTGAACCGAAGGCAGCCGCTTAACCGACTGAGCCACCCAGGCACCCATGATTCTGTTTTCTGAAGCATAAGCTAGATTGATAAAATCATCTGATGCTGATCTCCAGAAGGTCAGTTTCCTGTGTGACCACCTAAGAAGTCTGATGAAAAAAGAAAAGGCTACTCTTTTGTTTTTTTTTTTAAATCCAGGCATCAAGATTTTGCTGTTGATTTTCCTTATCTGTCACGTGTACCAAGCTGACCTTCATCCACCGTAGAGATCGGTAATCATGTTAGGAACTGTGTGCCATCTTTGTATATTAAGGTGTAGGAGATGACATGTATAACTTCTGCCTCTTGGTAGATACTCCTGGGCAAAGACGTGAATGACATTTCCTTTTATTGGTTTGCTCTGGTTTGTGAATTAGGAAGTTGGCCTTGGATAACACTAGGGGCAGTTGATATTCTGTCTTCCCTGGCATTACTCTTGATGCACCACTTCTCCCAGCATTGGAACCACTAAGGAGCAGTGAGTAGAGGATGGCTTTGTCAGCTAGAGTGACGCTTGGCAGAAATGCTAATTTCTTCTCCTTCACAGAAGGAGTCTTGTGCTGTTGAATGAAGAGGAACCCCACTTGCTTCTGAATAGCCACCTTAGCTTTGCTGTCTGCTTGTCAGCTGGCTACTTGGAATTTAGCTTCAGGTCTCCCTGTGTAGAGGAGATAAGTTTGGGGAGGCCTATGGAGAATGTGTGATGAAGACATTCTTAATTCTAGTCATTGAGATGAAGAGAGATGGTTACTAAGAGAAGGGTCCACTTGTAACCACTTGCCTATGATTCCTGGGAGATCAGTGAGCTCACTGCCTTGGGATATTACTGATTTTCAGATCTAGGTCAATAAGATCATAGTTCTGTCCTGAGAACTGAAAGCCTCTATTTGAAAATTGCTTGCAGTAAGCACTGAAGAAATGGCATTACCTGGTACGGACGTGTCCTCTTATGCATCGGAAAATGTTTCAGGTTTCTTAACTGAGGGATTTTGTTGGTTTACAGCTTCCTTTGGAGCTTCCAGAGTGTAATCTGAAACTGGCCCATGTGTGTGCAGGGCAGGGATAGAGTGAAGAAAGAGACAGACCACTTCACATTGGTCGTGGCAGTTGTAAGGAACGAAGGAACTTACTTACAAGGCTTGTCTTGAGCAGCTGCAAGATGAGTAGTTTTCCTCACCCGGCCTCCAGAATCTTAACATTTTATGTCGAGGCGTCAAGCAAGTTCAGTCAATCACATACCCAGTCCAGATGGTGTCAGCACCACAGTTCTATTTCAAGGCTGTATCTTTGGAGCAGCTTCTGGGAGTGGGGAAGACAAGCAGAATACACATTCCAAGGACAGGAAAGGGGGTGGGGAGCTTCCAGGTGGCCAGGTCAAGCTCACAGGTTGGTGGTCATGTCTTCTTGATGATCTCCTCCGACAGACCTCATCTGTCTAGGAAGTAATATGATGGTTGACTCCATCATTGCTAAAGCTGGCAGCACATCCCTAAGAGGAAGTTTTAAATATTCATGAGAATGTGTGCACTAAGGAGCAACATGGTTGCTCTGAATTACCATCAACTGATGGTTGAGAGTACTAATGAATTCAAAATTGGGAAAAATAGTGCTAACCATAATAACTGATTTCCTGTGATTTTTTAGGAGAGCTAAAAGTAGATTTTGTTCTGTGGGAAGAAGAAAAAGTTCTGGAAGATGGTGGGTAGTCAGCAACCAAAAAAATCAGCAGTCTTTTATACCTGTGGAAATGACTCTGTTTGACTCATGAATGGAAATGGGGTTATGTATAGCTTCTCTGACCTAGAAGATTAAAATAAAGTTGTTTCCAGGTGAGCTGTGAAGGAAATACATGAGTATAGAAATTAGAGCTGAAGCTGAGAAAGGGAGAAAAGCTGTAAAATCTGTTTGAGCACCAGAAGAGATCTACTAGGAGGAGAATCAGAGTTTGGAGAGAGACAGTAGAAGTTGAAGGAAGGTAGCTATAAAGACTACGTTGTTCTAGTTATTCTGGGCCACCTGATAGCAGTTTCTGAAAAAGATGAATATTCTTGTTCGCCAGAGTCCATATTGAGAGAGATTTTTTTATTTGAGCAGTGATGGGATATGGCTGTAACATTCCAGCCATTTGACTCAGCCAGTGCTGGTGGCATAACTGGCTACCAAGTTGTAAACACCTGCGGAGGTAGTGAGCTAACAACATGAACTACCCAACATGACTGGGCCACTCCATGGCATGCTGCCATTTTGCCAACCTGTGATCTGTGGAAGAACAAATCTACATTGTCAAATGTCCTTCCTCTCTCTGGCTGGCTCATCTTCCCTCGGACCAGACAACACCCAGGGGCATGGTTATTGTCAGGAGTGCGCACTTGACTTCCTTCCTTCCTTTCTCTTCAGTCATTCCCTTCAATTATTTATCTGTCTCCTCAACTAGATGGAAGTTCTGCCGAGAGCGGGGGGACACTTGCATTGCTTTTTGAATCCTTTTAAATGTCCTTGGGGTTTTACATTTTGTAGGTGTTCAGTGCTTATTATTTAACAAAATGGGAACTTTTAGTGGACTGAAAGAGGGCACCCCCTTGTCTCATCCTTTATGGAAAGAAGGGAGAACATTCAAATTTCTGTTCTATTGCATGGTTTTAACTTCCATTCCTATGCTGCCTACCAACTCTCAAATTTCTCTCTCTAGCTCAGACCTCTTCCCTGAACTCACTTATTTGCAGCTACTTACTTTAATAATAATAATTACTATCCACTTGGATATTAATAAGCATCTTACACTTTATGTGTCCAAACTAAACTGTTCTTCCTCAAAGTTGCCCGTCCACGATCTTCTCCATTTCAGTAAATAGCAACTCCATCCTTCTATTTCCCCAGGCTGTAAACCTGGAAGTTCTCCTTTTGTCCTTCCTTTATCCCATACCCAGGCCATCAAAAATGCTTTTGGCTCTGTATTTAGAACCAGTCCGTTCTCACCACCTCCATGCTACCACGCTAGTCTACTAAGTCAACCTCTTTCCTGAATTGTTACCATATCTGCTGATTGGCCTTCCTGCTTCTATGGTTCTCTCAGCTAGAGAGCCTCTACTGAAAACCTTCCAGTGTCTTCCTGTCTCATTAAAGTTTTTACAGTGATGTGTAAGGCCCTCCACCCCTTCTTCTCTCTTATCCTCTCCTTCTGCTCTCCAGCTCTGTTACTTAGCTCCAGCCAAGCTGAAAGCTAATGACCTGTCTGCACTCTTGCATGGCCAACTCCACCCCACCTCAGGGCTTTGCCCTTACTCTACCCTCTCCCTGCAATGCTCTTTGCTCCACCTTCTCAGTGAGGTCATCCTGACCATGCAGTTTAAACGTACAGTGCTCTTTTGTTTATCCTCTGCTCCCTTATTTTAGAAAGTCTGCTTTCAACTCAGGTCATGATCTCAGGGTCCTGGGATTGAGCCCCGCGTTGGGTTCCCTGCTCACTGGGGAGCCTGCTTCTCCCTCTCCCTCTGTGATCTCTCTCACTCTTACTCTCTCTCAAAGAAATAAATAAAATCTTTTTAAAAAAATAAAAAAGTAAGCTCTGTGAGGGTAGGAAATATTTTTGATTTTGTTCATTGCCACATCCCCAGTGCTCAGAGGAAGACCTGACACAGCTTTTCAGTGCTCGACACATATTTGTGGAGTAAATAAAGTAGACATGGTATATTCCTGGCAAACTTTGAATTTTCAAAAATTATCAAATGCAATTTTAAAATTTTGTAGTACACATCCAGATTCAGTTTCTCAGTATATATGTTTTAGTTTGCCTTGTAAGTTATGAAAACATCAATATGCATTTATCTAACCATTGGTATACCTTAATATTTCTATGTTAAGTGTCAAATAAAAGTTCACTAATATTTTTACTATTGCTGTAGAAATAGATTGTTTAGAAATTAAGTTTCTATAAAAACAGGTTTGGGCTTGGGAGATAAATTAGTGTTGTTAAAAGACTGACTTAAAAATACCATAACATATTTGTTTTCTGCTTTAATTTTTCCAAGTCATTGATACTAATTTCTAAATAAATCTTAGTCTTAAACTATATCGTTAAAAGGTGAAATCCTGTTTATGCACACATGGTTACTTTGATCTGCTGATATAAGCAGAAATTATTGAGTGAGACAAGACTGCAAGAAATGACAGAGTGTTTTAATAGAAGGCCTTGAATATGTGTGTTGAGGGGGAAGGAAGAGGGCAGAAAGTAGCAGCCAAGAGTGAGCAGATTTATCAGGATGGACTAAAAGCTTTCATTATATCTCAAGTGAGTAAACAACACTAGAAAAGACCTAGAAAATAAATATTTGGAATAAAACCATGGAAACTATATAGAGAGCTATTACTACGGAGTTGGACATTCTAAATTCTTAAAGAGAAGTAAGAGAAAGAACAGAAGGAAGTGGTGTTGAAATGTAGCAATCAGTGTAGTATAATAAATCAGCTGCATGAATAAAACAGCATCTGGTATACCCGAGCCTCAGTGGATGAGGCCTTGTAAAAAATCTCTTTCCCCAAGTGTCTGGGAAGAGTTTGGGTACTAATATATGGAACCAAATGAAGGACAGATTTGGCTTGTAAAAGCTTATAGAAAAGTGATTATCTTGTGCACATTTTCACTAAAGACCTGAGCAGACTTTAGAGCCCAAACTGTTGCTCAGTACACCCTCCACTGTTTCATTTAGGCCTCAGGACAACAACAAAAAAGGCCATTATTAGGGGTTTGACAGTGGCTGAACATTCAGACAGAATGACTGCTATCTGCAGTCACAAGTACTTAGGCAGTCTTCAACCAATTTTCATTTGTGTGGGGATAATTTGATAGTTACGTAAAGGGCAAAATGATTTGGATGCCTAGAGATTATAGAGATTTTCCTTTTAGTCTGTCACTGTCTCAAACCCTCACGTAGAAGAATTACGCAAATGTGTACAAAATCCACGTGCATTCTGTTTTACAGAATGGTTTAAGTGGTTTTCTAGGATGATTCTGGTTCCTCCGTGCTTATAAAGGTAGCTCACACTGTAGCAAAGTTAATTTAATGATTTTTTTGTAATGAAAATTTGCCTTTGCTCTCTATAATATCTGTATGCTACATATGTGCATGTATTCTATATACATTATATTTAAATATATATCATGTATGTTTATAGATACTGGATGGATGGATAGATAAATAGAGGCAACTCTATTACAAAACATCTTTCTGTCCTTCTGTTTTTCTGAACTATTCATAAGTTAAGCCATGTACTTCATGACACTTACTACTCAGTACTTCAGCATGCGTCTCCTAAGAATAGGGTCATTCTCCTACATAACCAGAAGACTGAACTATAATCAATTACCCAATTGTCTTCTGTGCCTTTTTCTTTTTTCTTTTCTTTTGTCTTTCCGTTCCTTTTCTTCTTTTCTTTTAAATTCAAGATTCAATCTAGGCTTGTGCATTGCATTTGATAGTTGTGTCTCTTGATGGTTTTTTAAGTTTGAAGAGTATCCACAGCACTTTTCCTTCTTTCTGTTCTTGTTTTGTTTTTAACCACATTGACTTTTTTGAACAGCCCACAATGCCTGTCTTGGAGAACATCCCAAAAGCTGTGTTTGTCTTATTGTTTCTTTATGACTAAAATCAGGTTAAACATTTTTGCAAGGGTATGTCATGATAGATAATTGGTGTTACGTACTTCTTAATGCATCACATTGGAAGGTACATAATAATGTCAGCTTATTCCAGTATTGGTAATGCTCTTTGATTGGGTACAGATGGTGGCTGCCAGATCTCTTCACTATAAAGGTATATTATCCCCAGTGGAATTATTAGATAATCCGAGGGATAATACTTTGAGACTGTGAAGATCCTATTTCTCAACAGCCTCTTAATTTTTAGCATCCGTTGGAAGATTCTTTTCATGGCTCAGTTACTCCAGCTGAGTTACAGTTACTAACCCTCCAGTGGGTTACAAATTGTTGATTTTTCTAATTTTATTATCTCTTCCTTTTTTATCTGACATTTTTTTCTGTAAAGGAGAACTTCTACCTCATCTCTCTCTCTCACTTTTTTTACAATACTATTGTGGACTTCTGGAACTTTTGTGTTTTTTTATTTTTTTTAAAGATTTTATTTATTTATTTATCAGAGAGCGAGCGAGAGCGAGCACAAGCAGTGGGAGCGGCAGGCAGAGGGAGAAGCAGGCTTCCCGCTGAGCAGGGAGCCGGATGTGGGACTTGATTCCAGGACCCTGAGATCATGACCTGAGCTGAAGGCAGACACTTAACCAACTGAGCCACCCAGGCGTCCCGGATACTGGAACTTTTAAATATTGACAGCATCATTGCTATTGCTTATTTTCATGCTCAGGCTGTCCCACATTGGCCAGTGGGAACCCTTAAGACAGCCTAAACAATTTTTTTTTTTTTTTATGATTTTGGTTTTTTTGTGTCTTCTGTAAGAAATCTTCGCCTACAAAAATATTCTACTTGGGTGCCTGGGTGGCTCAGATGGTTAAGCGTCTGCCTTCGGCTCAGGTCATGATCCCGGGGTCCTGGGATCGAGTCCCGCATCGGGCTCCCTGCTAGGTGGGGAGCCTGCTTCTCCCTCTGCCTCTGCCTCTCTCTCTCTCTCTCTCTGACGCTCATGAATAAATAAATAAAACATTTAAAAAAGAAAAAATTCTCCTGCACATTCTTGGGACGCCTGGGTGGCTCAGTCAAGCATCTGCCTTTGGTTCAGGTCATGATACCGGGTTCCTGGGATCGAGTCCTGCATCAGGCTCCTTGCTCAGCAGGGAGCCTTCTTCTCCCTCTGTCTGCTGCTCTCCCTGCTTATGCTCTCTCTCTCTGACAAATAAATAAAATCTTAAAAAAAAAAAAATTCTCCTACACATTCTTATTTTTTGCACTGTGTGAGTCAGGGTTCAAAGTTCTTTTTTTTTTTTTTCCCCTTCAGTTTTGATATCTGGTTGTCCTGGCATCATTTGTTGAAAACAAACTTGCTTTTTACCATTGGATTGCTCTGACATCTTTGTCCAAAGTCAGATGATCATATAAGTGCAGGTCTATTTCTAGGCTCTCTGTTATGTTCCGTTGATCTATTTGCTGATCTTTATGCTAGTCCCATACTGTTTTCATTACTGAAGCTTTATAGAAAATCTTTAAGTGAGGCAGTGTGAGTCTTCCAATTTTGTTCTTCTTTCTCAAGATTGCTTTGGATATTCTCATTTCTTTGCATTTCTATATATATTTTAGAATTAGCTTGTCAATTTCTGCCAAAACAACTTGATGGGATTGAGTTGTATCTATAGATTGATTTGGGGAGAATTGAAATATTAACACTATGAATTCTTCTAATCCATAAACATAATATATCTCTCCATTGATTTTCATCTTTATTTTCTAAGCAGTGTTTTTTAGTTTTCAGTGTTGAGATCTTGCATATATTTTGTTAAACTTATTTTAATGTTTTTGATGCAATTTTAAATAGTCTTTTTTTTTTAAGGTTTATTTATTTAATTTTGAGAGAGAGAAAGAGAAAGAGTGCATGCAATGGGAGGGGCAGAAGGAGCCAAGCAGACTCCCCACTCAGTGGGGAGCCTGATGCAGGGCTCAATCCTAGGACCCTAAGATGACAGGAATCTAAATCAAGAATCAGACGCTTAACCGACTGAGCCACCCAGGTGCCCCATGTCAGTCTGTCTTTAATTTCTTCCCATTGTCACTGTCCAGAATGAAGGGACTGGTAAATAGGTGAATCCCAACATTTTAAGCAAACTGTTGCTTTAAAAAAAACGAAGAGCAAAAATAATCTTGTTGCAGCGTAATAAATGTCATTATAGAAGTCTGTTTATGCTATTCTCTGCTCAGGGCAGAGAGGTGGGGAAGAGTGGGAAGAAGCCAAAGTTTCCCTGAGAAAGTAACCTTTGAGTTAAGGCTTACAGGATGAGTAAGCCATGGAGATAAGGAGAGTAGCACTCTGGGTAGAGAGGAAAATACAAGTAGAGCTTCCCAGAGAATGTGATTCCTTTAGGGAAGTGCTTATGATTTCTAGCATGAAGTGGTTCTGGAGAGAGAAGCAGAAGTAGACCATGTGTTAGGTTAGGCAAGATTAAAGGTTTGAGGTCTCTCTACCTGAAGGTCCCAGGGAACTATTTAATAAATGATTTCATACCTCAGATTTGCTTCTCTAAAAAATTTACAGGTGTTGGATGAGAATTCTATTTTTATTAGATTATCAATAAATTTCTTTATCTTGTGTGCCTTTTCTTTCTTTGCCCATTTTTCTGATTGAATTTTAAGGTTTTCATTATGTCTTTTTTTTTTTTTATTTTTTATTTTTTTTTATTTATTTTTTTATTTTTTTATTTTTTTTAATTTTTTTTTATTCTTATGTTAATCCCCATACATTACATCATTAGTTTTAGATGAAGTGTTCCATGATTCATTGTTTGTGCATAACACCCAGTGCTCCATGCAGAACGTGCCCTCCTCAGTACCCACCACCAGGCTAACCCATCCTCCCACCCCCCTCCCCTCTAGAACCCTGTTTGTTTTTCAGAGTCCATCGTCTCTCATGGTTTGTCTACCCCTCCGATTTCCCCCGCTTCATTCTTCCCCTCCCGCTACCTTCTTCTTCTTCTTCTTTTTTTTTTCTTAACATATATTGCATTATTTGTTTCAGAGGTACAGATCTGAGATTCAACAGTCTTGCAAAATTCACAGCACTTACCAGAGCACATACCCTCCCCAGTGTCTATCACCCAGTCACCCCATCCCTCCCACCCCACCCCCCACTCCAGCAACCCTCAGTTTGTTTCCTGAGATTAAGAATTCCTCATATCAGTGAGATCATATGATACATGTCTTTCTCTGTTTGACTTATTTCACTCAACATAATACCCTCCAGTTCCATCCACGTCGTTGCAAATGGCAAGATCTCATTCCTTTTGATGGCTGCATAATATTCCATTGTATATATATACCAAATCTTCTTTATCCATTCATCTGTTGATGGACATCTTGGCTCTTTCCACAGTTTGGCTATTGTGGACATTGCTGCTATAAACATCGGGGTGCACGTACCCCTTCGGATCCCTACTTTTGTATCTTTGGGGTAAATACCCAGTAGTGCAATTGCTGGATCATATGGTAGCTCTATTTTCAACTTTTTGAGGAACCTCCATACAGTTTTCCAGAGTGGCTGCACCAGCTTGCATTCCCACCAACAGTGTAGGAGGGTTCCCCTTTCTCCGCATCCCCGCCAACATCTGTCATTTCCTGACTTGTTAATTTTAGCCATTCTGACAGGTGTGAGGTGGTATCTCATTGAGGTTTTGATTTGGATTTCCCTGATGCCGAGCGATATTGAGCACTTTTTCATGTGTCTGTTGGCCATTTGGATGTCTTCTTTGGAAAAATGTCTTTTCATGTCTTCTGCCCATTTCTTGATTGGATTCTTTGTTCTTTGGGTGTTGAGTTTGATGAGTTCTTTATAGATTTTGGATACTAGCCCTTTATCTGATATGTCATTTGCAAATATCTTCTCCCATTCTGTCGGTTGTCTTTTGGTTTTGTTGACTGTTTCCTTTGCTTTGCAAAAGCTTTTTATCTTGATGAAGTCCCAATAGTTCATTTTTGCCCTTGCCTCCCTTGCCTTTGGCGATGTTTCTAGGAAGAAGTTGCTTCGGCTGAGGTCAAAGAGGTTGCTGCCTGTGTTCTCCTTTAGGATTTTGATGGACTCCTGTCTCACATTGACGTCTTTCAACCATTTGGAGTCTATTTTTGTGTGTGGTGTAAGGAAATGGTCCAGTTTCATTCTTCTGCATGTGGCTATCCAATTTTCCCAACACCATTTGTTGAAGAGACTGTCTTTGTTCCATTGGATTCATTATGTCTTTAATCACTTTTAAGTTTCACTTCTAACGTAAGGTAGATAGGGAAGCTTTTGATTTTTATGTATTCAGATGTTTCTCTTTGTAGATGTTCTTATAAATTCCTCATCCTGCAAACATTTCTTTACCTGCAGTTTCTTAAATGGAACCTTCAGTATATTTTGATGTGTAGATTTCTTTCTCCATGAGCCAGATTGACTAATAGTTTCATTCTTTTGCAACTGAATTTTGATGGCATCTTTATCATCTGTAGATATTTTTTACAGGAAAGCTTAAAAGCATAGGCTAGATGGTTTATAGCTAATGAGTTTTTATTGATCTTTAGTGGTTTTATTTTTTTTTAATTCAACTAATACTTGGTATTTGGTTAATTTCCTCTCACAGTTCAGATTTCTGACTTATGATAAATCATCATCATGGCCTCTGTGCCCACCTGCATGGCCCCTGAAGATGGGCACACACTCCTCTCCTTTCTGCCTCTTGTTCCTCGTCTCTGGGTGCTGATTATCACTTGCCATTTTTTTTTTTTCAGTTTACAGTTGTTTTTCTTACATCACTAGGATATTTCCCTATATTTCTTTCAAAACCTGGAGAATAAGAGACATGAAAGGGCCACATTTTAAGGGAAGTGGAAGACAGATGTCAATATGGAGATGAGTCCCACAAAGTTTGAAATTATGCCAGTCCCCCCAAATTGAAAACCAGTCAAAATTTACATAATTTCAAAGCTTTTTGGCCCACATGAGTCATAAGTTGTGTTCATGCATGCTTTTGAAATGCAAAGAAACATTTTAATGGGTAAACAGAAATATCTGCCTCCTTATTAAGGTTTAGCTTTTATTTATATGAGTTTTGACTTATTTATGCGATGTTTCAGGAATACACTCTAATATGGGAGTCTACTCATGGGAGCTGTTGTGAGGTTTAAATGACTCTAAGTTAAATACTCAGCACTGTACCTAACTCAGTCTGCGCTAAGGAAATTACTCATTTTGCTATTAGGTTAATATGTGGTATATACAGTGTTGTATAATATATAATAACATGTTCATAGGTGGGATTAGTTTATACTTGTGTTCTTTGTTCTTGTGTGTCCTTGGACAGATAATGTCAGGATTATGCTAGCTTTATTTAATGGTATGATAGCTTTTTTTTTTTTTTAATGTTCTGGAACAGTTTGCAATATTTTATCTTTTTTTTTTTTTCAAATTTTGAAAAAACTTTTTCAATTTTGAAATACTGAGCAAACTCAGTATTTGCTTCTTTGCAGGTAAAGAAATGTTTGCAGGATGAGGAATTTATAAGAACATCTACAAAGAGAAACATCTGAATACATAAAAATCAAAAGCTTCCCTATCTACCTTACGTTAGAAGTGAAACTTAAAAGTGATTAAAGACATAATGAAAACCTTAAAATTCAATCAGAAAAATGGGCAAAGAAAGAAAAGGCACACAAGATAAAGAAATTTATTGATAATCTAATAAAAATAGAATTCTCATCCAACACCTGTAAATTTTTTAGAGAAGCAAAAGTGCCTATTTTGACTCCATTTCCTTTGCTAGGTAATTCTTTGTCAACTGAAATTTTTTACTTTTCTTTTTGGGGTGGTTCGTTCAGGTCAGGCCATCCACGTCTTCTTGATAAATCAAGAATACTAAAGTACTTCCAGAGTATTAACTTTATGATTCTCAAAAGTAATTAGTGTTAGGTATCACTTACAGCTTGAAAAATAACCTCTCCTATAGTGGTACTTGTACTCCTTTCTTAATCTCCCCCTCCCCAATCTAGGTTTACCTATTTGCCTATTTCTTGGGTTTATTTATATATTTTAAATTCGTGGAAATATTCATCCATGTACAAAAGTAGAGAGTTTAGTATAATGAATCACATTGGACCCATTCCCCAGCTTGGAACATTTATCATTCTCCTTTAGGACTTATTTATTAATCGTACTCATTGTTTTTCTTTTTTGATATTTTTCCCTACAAGATACTTGTAGTTTTTGTAACCTTAAAATTTAAGTGCCTATTTTTAAAATTTTATTCTTTATTTAAAAAGTAATTAAAGTACTTTAAGGAAGTGAATTTGATGATAAGTACAACTTCGACAGCTTTCCACTGCTTTTACTGTCATTTTTTTAAAATTATACAATCTAACTTATTATTATTTTTTTCAAAGTAAGATGTTTTATTTCCATTGGCTCTACCTCTCATCCCTGAGAGGAGAAAATGGATATTTACATTGAATATGAGTTTGACATGTTCTTACCTAAATGCTTCATTAGTAAGACATTTTCAGAATTCTTTTTTTTTTTTTAAGATTTATTTATTTATTTGAGACAGAGGGAGAGAGCAGGCACGCACAAGCAAGGGGGTGGGAGGGGCAGAGGGAGAGAGAGAATCTCAAGCAGACTCTGGGCTGAGTGTGGAGACCAGCCCAGGACTTGTTCCCAGGACCCTGAGATCATGACCTGACCCAAAATTAAGAGTCAGATGTTTAACCGACTGAGCCACCCAGGTACCCCTTCAGAATTCTTTTATAAACTTCTCTCTAAACATTTTCCTAAGGTCTTACTGTCATTTTTTAAATATTATTTAAAAATTTTGAAATATATTTATCTCAGTATTTTAGAAAATACTGCTATGAGTGTCTATTTTGCATTGTTTTTTCTATGTACAGTCCCTAATTGCAAGATTTATTGAATTAGATTTTATTTAGTAGTATAGTTTTATGGTAAATTTTGTAAGTGTAACATATCGTATCCTCAAAATAGCATATCATCTGTGATTGAGGGGCTAAAAATATAATTATCCATCTCTAAAAAATTATGTATTCAAATAATCTGCATCCATATGTATGTCTTTAAAATGCCAAATAGGTTTTTTTAAAAAGTAAACTGTCAACGCTTCCATTTTGATTATAATCTATCATTTTCTTAGCTTTTACATTTTCTTCATTTTTAAGATGGATCTTTTCCTCTGTTCTTTCTGGTAAGGCATATGTTATTGGTACTGAGTGGTAAATCTTAAACCTGATTTCAAATGTATTATACTTCTCAACTTTTAGAAATCCAAATATTAGCTATACTTGCTTAGTTGAGAGGATATGTGTCAGAATCTATGTACTTATTAAGAACCTTTAGCTGAACTTCCCCTACTTTTTCGGGGTTTTGAATTAGTTATCATACTCAAATACTTGTAAGTCAGATTTTAAAAAAAGCAAATGTACTGTATTACCATTATAGAGTCAAGTTCAGTTATTCTAGCTCTGTTTTGAGCCTGATAACTGTGGTCCTCTTAATAATTTACTTACAGAAAATTATTTTTTCTTTTTTTTCTTTTATTTTATTATGTTATGTTAGTCACCATACATCATTAGTTTTTGATGTTACTTACAGAAAATTATTGATAATTGTATGTAAGTCTGCAAATCAGTCAGTGTGATACACCACATTAATAAAAGGAAGGAAAAGAACCATATGATCCTCTCAATAGATGCAGAAAAAGCAATTGACAAAATACTCATCCTTTCTTGATAAAAACCCTCCACCATGTAGGGATAAAGGGAACATACCTCAACATCATGAAAGCCATATGCCAAAGACCCACAGCAAATATCATCCTCAATGGGGGAAAATCTGAGAACTTTTCCCCTGGGGTCAGGAACATGACAGGGATGTCCACTCTCACCACTGTTGTTCATCATGTGAGTTTATAAAGAGATATTGGAAGAATACTGAAGTGAAGTGAAGTACAACTTTCTGTAATTCTCTTTTGTTTTTGGAATGTCACCACTTGCCTACGATACACAAAATATGCTAATATTTAAAGATGACTATCAGTAAGGTGGTATCTGAATGGCATCTCTAGGAGTCCTCAAAGAGCAATGCTTTTGCGGGTCATCAGGAGACATCCACATCCACTTCCCCAAAAGTTTCTCAGTGGCGTCACACTGACTTTGTTAGTGTTACAGTCCAGCCCTCTTTCTTGTTGACCAAGAAACCTCATTTGTCACCATCTGTTTCCAGAGCCCCGTGGAGAGTGGCTCTGCCTCCCGTGGGTCAACTCACATCTCAAAATCTGCAGTGAACACGGCAACCGCTATGTAGACTGAATGTTTATCTCGAGCTGATCATCTCTTGTTTCTCTACCTACACTATGACATTTTAATAAGAAACAGAATTTTAAAAAGGTGGTGGGAGGCATGCAGGGAATTATTAAATTGTTCAGTGACAAAAGGAACTGATGATACCCTTGCGCCATTATATAATCATAGGCCCGTGGACTGGAGATGCTTAGAATCCAACAGGCAAGGTCCTCCCACTTGAAGATGCCGGGCTAGACACAGCTTCCATTTGCTGTGACACTCCTGTTCCTGCACTTTCTGGGCTGGCCCATCCCCTTTCTGGTGGGCACATTTCCTCTTCTGCTCTTGAGAGCTGAACACATGTCCTGTCAATATTCTCCTATCTTGGCCTGAGAACCATTTTGCTTCTTTAGGGACACCGTACTCTACTCTAATTCATTATGTGTTGAATTTATAGTTGAACTCTTAGAGAGCAGTATTACTTTATTTCACAGTTCTCCCCTCTGCTTCCCCATTGTAGCCCTGATGATATGGGCAGATCTGTAAAAAGCCTTGCAGACTTTCATACATGCGCATGCATTGTTTTCTTCTTTTTCTTTTTTAAATATTTCACTCAGTGGTCAAATTAATAGGGATCTGCTGGCAAAATTTGACTCCTTGACTGAGGAGAGGTTTTTTTTATTTTTTTATTTGTACTGAACAATAGGATGTTATTTAAATGTTTTATACAATTTTTCACTTATTTACAATAACTGATTTTTGGCCTCAGGTTTCTCTATCTGGTAATCTCCTGTTGTTTCTCTCTATCCAGTGATTTTCTGTTGTTTCAACTGCTAATTTGAATGTGATAGTTAGGTATTTTGATATTCAATCCAATTTCCATCTGTTTTGTTTCTTAAATTCCACATATGCGTGAGATCATAATGGTATTTGTCTTTCTCTGACTGACTTATTTCGCTCAGCATAATACTCTCTAGCTCCATCCACGTGTTGCAAATGGCCAGATTGCATTCTTTTTGATGGCTATACAGAACAAACTGAGGGCTGCTGGAGGGGAGGTGGCTGGGGAATGGGCTAGATGGATGATGGGCATTAAGGAGGGCATTTGTTGTGATGAACACTGAGTGTTGTATGTAAGTGATGAATCACTGAAACCAATATGACACTGTATGTTAACTAACTAGAATTTAAGTAAAATCCTGAAACAAAATAAAAGATAATAAAATAAAATCCAATAGCCTAGATTTTAGAAATATTTTTTAGACATTGTATTTAGTTTGGAGTATATATGGCATTAAGTAAGCCAAGACTGTTTTGAAATGTGAACATAGTGGTAGTGGGCAATTTGCCAAAAAAAGTTGGTTTGATCATGGTTTTATTGAACTTCCTGTAGTGCTTTGTAATGCTGGTTCTCTAGCTCAGGAAGGTGAAGTGTTGCACAAAGGCATCAACTCTTTAACTTTGTCCCCTGCTAGTCTTTCTACAGCCACTTTCATCAGAGTTCTACGGGGCCTTTACTTTCCAGGGTAGAATCAACAACATGAAGAAGTACAGGACAATGAATCGTACTTTTTTCTTTGTTTAGAACATCTTATCCTGGGGCACCTGGGTGGCTCAGTCATTAAGCTTCTGCCTTTGGCTCTGGTCATGATCCCAGGATCCTGGGATCAAGCCCCGCATCAGGCTCCCTGCTCTGCGGGAAGCCTGCTTCTCCCTCTCCCGCTCCCCCTGCTTGTGTTCCCTCTCTGGCTGTCTCTCTCACTGTCAAATAAATAAAAAATCTTAAAAAAAAGAAAATATATCTACAAACAACTTTGGAGGTTTTAAAAAATATAAGCAGCTTCATTTAAGCAGACATTAAGTAGAAATTTTTATTTTATGAAAGGCTAATAATTGATTGAATTTGACATGTGGGATATTCGGCTCTTCTTAGGTGTGGCAAAACTTTGCTCATCTCATACTGATATCCTTAAAATATGAAGGTTGTTTTACTATGTTTTTTGATACTTCAAATTAGCTGTAGCTTCCTTCCCACATCCTCTTTTTCTGTGTATATTTATTTTTTAAAGGCTCTGTGTTTCTTAGTTACCATGCCTCTTTCTCTTACTGGCAAGGTGTGTTTGTAAATGTCAGGTTATTTCCTCCATATTCCCATTCCCCAGTTCTGGCTGTTTCGTCTTGGAACCCTTAGGCTCTAGACAGGACTTCTACCCATCATTAACTAGGTCTTTTCCTATGTGGGCCTTGCTAGAGGGTAGCCAGCTCGGGTTGCCCCCTGCTCCCAAAGAAACCCAGTCCTAGGATAGAGTGGGCACAGCTGAGGCAGCCCGTGTCTTTAGGACTCTCCGATTCAATGCCTGCATCCCCAGGTCCATTTAAACACCTGCTGATGTCCCTCCTGTTTCCTTCTAGTAACCTGGGAGGAGGCTGAGTGACGGAGAGGGAAGAAGTAGAAGACCTGAGTTTTAATCCTAAAATATATCTTAAAACATCTCTTAGATGGGCACGTCCCTATAATCCACATAGGCCTCAGAGTCTTTCCTCTTTTTTTAATCTTCTAGCATGCATTTATTTTATAGGCAAGAATAACTTTGATAACAAAGATGGAGAAACCTTTGAAGCAATATAATGAGACAGTCTTCAGGTGTTAATGCAACTCTTTGCCTTTAAAACAAGGGAGTGGAAATAGATCAGAGTGGCAAACTCAACATGCCTCCAGGAAAAACTGAGGCCAAGTGGAAAGTGCATCATACCACCTCTAAAGAGGTCAGCATCTTCTGGGCTTTATTGTTATGGTAAGGAAATGCAGGCCTAGTGATTCTATTTTTAACTTTTCAAGAGAAGCTGGAAGTCTGGATTTTTTTTTTTTTTTTTTAAGATTTTGTTTATTTATTTGACAGAGAGAGACAGAGCGAGAGAGCAAACACAAGCAGGGGGAGTAGGAGAGGGAGAAGCAGGCTTCCCGTGGAGCAGGGAGCCCGATGCGAGGCTCGACCCCAGGACCCTGGGATCACGACCTGAGCCGAAGGCAGACGCTTAACAACTGAGCCACCCAGGTGCCCCTGGAAGTCTGGATTTTTACATGCAAATGTTAGCAATTAATTCAAAATGTTGAGCAATACTGTGCAAGACCAAGCAAAGCATGTCTATAAGCCAACTCTGCTCCCTAGGCCTTTGGTTAAGGTGATGACTAAAGTCTTTCTGAATTAAATGGTTTTAGTGTCTGTTATCCTGACACTCTGTTCGAGGAGAACATACAGTGTCCTGGCTGTCGCCAGAAGTAGTACCAAGAAGGAGGCTGGGTGGTTGGGTTGAAAGAAGTGGTTTGATGCCACCAGTGGGTGTCCAGAGCCTCTCTCTACTCCTCGTAGGAAGGTACAAGAAACTGTGGGACTCTGTATGACACTAGCAATGGTAGCCAGTGCTCAGAGCAGCTGCTCTTTACATCTGGATAGTATCAATTCTGTGCTGAAGCAGATGGAGTTGAAGTTCTGGCTCAGCTTTGCACCCAGCCTGGGGATGAGTGCCATAGAAGAATCCCAAAGATGTAAGCCAGTCCTCTTGGAAGCAGAAAGGATCTTAGTTCTTTTTGTTTTGTTTTTTTTCCACATGGGAAGGATATCATCATTTAAGAAGCTGTCAACATAGATGGGACAGAATTCTTCTCCAATTCTGGTAGTGTGGAATTAAGGAAAGAGAATTAAGTCAAAGAGCAGCATATTGATGCTGTAAGCACTGCTGAAGTGGCCCCAGGGAAGCCAACATACGGTGTATCCCTAACCTGTGGTGTCACCAGAACAACCAGTGGAATTATTCATCATTAGCCTATTAATCTAAACAACTCTAAATCTCACTTGGGTCTCCTTTGTGAAGCTAATGAAAGCAGTAATCTCTGTTTCTAGAAAAATGCCTATAGTAAAGTATGGTTTCTGGTGGGGCAGTTCACCTCTGCCGTCTTAGTGTGAAAGCATCCATAGACCAGAAGAATGGTTTTGGTGGTGTTCTGATAAAACCTGATACTCAAAAACAGGCAGCAGGCCATATTTGGCCTCCAGGCTATAGTTTGTCAACCCCAGGTTTAGAAGATTGATAGCTATGCTAGATTGGTAAATTAATCAGCAAATATGCACTTACGTTCTCCTCCTCTTTGAGTGGAGTGTACATGCGAGCTCTGCTGCCTTGGGCATGCCTTGAGATATACTTTGGCTGACAGAATAGGACAGACATCATGTATACAGAGATTTTAAATGTATTAACATGATCTAGCTTGTCTCCTGTGCTCTTGCCACTTGCCGTGAAAAGAACATGACCCAGATAGTCCTGGTCCAAGGAGGAAGACAAAGGTCAGACCTAGATCCAACACACAGTTTGAAGCCAAGTTCTGCTGCCCCCAGGAGCAGAGTTGCCTAGCTGAGCCCCAACTAGAGCAGCTGAACTTCAGGCAACCTGTAAGACCCGTGAGCTTGAGGATAAATGTAGATTGTGTTAAGCCACTGAATTTGGGGCAGTTGTTAATACAGCATAATTGTAGAAATACCTGGCTAATATTAAAGTACAGAGGAAGATAGTTATTCATCTAGAGAGGAAGACATGAATCTCATTTTCAAAAACTGAAACAACAAAAGGAGATTCTCATTTCCTCACACAAATCCCAGAAAAAGATAAGGAGATGTTTTTCTTTTTTTCTTAATAATTCTCCGCCCCACTCCTCATCCCCCATACTTTCCGCATGGTTGGAATAAATCTTGAATTGTAGATTTAGGCTCCTGTGCATACAGCTAATCAATGCTTAACACAATCTTTAGAGAGGCTTAGTCTTCCTTAAGCCAACCCCAGAGAGGTTCTCAGTACCAAGAACTGAATATTTAATACTTCCAAAATTACATCTGGAAGAATATCCAGGCTCTTCCTTAGAAAAAAGTAGTTGTAGTCTCTTCAATTCAGACAATTTTGAAAGCCAACTCTGCTGGTCTCTGTGATAGATGGTAGAATTAAATTAGTTGACCAGTTGTTTTGTTCCTGCTGTGTGCCGTATATTGTGGTGGTCCCTGGGACGCAGGAGTGTGCAAATCAAATTCAAGGCCTTCACAGAGCACACTGACTTGCCAGAGAGACAGGCGAATAAATGGATAATTAGGGCACATTGTAGTAAGCAATAGCAGAAGTGGCATATCCACAGTCCTGGGGGAACTTGGAGGAGATATACTTGACCCTGCCTGGAGATTAGAATGTGGGGAGCATTTCAGTGAAGTCTTCCTGAAGGAATTCACACTTGAATCTTTTGGCAGGACAAGGTTAGCATGAAGTCCTATGATTGTAGAGTAGAAAGGGGCTTTATGTAGTTTCCTTCTCTTTTATGCATTAAAAGGAAGCTCTCTCTCCCTTTTAAAAGTTCCCTCTGTCCTAGGGAGGGATCAGTCTGCTAGGAGTCTGCTCACAACAATCTGTGCTTTGGGTAACTATTGTTGAAAGTATGCAAGTATCTATAAATTCTAGCTAGTTAGCAGTTCTGTGCATGCATCTGAAAAAACAGTGTAATGATTTTCATTTCTCAAGGCAGTTGTATACCATTGTATGATGTCATGTTTTAGTTTGAAATAGCCCCAGATTTCTAGGGTTGGTGTTTTGCTTTGTTACCATTTTTTATTCATGAGGAGTGGGCTCAGGAAAGGAGGAATGGATGAGACTGAGAAAGTGATCTAATTACCTCGGAAGCGATTTTCTTCCTAAAAACAGCCCTGAGTTTCAGTAAGAATTTGTTGGATGGTCTATACAGTTTAGTAGACTTCAGCATTTAAATTAATTTTTAAATATACTTGCTAATAGAATGTTAGATTGGCTTAAAAACTACCTGGATTGCTTTTTCTTACTGTAGAATGCATGGTTATATAAATATGTCTATATTTATCCAGGTTCAAATTTAGAGAGCAATTCCAGTATCTTTTTGAACTTTGAAATATGTGTTTCATCACAGAAAACACAGTTACATTCCTTTTTACTTATTGTCCAGAATTAACTCTTAGAAGCCTGGAAGATAAATTTCGTGTTTTGCAAGCTTTGTTTTAAGAGCAGCTGTACTGGGGAATATGCCATTGGTATTCCTTCCCCTAGGATGGTAATGATCTCATTGAGAAAGAAATTGTGTAGAAATGCTTCAAGTTTTGGAAATTTATATTTTATTTTACAAAGCACTGAAGTGGACTCCTATTGAACTTTTCAAAATGTCCAAGATGAGGTTATCTACTGTCACCCAGATGTGTTGAGAAGGGAGGGAAGAGCCTCATAAAGTCCTGAGGCATCCGTCCAGGAATAAAACAATTTTACTTTTGAATTTAATCCTTCCTGTTGTAAATACTGTATGTGCAAAATAGGAAGTCTGAAAATATGGAAAAGGTAAATGTGGGAGGGCATATAATATCAGGCAGAGATAATCAGTATAACATTTGCCATGTTTCATAGGTACATTGCTCTAAAACTTTGGTTTTATTTTTACAAAGTTGTGAACATACTCTGTATGTGTGTGTTCCGTTTAATATTCAGATTTTAGTTACTATTATAACAAGCAATTTTCTAAGTTATACTTTCTAAGTATTTTAATGACTACTGTGGCTGTACTATGATTTATCTAATCCCTTTTTGTTAGATACTTAGATTGTTTTCTAGTTGGAACCATTATAGACATATAATGATAAAGTCTACTTCACAGAGACACATACACAATTCCTGTATGTGTACATGTACATAAGTGTACAGCATTTTGAATCTTCACAAATCAAGACGCCACTGAAACTACTACCTGTGTCAGTAAATTATCACTAAGTCATGAGTACAGTCATGCTAGCACTACTCAGGCAAGAAATGGAATTTGACCAAACTTGTGAGCTCTAGTCACTCTTCCCTCCCTCTTGCTCAGAGGTAATCACTAAGCCGACCTGTAATGACATAGATCAGTTTTTGTCCTGAAGTTCTGCAGTTTTTTTTCTTTAGATTTGCAAAGTAGGGTTACTAGCCCAAGAAGTATGAATATTTTAAAGCATCTTAGTTCATGTAACCAAATTGCTTTCCAAAATGTTATGTCATTTTATCACCACATTGTATGAAAATGTGGGAAGGACTTTTGTTCCTGAATGTGGGAAGGGAGAGAAGTTCTGTTAAGGAGACAGTTCTGGACAGTGACAGGACCAAGCAGGACCACAGTGCTTTAGGGAAGCCTCAGCAGTCTGTTTCCAAATTCTGTTTTACCCACCTTGAAAATGCTCTTTATCTAGCCATTGCCAGTCGCTGTGGCAAAAGCAAGGAGAACCAGTGCATGGTTCCTAGATCTGGATGAAAGTGGCGCCCAAGCTTCTGCTTGCATTCCATTGGCCAAAAAAGGCACATGAAGTCGGTAGAGCCAGGGGTATAGAATCTCCCATGGGGAGAAATGCTATAGGAGGGAAACAGGAATATTTGGCAAACAGTAATACCACCCACCATACTGTTTCCTGACTACCACCATACTGTTTCTCATGGTCATCCATGAGATCAGACCACTTAGATTACTAATCTTTCACTTGTACTGTAGAAGCACATCTTGGTCTTGGGGAGAGGAGCTCCTGGATCTCTAGATAGAGCTGTAACTTGTGTAGTTAGCACAGAGGTGTTTGCATAATGCTGAATTTTTGAGGGGGGGGTGTACTTTTTTCCCAAGAAGAGACCTGGAAACATGCTTATTCATTATGAAGTGATGGGGAAATGCTAAAATCAGTTTATCAGATACTTTTGGTGGAAAGCAATTCCTCTTTAGGAAACACGTTTTTCCTGTCTCGTTTACACATTCTGGTTACAGGCCCTCTGGGGAGCTTTCAGGAAATGGTTTCCAGGTTCAAGAGTAACAACGCAGAGTTGGAGAGGTTTTCCCCCCTGCCCAGCAAAGGAACCGGCCATCTCCAGGTTATCAGTGAGACCTTTCTTGATGTGGTTAGCATCCTGTCTTCTCTCTTTAATTCTGTAAATTTGCATTCTTCTTTATTTCATTCATTTCTGTAACAGCTCTTTTGTAATATTGATTGATAACATCAAGGATTGCTTCTCTTCGCTTTCTGTTTATGTCTTCATCAGAAGAAATGTCTTCAGTTAAGACACTGTTGTCAGAGAAACAGTTGCCCCGTGGTGGGGGTAGCATGATGTTCTTAGGTGAGCTCTGATTTAACACAAAGCTCTCTTCTCTCTAGGGATGGTGAAGTTGGAGAAAGGCTCCTTTACCCCTCCTCCAGGATGAACCCCCTGCAAGAAGACATGGAGAGCGCTCTCACAGGGAGTCAGAGCCCTCACGCTTCTTTGCGCGACGTTCATTCCATCAACCCCACACACCTCATGGCCAGGATCGAGTCTTACGAAGGAAGGGAGAAGAAAGGCATATCTGATGTCAGGAGGACTTTCTGTTTGTTTGTCACCTTTGACCTCTTATTTGTAACATTACTCTGGATAATAGAGTTAAATGTAAGTGATTTTGCCCATGACTTTATATAAGAATTGTTTCCACAGACGAGAAACAATTTTCTTATTTTTCTCATCATTTCCGTCTCATTTAGTGAATTCCGTCTTTTTTCCAGAGGGGATAATATTTCTCTTTTCCAACCTGATTTTGACTTTTCTTGTTCTGTACTGTCATGTTTTAAAGCAAAGCTAGTTCATTTAAAACTCACTTTGAAATTTGAATTCGTGGTGTTTTGCTCTATACCAGGAGTTAGCAAACTACAGCCTGGGGGCCAAATTCAGCTGGTCTGTTTTTATAAAGCTTTATTGGAACACAGCCCTGCCCATCTGTTTACCTATTGTTTATGGCTGGCTTTTGTGCTGAGTAATTGAGTTGAGTATTGGCCCACAAAGGCAAAAGTATTTATTTCCTGGCCCTTTTCTTGTTCCAGAAAATGTAGCATGCCTCTGGAATATGTTTTAGACGTTACATCTACTTTTCTAACCTCCATGTTTAAGATTTTTCATACATTTATTCTTTACTTTTTCACAAAGAGATTTTTCATATTTTATTGAAAAAAATGTTCTAGAACCATTTGGAGGTTCATCCCCATCTTATCAGGTCTTTGCGGTTATATTCCAAATAATTGTCTAGGCCAGTACTGTCCAATGGAAATATAATGCAAGCCTCATAGATGATTAAGTTCCCTAGTTGCTACATTAATAAAGGTAAAAATAAACAGGTATTAAAATAATACATTTTAATAATATATTTTATTTAACCCAATATGTCTGTTTCCCCCCAAAGCCTTGGTTGGCTCTATTTACATTCCTTACAAGCAAATAGGTAACTCTTCCAGAATGCTTTCCTCACAGGCAACAATTGTTTAAAACCAAACAAGCGCAGTGATAGGAGACAGTAATTTAGAGTATCTCTTTTTATTATTTGTTCCGCATATATACATTAAAGACAGTATTTAAATTAGTATATATTTCAAAGGAGTAACATGTTTTCAAAACTAAAAACTGTTTTCAAAACCAATCTTTTTTTTTTTTTTAATATTTATTTATTTGAGAGAGAGGGCATGAGACGGGGGAGGGTCCGAGGGAGAAGCTCAGTCCTGGGACTCCAGGATCATGACCTGAGCTGAAGGCAGTCGCTCAACCAACTGAGCCACCCAGGCGCCCAAACTAATACATCTTTTAACAGGAAAGCATAGCAGCTTAGTGACAGTGGAAAATCAAAGCATTTATTGATGTACCACTAATATCACTCCCTGCTTTTAAGTGAGGGAAGTCATGGGGGTGGAGCTGCGGTGGGGTTCATGGGTCACACTCTTACTTCCCTCCTTTCTTATTGCTTCAACGACATTGAAATGGAAGTGAAGTAGACTGCACGCTATATTTGTGCATCAGAGAGGATCGGTGTTCATCAGAGGGATCAGTTTTCATCTGTGTGCAACATGTTATAAATGAAAAATCAGCAGACCTAGCAATTAAGAAATGTATTTTTGTTTAATTTTTTATTAAAGTATAATGAACATATACAGCGTTACCTTAGTTTCAGGTGTACAACATAATGAGTCAGCGTTCCTGTACATTACTCAGTGCTCACAATCAGTGTAGTCTGTCACCAAGCAACCTTACTACTATCTCACTGACTGTATTTCCTATGCTGTACTTTTCATCTCTGTGACATATATTTTGTAACTGGAAGTTTGTAATTCTTAATCCCCTCTATCTGTTTCACCTATCACCCCACCCAACCTCCCCTCTGGCAACCATTAGTTTGTTCTCTGTATTTAAGAGTCTGTTTTTTGTTTGTTTCTTTTTTCTTTGTTCATTTGTCTTGTTTCTTAAATTCCACATGTGAGTGAGATCACTTAGTATTTGTCTTTCTCTGACTGACTTATTTCACTTGGCATTATCCCCTCTAGGTCCATCCACATTGTTGCAAATGGCAGGATCGCATTCTTTTTTATGGCTAATACTCCATTGTGTGTGTGTGTGTGTGTGTTTGTACACCACATCTTCTTTATCCATTCATCTGCTGATGGACACTTGAGTTGCTTCCATATCTTGGCTATTGTACAATGCTGCAGTAAACACAGGGGTGCATATGTCTTTTCAAATTAAGAAATGTGTTTTAAGACTCACTTTTCCACGGACTGTCGGTTGCCCCAGTTGTAAAATAAAAAGGTTATACGAGAATATATGATCTTTAGGATAGCACATCTTGACTTTTTTTAGCAAGGTTTTATTTTTAAATCTTTTTTAATGTTCAATGTCTAGTTCTGTTTGTTTTAGATTGTCAGTCCTGACGTGGGTTTTTCACTGCACGCCATCCCTTTACTTTTGTGGTCTATCTCTGTAAATCATTAGGGACAGATTGGCTCTGAAGCTATGAAAGGAATCCCGTGTAGGGTGGTGGGAGTAGAAAGGAAAAAGCTGATCTGAGAGACATACTCAAAAATAAGTATGCTGATAGACTTATTGATAGGCTGATTTTATCATCTCTGGTATCCAGAAATGAATCTTAAGGTTTCTAATGATGGAACGTAGAAGAACAGGACCAGCTCTGTCAGAACAGTAAGAGGAGGTTCCATGTGAAACTAAAGATGAGTCTGTGGGGGACATCTTGAGACAAAGATTTTTAAATGGGAATTTAGAGTACAAGTTGAAGCTACAGATGTAGATTTTAAATTTCTCTATTTAAATTTAGGCAACACAAAACCAGGGTCTCATTTTATTTTATTTTTTTAAAGATTTTATTTATTTATTAGATAAAGAGAGAGAGCACACGAGCCGGGGGAGAACCAGAGTGAGAGGGAGAGAGTATCCCAAGCACACTCCATGCTGAGTGTGGAGCCCGATGTGGGGCTTGACTTCACAACCCTGAGATCATGATCTGAGCCGAAAACAAGAATCGGCTACTTAACTGACTGAGCCACTGAGCCCCCCCCCCGCCCTGCAAATCAGGGTCTTTTAAAGTGTGCAGATACCATGGAAAGCCTTTTTCTACTGGCTATTTATTGAAGAACTGTATCAGCATGTTGATTGCTGTTCTCTCAGCCAGGAGGGTAGTCTCTGTGCAGTAGAGAACCCCTCTTTGCTATAGGTCATTTGGAATAATCATTCTTTTAATATTTTGGATAGTGCTAAGTTTCCTTAGTCTGGAGAGCCACAGTGGTAAGACTACATTAGTTGGTTGGCTTTTAATAATTATTTCTCTTTGCTCCCGAGTTTTCTGTTCTATTTGCTTGTAAAGATCTATATTCAAGCAGGTCAATAGGCAATCTGCACAAATTACACAGAAATCTAAACCTCCTTAAGGGATTTTTAAAGTACCCAGTGGTGTTTTATGGCATACTTTCATTTGAATAACAAATACAAATACTTGTAAAGGCTTCCAAGCCAAGAGGATCCTTTCCTTGTGGAAACTTTAATTCCAGTTTGACCAATTCGCAGGCCTTGCAAAGGTGTTCCTTATTAATTTTCTCCCGCTTTATCCAGGTCTTGGGTCCATCGCCCTTCACTTTGTCCTTTTTCAGATCATCTCCATCAGTTTGCCAGGACAAACAATGTCTGTACTCCAAATTGGAAAGGTGAATTTACTGTTGCACGTCATGCTCCCTAATCCACGGTCCCTGACTGGTCTAGTGTCTGCTTGGCTGCTGCGTGAGCTGTCGGACACACATTCCATTACTTGATTTTTCTTTTTAAATATTTTCTGTAAGTGTAATACATAGAGTTCTGAACTTGCTCACTTAAAAGTCATCTTGATAGGAGAATTGGGAGAGGACAGAAAGTTTGTCGTCTTAGGTCTGATTTTCATCACTTACTGTAACTTCTGCACATAAGATTATAGGTCTGGTCTGCCCCTCATTTCATTATCTATCAAATTAAAAATCTTCATGAAAGTTGATGAGAGTGCAGGATTTTCAAATGCCAGGAGCAAATAAAAAAGAAAAACCAGAGAGAATATCTACACTTGTATCTCGTGTTGTTGATCCTTGCTAGGATCAGAGGAGCTTTTGGCCTTCCAGGAGCTGAAACATGGAGGGTGGTCAGAGAGTGAGGGCAGAGCTGGATGAATGTGAATTGTCTTCCTTAAAATTATACATTGGTTTGATTGAAGACTTTATCTTAGAAGAGAAAAAGAATCGTTTTTTTAAACATTTTAGTTTGCCAAAATAGGAACTACAAACAAGGCATTGTTTTTCATTATGCATTTGTATTTGTCAAATGAATGAATTCAGAGTTGAAGTGGGAAATGCTCTTCAGCATTTTTCTATTAGAGTTAGGAGTGTTTTGTTCCTCCTATTTCAACATTCCAGGCTTCTGAGAAGGTAGGCAGAAAAGTGCTTACAAAACCTGACTTGTATGTTTTCTTGTATTGTTCTCACGTGTGAATCTCTCCTCATTTTTACTTCTCACTCTTCTTCCCAGGTGAATGGAGGCATTGAGAACACATTAGAGAAGGAGGTGGTGCAGTATGACTACTACTCCTCTTATTTTGATATATTCGTAAGTATTTCCTGTTTTACATTTCATTTCAGATATGATGAATCTGTAACCAGCAGGTAAATTTCCTCCGAATAGATCACATGTTCCATGCCATTCTCTTTCCCTCTCTCGAACACTGGCCTGCCTTTTCCCTCAGTTTCTGGCCCAGTCCGTATGCTCTCACTCTCTTTGTAAGGAACTGTCCAGTCACAGGAAGGAAGGACATGATTAGTGAGAGATAAGGAAGGGCAGCAGAAGGAGCCATTCTGCTTTTCTTGGAGGAGAGCCTTTATTCTTTTCATAGAAGCCAGCAACATACCCTAATCACTAACAGGAAAATTCCCCTTTTTATATAATAACACTGTGAAAATGCCATTCCTTTTCTGCCTTGAGGTAGATTTCCAAGAGTACTTTTAAATACTGTGTTTTAATTTTTCTATAATTGGAGTTTTTGAGGAAAGTGATCTTTTGGTAATCCTGGGCAACATCAGCCAGTTGCAGAATTGCACAGATGCAATTCTCTGTTGATGAGGCCTTCAGTTCATTCAAAGGAATGCTTAAATCTTTCTAGGACGCACTGTGACTCTCACTGGCCTTGATACATCTCCCTGGTATCTCTTTATAGTTGATGGTGTAAGTAAATCAGATCGTAACATTGTGTTAAATGCAGTGTAGGCAATATTCACAGTGAATTCCTCTAAATTCAGTTTACCTACTTTCTTCACTACGTTTAGAAGCTTTATGCAGAGTGGTTTAAGAGCAGGACCCTTAAAGTCAGAAAAACCTGGTTTGATTCACAACACTGTCACTGTTTCTTTTAATATAGTGGGTCTAAACTTCAGTTTTTTCGTATGTAAAATGAGATCATCCTAGTTCTGAAAAGTAAATGAAGTAATGCATGGAAACCATTTAGCCCAATGAGCAATATATTCTAGACGCTCAGAGAACCATCTGCAGTCATTACCATCACCATTATTTTTGGTTGAGAATTTTAATGATTGAGTAATTATATTTTTAGTGGTTTTCGAACTACACTAGAAAGGCTTTTTGTTGCTGTTTTATTTCCGAAGGGGCCTGCAGAAGTGTGTATGGGGAAGGAGGTGGGACTCCCAATAAAGAGAGGTTAGGGTTCCCTGTCATAAGCCCCATTCAGCACAAGTAGTTCTGTTTTTATCTGTACAGTATGTTTCCAATAAGATTGTGTTGAACAAGTGTTTGGTTACTACAGAATATTTGGAAAACCACTAATATAATTTAATCCCCTCATTTTTCCAAACAAGGAAATTGAGTTTCTTTGGTTCAGTGTCCTGACCCACCCCAGGTCATTGAAGTTGGGGGCAGAGCACGTTAGATCCCAAATCTTGACATTTTTTTCTTCTCAAAACTATTGACATATAATAGCAAGATTGATTTCTCTTTTTTCTCTTCTTTGTCTTGCTGAATTTATCTTAAAATAGCCTCAGCCGGGAAACCAGGCTAATCTACCAGCCAGATCTCGGAGGGTTGTCTGTCCTTTATGCTTGGGGAGTCAGTGGTACTGGCCAAATAGGCAGGGCCCATTAGTTCAGACTGGAAAGACTGGCGTGTCTGGCCTGGGAAATGGACACGGCCTCCAGGAAACCTCGGGACCTGGAAGACTTCGAGATAGAGGGCTGACGAAGACTTACCCTTTTGCCAAACCCAGAATTCAGGGATAGAGCTGGAATGAATAGAGAGGCTAAACAGTTCACATACTGTTGGAAAACACATTTTTAATGAAAACAGCAAATTAAAAACAAAATCTAACTTGTGACCTTCATTTACATAAAAGAATCGTAAGTGTGGTCCTCTGGTCAATGGCCGCAAAAAAGCTGTCAGCCTCCGGCCTTTCAGCAGTTTCGATTAGTGAGGAACTTTTGGCAGAAAGAACCCTGCCCTCAGGCACTGCTCAAGAGTCACCTGACTTCTCCCTACCCACAAAAGGCATGTCTTCCAAGGAAACAGTAAAATCTTATTCTATGTGTATTTCTTACTAGGTGAGAATTACAAGGACAGCTGTGACATAGTGGTTCAGTAGAGTCCAGCCACCGGGGTTCAAGTCCCGGCTTCCTCACTAAGGAGTTGTGTGACTTTGTGCAATTTTTCTATCCAGCTTATGTGCGTAATGGGATTAATGATAGCAGTTGATAACGCATGGGATTGTTGAGGAAGGGATTACATGGGATAATAATACACATAAAGGGTTTCACAAAAGTCCCAGAGCCACCCTCAATAACCGGGTGGTAGCTACTCGGGTAGAACTGTCCCAATACCCCCGCAACCCAGAGCTTTATGATGGACTTTACTAAGAACCTGGTATCTTCCAGAGGTGAGCGTTTGTACCAGGAGTGGAAAAGTCAACTTTCAGAACATTTTCTCCAGTCTTAAAAGGGTATCAGAAATATATGTGCACTCAAATAGAAAGGAAAAATAAAACATGTAATTATATATTCTTGTGTTGGTAATGGGACGTGAATTTGAACCCTTATTTGGGCAGCATTGCACAGATTCTAAAGCAGGGATCTGAATATAGGTCTACAGCCCAGTGCCAGTCTTCAGTTAAGTCAGAATAATAAAGACGCTTTGGTGAGTTCTTCATAAAACTCAATTATTTTATATTTGTATCTTTTTTAAAACATACCTTGTCTTTTTTTTTTAATATAGCTTTTGGCAGTTTTTCGGTTTAAAGTGTTAATACTTGCATATGCTGTGTGCAGACTGCGCCATTGGTGGGCCATAGCGGTGAGTAGGTTTGTGTGAGTGGTTCGTCTCCTCCAGTGCTACTCACGACAGGGACGGGCTGGGGGAGAATGCGCTTTTCATCTGGGTTGAACTCTGCTAGCTTCTCCTGAGTCCCCTTCCTCCACCTTCAGTAGGTTCAACACGCCGGGGCAGCTTTCCAGTGGTGATGAGTAACTAGCTGCGTCTCAGTGGATACTGAGCGAGATGAGGAACATAGAGCACCAACAGTGATGCTTGGCCAAGCACCAACGCACCCTCCACCTCACTTTGCAAATGAGTGTTGAGATCAGCACCTGTGTCGCAAAGATACTTGGAAAATTTCCCCTTTGGTTGAAACTGCTTGGTAATTTTTCATGACTCGCTCTCTGCTTATTTTGATAATTGCCTTTCTTGCTATTTTATCCCCTCCCTCCAATATTAAAGGGAAAAGTTCCCATGCTCCTTTTTATTGTTGCCTTCAGGCTTCTTGAAGGCAGTGGTGTTTTTAAAGATTTATTTACTTTAGAGAGAGAGAGAGCGCATGCAAGGGGAGGGGGAGAGACAGAGAACCTGAAGCAGACTCCCTGCTGAGCTCCGAGCTGGGTGCGGGGCTCGATCTCTCAACCCTGAGATCATGACCTGAGCCAAAACCAAGAGTCAGATGCTTAACCAACTGAGCCATCCAGGCACCCCGAGGATGGTGGTGTTTTTGCTCATCTCTGTTTCTTTGCATCTGGCTCGGAGCTTTCGCACATGCTTTTCACCGTCAGTAAATATTTACTGGTTGAAAGAAGAATTATAAGCCTTTCTGCCTCAATTTTTTGCCATTTCTGCAGATATCTGAACACTTGCCTTTCGGAGAGCTCTAATAAGCCAGGTGTATGGGGGGAATGTTGAGCCCCCCCAGCTGGAGAGAACTGCTCAGGAATACCTGCAGTCCTGCTTCTGGAGTGAGGCCTCGGGGTGTGTGTGGGGGCCGGCATGGCTAGCCCAGCTGAGGACAGACTCTCTCCTAAGACACAGTCCACTGGGAGCCACATCAGCCTGGGGCTTCTCTTCTGAGCATCCCCAGAATCATAGGACTGACATCAGACCATCAGCTGAGCCACATGCTAATGTGTCTCAGATGTAGGCTGACAGTATTAGCCAGACTTGACTCCTTTTCCTGAATACATTTTTGCTGGTAACAAATTGCTGTGATTGTCCGTTCCCAGTTTTCTACAGCCGTCCCATTTGAGACGTTCTACTCCAGAGTCTCCTTAATGTACACTAGTGTTTGTCAGACCATCTGTCTCAGTATTTGTTCAGAGGAGTGAGTGACTTTCAGTGAGTTTTTAGAAAGTATCTTCAATATCTATTTTTTAAATTTTTTAAAAGATTTTACTTATTTGTCAGGGAGAGAGAGAGCACAAGCAGGAGCTGCAGGCAGAGGGAGAGGGAGAAGCAGACTCCCCGCTGAGCAGGGAGCCCCATGAGGGACTCGATCCCAAGACCCTGGGATCATAACCTGAGCCGAAGGCAGACGCTTAACCGACTGAGCTACCCAGGCGCCACAAGTATCTTCAATATCTTAACCAAATTATGAAGTGATGGATCATGATTAGCACATCCATTTGATTATTTTTGATTTTTCTTTTTAAAAACATTTGCAGAGGGGCAGGAGCCAGCTGGAAGAAGGACTAACCTAGTACCTAAAAAGGTACTAAGTGTCAGCCTATAAAGTTAGTGTCAGAATGTAAAATGCCTCCTCTTCCAGGAAGCTCACTGGCTGCAGGGTGTGTGTGTGTGTGTGTGTGTGTGTGGTGATTTGCTAACCAATGCTGGCTCTGCAACTGTGTTAATACTTACAGACTTCACACCCGATGTCCCCTGACCCCATTCTGTCAGTCAGGCTCCTGTTGGCATCACTCTGGGCAGGTGTCATGTCGCTAGGAACCCTAGTTGGGGGATGAGGGACAAGGTCCTGCGGGATGATCTCTGGGCTCCCAACCACTAGGGGGAGCCCCGCCTCTGCATTTCAGGGGTCCCTTCTGTGGGGAGGGTGCCTTTGCATGTTGCACCTTGTGGGGGACAAAACTTAGGTTCCCAGCACACTAGCCTGCTAGACCCTTGGAGGAGGGAGAGCACCAGTAGCCAGGGAGGGATCGGGCGCCACGGAGAAGCCCACGTTGGCCCAGTGCGCGTTCAGGGGCCGGAGACAGAGTGATGTGGGCAGGAGCCGGGCCTGGCTGAGCTTTTCCAGGCATTAGGAGCTTCTGGCTCAATCAGGTGTGTTTGGGAGCAGGTGTCTTCCCCACGTAAAATGTCTAATTCGAATGGTGCTGGATTATGTGTCTTTCAGCTGACGACAGCAGTGACCAGTGCCTTTTTACTCGCAAAAGTGATCCTCTCAAAGGTACAGCCTCCCACGTTTTCTTACAGTTACCATCTATAATGGTGAAGCCTCGTTTTCCAGTGTGAGCTCCTGGTAACCACATTTCCCTCTCCTGGTCACGTCTGTCCTTCCAGCTTTTCTCCCAAGGGGCTTTCGGCTACGTGCTCCCCATCATTTCATTCCTCCTTGCCTGGATTGAGACGTGGTTCCTGGATTTCAAAGTCTTACCTCAAGAGGCAGAAGAGGAAAATAGTAAGTGTCCCCCAGGCTAGGCTAATGAGAGCGGCTAGGGACCGAGCTAGAAGGAAGACCTGGAAGTGCTGATTGGAACGGAGCTTAGCTTTGTGCTAAGACTTCTTTTCAGTGTAATGTTAACAGCATCTTATTGTGGCTAACCTTGCCAAGAAGCTACCAGAATTGTGACATCAGCCCCAGCATCTGCATTTCTTCTCTTCCAGGACTCCTGATAGTTCACGATGCTTCAGAGAGGGCGGCACTTATACCTGGTGGTCTTTCAGATGGTCAGTTTTATTCTCCACCTGAATCTGAAGCAGGTAAAAAAATGTGATTATCATTTGTGTTTTCATCCATCACTCAATAGCTCGGCCCTCCCCCCCGCTCCTTCGCTCCCTCTGCTCTCAAAACACTGAGCAGACATTGAACACAGCAGACACCGAGGATACGACAGTAACTGAGACGTGGTCTTGCTGTGGGACCCGTGGTGAGACCCAGAGTGTAAGGTAAATGTACCCGAGGGCCACAGACCCTGTGACATGCGATCTGCATCTCAGAAGACAGGCGGAGCAGGGGAAGGGTCTTGATGCTCTCTTCTTCCCTGCCACCCCCTCACCTGACCGTCCTCCAGGACCCCCCTGTGTGAGGAGGGATCTCTGTCCACCTGGTTGCCCACGACAGAGACCAGAGCCTCCCTGTGGACCCGCCCTTTCTCAGGGCTCCCATCCCATTGCTCTCCCTGCCATTTCCATCCTCTGTATTCCTGCCTCCTGGGTCTCATGCATTGTACCACCTCCTGTCTCCTCCACCTTCCACTCAGCCTTTCCTGCTGCGGTTCCTGCACCAGCCCCCTGTGTCCCTGCCTCAGTCAGCCTCTCCCAGCCCCACCAGAAAGCCATGTGACCTAGAACACTTGCATTGCTCCAGGAGTTCCTGAATCCACTCTAGGAGGTGAAAGTCTCATTATTCCTGTTTCAGAGACGAGCAGATGGAAGCACAGAAAAGGGAATAATTTGTGCAAGGTCATAGTAAGAGGTGGAGCTAGAGTTTGAACCCCGGCTCAGTGTTAGAGTCCACATTCACAGCTAATCCATATGTGGGCTTTCAGTATTAATGGAAATGCAGCATTGATCACATCTTCTGCCCAAAAGCCTTCACTGGCGGAAGGGATTAAGGAATTCATGGTCCTTAGCCTGGCAGCAAGCACCAGTTTGACCTCACCAGTTGTCCAACCTCCCAGTACCGTCTCCCTGTGTTCCCTTCTTAGCTTTGCTGAAAACATTGCATGCCCAAACCCTCAAGCCATTGCCCAGCTTCTTTCCTATCCTTTCCACTGTTGCTCTGCAGTCCTACTCTCCACTCACAGGAGAGAAGGCTTCTCCCACCCCACCCCCACCCCCTGGCTCCCTGGAGGTGTTCTCTGCATTTCCTCAGGGACTCTCCCCCAACCCTGTCATCTGTGCTGGCTGCACTGCCCTCAGCACTGACCTGGCCTGTTTCTACCACTGGGATTGCAGACTGAGTTGGAGACTGCATTATTTTATTCCCAGCATTGAGCTCAGTAAGTAATGAAACACACACACACACACACACACACGATAGTAGAGCAGATTCCAGGCAGAAAGACTCATGTGAGTGATCAGAGGCACAGCAAGGGGACAGCGAGTCAGGGGAACTCCAAGTAACCTGATATTCTGGACTATTGGTATCGGATCTAAAAGTAGGTTAAACCATGAAAGCATAGAATCTGATGAAATATAGATATGAATTAGCAGAAAATATCTCTCTCAGCCAGCAGAAACTCAAATAAGTGTTAAACTCTTGATTACCTCATTATGAGGGTTATTTCCTGGAGGTGTTTTTTGTATGTCAGGATTTGGTTTTTTTTGCAAAAAAGGAAGTTCACATTTTAGTTCATGCTTTTGATAGATTTTATCTTTCTAATCTAATATAATTTCTCAGAGGCATGTATTTACTTAGAAGTTCAGAGCAGCAGGATAATAATACAGGAAGAATACCACTTAGACATTCTTCATCAAGCTTCAGTTCTGAATCCATTGGCTTCCTGCCTCTGACTTTTACCGCCACCTAGTGGTGTTTGGGAGCATTACCATTTCATTGGATCATGAGCTGAACTAGAACTAGAGCATTGGCAGGGTGTTGCTGGTACTGCTTTGTTCAAGGCAAAATGCAGGTAAGTTGCAGGCAGAGAAGGAGTGTTCAAAGTGACTTACTTTATTGTATTATATTTTCACTGAACATTCAAGTTAGGAAAGAATTAAAATTAAAAACTATTAATGGAATCAATGTGCCTAGAACATAAGATTCGACTCTAAAGCACAGCTAGCTCATTCGGGCAGTGGCTACAAATGAAACAGAACAGGAGTCTGTGCTCCTGCTGCCCGGGCACGGATCCAGCGCTGATGGGCCCCTGGTGGAGGAGAGGGCGTCTGGGGTCTGCTTGCCTTCTCCTGACTTTCTTTCTCCAGCACCTAGTGCAGAGCCGGCACAGAGTAGATGTAGAGCTGTGGAAGGAATGGGTGAGAAGAGAGAAAGAAAGACATCAGAGGCACCAAAAATTAAAATCTTAGCACTTTTTCTTGTAAAGGATAGGCTTGAAATTTAGTATCTTAGAGACTTGGAATATTAGCACCTTTTGTTAGATGTACTTTGAAAGGATATAAAGGTGGTGTGTTTGCAGGTTTGCATGTTGGTCTAACCGTGTCCTGCTTCCCCATGTATTCAGTGGAAGGAAGGAGGAAGCACAGTCCTCTGTCAGAAGATTGGGCTGAAGGTGTTATGTGTGGTCAGACAGCTGAAGTGAACCAGTCGTGATGCTGAGGAAAAGTTAGTTACCTTGTAAATCATCGAAAGACTTAATTTGAAGAATAGTTCAATTGCATCATATAATCTGTGCTAAGCAAATCTAGAGAAAGACACTGTAATTCTAATTTTACACTTTCTAATAGCAACCAGCCATACATGCTGGTTTGCCCTGGACAGTCTTGGCTAACTCCTGGGGTTCCATGTAATTATTATTAGAACTCCTTTGATCTATAGGAAATGTTCTTGTTTAGATGATCAATTCTATGGTCACCTGATGTGTAATCAACAGATTTGAAACACAGTTTTTCTACTTTTTATTAAAAATTCTGAAGTGTATTAAAACATCACCAGTGAGGATACTATCTAACCTTGATTAAAAAAAAAAAAGAATAGCTTTAATGAGTTAAAATTTGCATACCATAAAATTGACCCATTGTAAATAGGCAATTGCATGATTTTTATACTTTTAAGCCAACATCACAGTATAATTTTAGAGCACGCTTATCATCCAAATATATTTTGTATCTAATGCTCGCTCCTATTTCCAGTCCTAGATAAACCACTGATCTACTTTCTGTCTTGAAAATATGCCCTTTTTGGACAATTAATACAAATATCACAGAATATGTAATTTTTGCAATGTGGCTTCTTTTACTTAGTATAATGTTCTTGACAGCCATTCATGTTGTGGCATGTGTAAGTCGTTTGTTCCTTATGTGACTCAATACTATTCCGTTTTATGGGCATACAGTGTTTTCTTTATTTATCAGTGGCTAGACATTGGAATTGTTGGCAGTTTTTGCTATTATGACTAATCCTGCTATGAACTTTTATGTGCATGTCTTTGTGGGGACATTTGTTTTATTTTTCTTAGATTCCTAGGAGAGGACTCGCTGGGTATTATGGCAAGTTTCTGTTTAACTTTTCAAGTGATTGCCAAAGTGTTCTCCAAAGTTGCTGTACCATTTCACATTCCTTCCAGCAGTGTGTAAGGATTTGTTTCTCCATGTACTTACCCACACTTGGCAGAGGCTTTTTGATTATAGTTATTCTGGCAGGTATGAAGTGCTGTCTCCTTGTGGTTTTCACTTATGCCTAAGGACTGGTGACCTTGAGAACCTTTTCATGAGCTTATTAATTATTCATTTATCTTCTTTGGAGAGATGTCTGTTTTACCACCTTTTTTAAAGTTATGTTGTTTGTCTTCTTATTGAATTTTAAAAGTTCCTTAGACATTCTAGATAAAAGTCCTTTATCAGATAAAAGTCCTTTAAATGATGCACAAGTATTTCTTTCCCAGGCTGTAAACTTTTCATTTCCTTCGTGGAGCTTTTTAAAGCACATGTTTTGAATTATGATGAAGTCCAGTTTATCAGAATGTATTCTTTTATGGATAATGTGTTTGTGGTCAGACCTAAGAACTCCTTGCCTTAATCTTGTCTCTTTCCTATGTTTTCTTCTAGAATATTTTATAGTGTTAGCTCTTCTACTAAGTTTATGGTCCATCGTGAATTAATTTTCATGTATGGAGAAGGTAGGGAATTAAGTTTATTCTTCTGCCTTTGGATATCCAGTTGCTGCAGTACAATTTGTTGAACAGACTATCCCTTCCTGAACTGAATTAACTCAGCACATTTGTCAAAAACCATTTGACCATAAATGTAAGGGTTTATTTCTGGACTCTCAGTTCTCTTCCATTGACTTGTATGCTCTCTTAGCGTGAGTACCACACTGGCCTTATTACTGTAACTTAATCTTTCTGTAGCTTTGAAATCAGGTGCTGTAAGGCCTTGCTTCAAAGGCCCACCCTGCTGTCCCCAGAACCTCATGTGTCAGTGATAAAGCTTTCCACACCCTCTGTGTGTGCGGCATCATCAGTCTCATCATCCAAATCAGATTTTGGGTGGGTCCCTCCCCCCACTGCTTCTGCAGGGTGACCACATCAGTTCTCCAACTTTGTTCTTTTTCAACGTTGTTTTGTCTATTCTAGGTCTTTTGGGTTTTCATGTCCATTTTGGGATGAGCTTGTTAATTTTTGTGAGTAAAGCCTACTACATTGGGTTTATAGATGAATTTGGGAAGAATTGCCATCACGACAATATTGAATCTTCTAATCCATGAACATGGACCCTCTCTGCATTTATTCAGATATTCTTTAATTTTTCTCTGCATTGTTTTGTAATTTCCAGCATACAAGTTTTGCTCTTCTTTTGTTGAATTAATTCCTAAGCGTTTTATCCTTTTTAGTTCTATAGTAAATGGAATTGTTTCCTTAATTTCATTTTCATATTTTCCATGCTAGTATATAAAAATTCCACTGATATTTTGTGTATGGAATATGTACCTTGTGACAATGCTAAGCTTGTTCATGAGTTCTAGTTTTGGTTTTGTGTGTATGTAGATTCCATGGCATTATCTGCATATAGGATCATGTCATCTTCAGTTAAAGACTTTTTTACTTTTAATTTTCACTCTGTTAAATGTATTTATTTATTTTTCTAGTTGCACTGTCTAGAACCATAATACCATGTTAAATAGAAATGTCAAGAGCACACATCCTTGTCTTGTTCCTGGTCTTTTGGGGGATGCAGTCAGTCTTTCAACATTAAGTATGATGTTAGCTGTGGCTTTTCACAGATGCCCTTTATCAGGTTGAAGAAGTTTGCTTTTATTCTTAGTGTGAGAGTTTTTATCATGAATAGGCATTAAATTTTTGACATGCTTTTTATGCATCTATTGAGATGATAGTATGGTTTTTATCCTATATTCAATTGATATGATGATAAGTAATATTAATATATCACATCAACTGTTTATATAGGATAAATCCCACTTGGTCATGTTGTATAATCCAGTATTATTTTTCTGGATTTGACTTGCTAATATTTTCCTGAAAATGTTTGTACGTATATGTACATATGAAATATATGCTCATGATATTTTACTTACTGGTCTGTAGTTCTCTTATTAATGTCCTTGGCTTTAATATCAGTAATGCTGACCTCATAGAATACATTAGAAAGTCTTTCCAAACACACTATTTTCTGAATGAATTCTTCTTATGAATGATTAATATTAGTTTTCCTTTAAATATTGATAAATTCATCAATGAAACCATCAGGAACAAGAATTATCTTTGTGGAAAGACTTCTAATTACTAACTCAGTTTCTTTACCTATTGTATATGGATGTATTCAGATTTTTTATTTCTTGAGTCTATTGATAATTTGTGTCTTTCTAGGAATTCATCATTTCTTCTGAATTACTTATTTGTTGACATAAATTATTCATAATATTCCCTTATGATCATTTGTAACTTCTGCAGAATTGGTAGTGATGTTCTTTTTTTCTAGTTTTGGTAGTTTGTGTCTTCTCTCGTTTCCTCTTTGTAACTCTAGGTTGAGGTTTATCAAACTTGTTGATATTTTCAAAAAACTGGCTTGTTTACATTGGTATTTCTTTCTTGTTTTTCTGTATTCTGCTTCAGTTATTTCTATTCCAGTTTTTATTTCCTTTATTCTGTTTGGGTGGGTTTAGCGTGCTCTTCTTTTCCATGTTTGATTTTACATTTTTCCTTTCTGATGTAGGCATTTTTAAAGCTATAAATTTTCTTCTAGGCATTGCTTTGGCAACCTCTTATGAGATTTCATGTGTTATGTTTTTATTTTCATGCACTCTTGGCTTTCAGCAGGTTGCCTATTAGGTGAAACTATTTGTATATATCCCAATCGGTATTTCTTTACTTTATTAGATGTGTAGATTAATATTTCTCAGCAAAATTGGCCCAAACTCTTAACCATAAGGGAGTTTGGGCCATTGTTTCTTCAAACATTTTTCCTGTTCTTTTTTTTTTCTTTCTGCTCTATCTGGGAGTCCCATTCCATTAATGCTATCTCATTGGTCTCTGAGCTCTGTTCAATTTTTCTTCAGTTTTTTTCTCTGTTACTCAGCTTGGATAACATACAGCACTATTTTCAGGTTCACAGATTATTTCTTCTGCCAATTTGAATATTCTCTTAAACTCCTCTAGAGAATATTCCACTTAAATTATTATATTTTTCTATTCCACATTTTACTTTTAAGTATCTTTTCTTTTTTATAATTTATCGCATCCTTTAGAATATCTGTTTGTTCATTTATTGTTGTCAGACTTTACTTCTTTTAACATGGCTTTCTGTGCTTTCTTGAACATATTTATAATAGCTGCTTTGAAGTCTTTGCTAAATAAAAAACCTGGACACACTCAGAGACAGTTTCTATTGATTGTCAGGGTTTCCCCTGTGCCTGAGAATAGTCACACTTTTTGATTCCTTGCCTTCTTTTTTTAATTGAAAAATATTTTGTTGAAAAAACATGGTAGCAACTCTAGAGTCTGATTTTTTTTTCCATAAAAGGTTGCTTTTATTGTTATTTTTTTGCTTAAAAAATTGCTTAGGCTAAATCTGTGAAATTATGTCCCTTGTAGTATGTGGCTTGTGATGGTTCTACTCAAGGTTTTTTTTGTTTTGTTTTGTTTTTTTAATTTTAAGCCTAGCTCCCCAGGGACCACCTCTGTGTCTACATAGTTTAGTGGTAGCCAGTGATTGGATGGAGGTTGTGCTTAAGCACCTTGATAAGACTTCCATCCTCTGTTATGTGAAATAAATCAGAGAAAGACAAATACCATATGGAATTTAAGAAAGAAAAAAAAGACAAAGAAAAAAGCAGACTCTTAAATACAGAGAACAAAATTGTTACCAGAGGGGGAGGTAGGTGGGCAGATGGGCGAAATAGGTAAAGGGGATTAAGAGTACATTTATTGGGATGAGCACTGAGTAATGTTTGGAATTGGTGAATCACTATATTGTACCCCTGAAACTAATACAACAGTATACATTAGTTATACTGGAAATTTAAAAAAAGACCTCCATCCTCTGACAGATAGTTATGTGTATATATTGAGTAGCATATTCAGATTTTAGGGAATTTCAAGTTTTCCTCTGCTTGTACTCTTTGCTGAGTCTTTTCACATCTCTGCATATGTCCAAAGCCTCAGGATTGACCAGGAGGCTCTTTTGGGTGTCTGCATGCACACAGCTTCAGCCCAGCACATGCTTGCTGCAGCCACGACCCCAGCCGCAGACCAGCAGAGCCCCTGCCTTCCTGCTTGCACACCACACAGCTTGTCAGCTCGCCTTCACGTCACTCCCCACCCCCAATTAACTCAGCTCCTCACACTGTGTAACTCTGCTGCCAGTCCTCATGGCCTGTCCTATCTTGGAAGAACCTTCATGCCTATTGAGCTGAGTACTGGGAGGTGGGAAAGGAATGGAACCAGCTCTCGGCAAGAGCACTACTACTGTTGTTTCCTATCTGCAGCTTTTCAAGCATAAACACTTCTAGATTGTTGTATGTCTTTGGACAATTCCCAACTGCTAAAATGGTTAGTTTTATTTATCTAGTCCAGTTTTATAGTTGCTTTTCAAGGAGATTTGTTAACTTCACTTGACCATAACCAGAAGGCCTTGCTAGCATTTATTTTTAAATTATGTAAAACATACATATTACTACGTTTTAATTAAAAGTTTGGCTTTAGTTAGGAGTCCCAAATAATTCCAAGACATGTCAGCTTGTTGTGGCTCAAATGCCATTAGTCTGACAGGTGGAAATAAGTCCAGAAACAGGAAGACTTGGTATGACGATCTTCCTCAGACTCATTTCCAAGTGAGAACGCATTAATCTGCCCCAGTGTGACTATGATTTACGGCAATTTAAGAGGATGGGAAGTGAAGCCTTCTGACCACTATTTATGTTACCACAAGCTTAACCTGAGCCGTGTGACATTTATGAGGTTAAGATGTGGGGCATGATCTTTTCTTAAGTTTCTCTGCTATTCATTCTCCTGCTATAATGCAGGCAGACATTCTCAGAAGAAAAAATGTGCTGTTTGAGGTGTATTATCTGACCAGGGGGAAGCAGCTCTGGCTTTCAGCCGGCTCCTCCTGAGGCAGGCTGCTTCCTTTGTGTGTGAGAAGGCTCTGTCCCTCACCTGCTGCCTTGTCTTCCCATGGATCCTGTTTTATGTCCCTTCCCTGATTGAGAGAGTAACACTTGCCTTTTATAAAAATGTGCACAGAACAGCAATCACAGAACCTGTCCTTCAAACTCTGTGCCACGTCAGTGTTGACAGCAGTTCGTCTCCTGCTCGTTTTGTGTTTGTAATTCCACATAATTGTGGTCGTACTCCTAGTATTATTTATACCCTTTTTTTAAAATTATAATTTAAAAATTATAAAGTCTGTTGTACATATTTTGGAATATTCAGAAATGATTCAAGTCATCTGGTTATTTTCTTGTAGGCTTTCTGATTGGCACATATGTACTTAAGTTTTTATTTTTGTAATTATCCTATGGGATATCGTTCTTTTCATTACATATTTGCTTTTACTTTATAAAATGTGCATTTTCCATGCTGTAATGAGCTATGTATATATAAGTGGATACAAGATATTTGTGGAAATAATTTTTAAACTTTTCTTCTAGCCTCAGACATCTAGTTTTTTTTTCCTGATTTTTAGCAATATCTACTTAATGGAAAACAGGTATCATCAGACGTATTTCCTAAACAATTAATTCCAGAATGAAATGGTAGGCTCAAATGTACGAAAAATATAAGGTTCACCTTTTTTTTTCTCTTTCCTTTTCCCTACCTTGTAGGATCTGAAGAAGAAGCTGAAGAAAAACAGGACAGTGAAAAACCACTTTTGGAACTATGAGTACTACTTTGGTTAAAGTAAGTGTTTGAAAGTGAAAGTGTAACAAGAAACTAGTTAAATATGGATCATTTCTTTGAGTCGATTCAAGGTCAAATTTAATAATATAAATACAAATATATAGCCAGATTTATCCTAGTCACATGAATTTATAGTTATATTTTATTCATGTAAAATTTAACATTCTTTTGCATAGATGTGTATTTGTAAAGTATGAAAAATAACTCAGAGCTCAAATTTCTTTTTTTTCCCCTTGAGGTAAAACTGGCATATAACATTAGGTAAGTTTCAGGTGTACAACATTAGAATTCGGTATTTGTATACCCTACAAATCACTACTGCAATGTGATCACCATCATAAGTCTAGTTACCATCCACATTTCTACAGAATAAGGATGAGTTCATTATTGTTTACTTAGCCAGAATGTCTCCATGTCAGATGTTGTTCAGTTACACACCCTATCTGTGTGAGGGTAGCGGTCCCAAGGGATGTGGGTACCAAGTGTCTCTGTCTACACCTGAGCACGTGGGACTAGAATGGTAAGTGACCATCCCAGGTGGCACAGCTAGCAAGGGGCAGAGCTGGGACTCAGGCCCCCCCAGTCTGGTACCAGGGTCCGCCCTGGCCCTGCACCCAGATATCCCCCAAATGCTGTGGAGCTTCTGTGAAGAACCGTGTGGTCCAATCAGAGCAGGAGGTCATGGGCCTCCAGGTGGGGCCTGTTGTTCAGTCACTTCAGATCATCAAAGGAAAACACTTCAGCCTCAGAAATGCCAGCAAATAAACACAAAGTGAATTGTAGTAGCAGCAACTCTGCCTAATTATGTGAGGACAGAAGGAAAGTGGTGGCCGGCTCGGAGCTGCCGAGCAGCTGGGACAGGTGGGGACTGGCCGCAGAGTAGCCTGGACCGGTGAGTGGGCCCTGTTTCTTCACCCCCAAGGCCCCAACACACTCCAGACCTGCTTTCTGCATCGGTGGTTGAGACGCAGCAAAGATAGAGGCCTGTGAATAGTAAAGCTCTAAAATGCCTTAAAATAAATTCTTGTGTGGCCTCACCCAGGTCCTTTTGTGTCTGTAACAGCCCATCTTCAGCACACAAACTTTCTCGTAAAAATATAAGGCAAAGCGTAGCACTTTACTTTTTAACACTGTAGCTCAAATTTTTTTATGTTCTCTCTTTTTCCAAGTGTGAAAATCCATCACTGAAAGTCACTGGAGGGAAGAAAAAGGACCAGAGCTGGGTCTTCCTATTGAAAGTTGAAGGTGACATCCACTGCTGACTTTAATGAATGGCTAATAAAGAATTTATTTATTGTAATACCTCATAGACATTGTACCAGATCACGTACATTTAGGACCTGCCTGTGGCTGGTAAGATAATGTGATGATGCATCCTGTGTTAGTGAGACTGAGTCTGATCTGTTCATGAATAGTTGGAGCAAAGTCTTGTGCTGTATTCCCGATCAAAAGACTTATGAATATATTGGAATAACACTTTTTTAGTAAGCAGAGTATCTTTTTATTTGATTTGCAGTTTGGAATTTTTTGTTTCATGTCTCAGATTTCTTTTGTATTTCTTTTGTAACACCCAACATTTCCCTTGTGTTTTTTAACTCACGCTTATGCGCTCTTTGTACAATTTTAAAAAGTAATAAATACCAACATATCAAAATGGTTCATTTTATCTTTCTTGTTTTGCATTATGTATTTGGCTTGAAGTATTGGAATTACCAAAGGGGCCCAGGAGGGAATGTGAGTACATGTACAGCATAACCATTTTTGTATTATTTTCATTATGAAATAGCATCTTTCTCTGAGACGTATGGTTCTGAAATAGTGAGACTCTTTATTTTGAATCTACAGTCTGAACTCATTGCCATCATTTCTCTTTGTGTGGCTAATTTGAATTAAAATAAACTAAATTATATTGTGAACTCTTTCTTTCCAACATGAATATTTCCCTCAAGGCTTCATGCGAAGACAGTGTGTCTCTTAGTTTTCTTTCCTTATTCATTGTGTCCTTCAAGAAAAACTCAGTTATGAGTACTGACTGGTGCTGGTTTGGCAGGAAAGTAGCCATTTGTGCAGGTCAGATCAGCTCTGCTGGACCCTCAGCACACTTACCTGATGTGTATGTCTTCTGTGGAGCCTTGCTCGGTTTGACTCTACTGAAGGGACTGAGATGACTCAGTCTATGACATTTGGTTACACAGGTGAACTCAGGGCCTCCTATATCTGTGTTCTTGTGAGGGAAGAAGCACCTGCTGTTGTGATGTCTCTAGTCTATCTGTGCTGGTAGCTTCATGGGCGTGAATCTCGTGTCACCCTGTCCACACTGACAAAATGAGACTGAAATAGGAGCCTCAGTAAATCACCTGCCATGGAAAAGCACAGATCCTTGTGGAATGTGGGGGATCACCTAGTGCTACAAGAAGTCTGTGTGCTGTTTCCTTCAGAGCAGTGTCATCAGAGTGGACTGAGGGAGCAGCGTCTCAACAGTCCTGGTCATACGATCCCAACTCATGTAGCAGGTGCTGGAATGAACTTGGTATAAAATAGGGGGACACCCCACCCACAGCCTCACAGTATGTTTGACAGCAGGAGCAGGCGCAGATGGATATGTTCTCTCCATTAGCTGTGGCCTTTTGGAAGTGAGCAAAGTCAGCTGTGGTTTAACTGTCCTTATTTCATCTTCCAACACCCGAGCCACCGCTTGCACAGCCCCAACCAGCAGGGGCCGGTTTGACTTCAAGCATTTTCCACAAATCAACCACATTTGACAGAGCACGTTGACAAAACGAGCCTGAGAAAGTAAAGCACCATCACCACACCAGCGCCCTCCTGCCCCCCACACTGTCTCCTGCACCACCACCCTCCCCCTCTCTGCACCTCCCAGTCCAGGGCAGCCCAGGTCCAGTTGGGGAAGGAAGGTGCTAGGGAGTTGGAAGCCACAGGAGACACTGCCTAGGAGCCCCAGCAGTGACATCAGCCCCACACAGCTTTCCATCATTTGTTAGTTTCCCCCCTCTGTGCCTCTGTGCTTTCCACGTGCAGTAACAGGTCCAGATCTCTCAGTAGAGGCTCAGACATTTGTCCTAAGAGGTCTGATCACCTTCTTGAGAATCAAGGAGTAGACCGAAATTAAATTTCCACTTTCTTGTATCTGGTGGGTCTTAGGTCGTTTCCACATGGGAACCTCTACTTGGTTTCCAACAGAACCTGTTTCACAGAAACTGAAGCTGATTGTAAGTAAACAAAAAATCCTTCCCAATTTTAAATGAGACATTGTTTTATTCTATTATATAAAAACTTCTACTTCAAAACGATTCATTAGAAAAAAAGAAAAATAAACAATCACTTTCTTCTTCACCTACTGACCATGCATTGAACATTTTGTTTTACACCCATGTTTGAAAAGATACACATATTACTCAATAGAAACCATGTTCAAAGGACTGAACAAATATTGCACACAAATATATAAACAGACTCAATATATGAAAAGATGGTTATCCTCATCAGAGAAAAACAAACTCACCTTGGTGGAATACTGTTTTTCACGTGTCAGATTAGCAAAATCCTGATGTTTGACAGCAGTGTCCTGACACTCACCTACATGTGGTAGAAACGCACAGTGGTACTCTATTGGGTAAGTTGGCGGTACCTGTCAAAATGACCAGTCCACATGTCCATAGTGACATAAAGCAATATTATAATTTCAGCGTATTTTATAATAGTAAAAGATTGGAAATGATCCACTGGTCTATCACAAGAAACTGATCTTATAGAGTCACCAGTGAAATACTTTGCAGCCACCCTGTATACTGACATAAAAAAACTTAAGGATGTATAAATGAGAAGTGCAGAATAATGTATTTTGTATACTACATTTGTGTTAGAAGGAAGAAAATCCGATTTGTGCATTTATTTTTTATGTGTACATTCATATTGCATACATTAAAACTGGAAGGATGCACAAGAAACAAAAGTGTGACCTGTAAGTGGGTGGGGAGGTAGAGACAGTGGTTGAAGGAAGATTTTGCAATTCTGTTTTTAGAGTGTTTTCATTTTGGAACCATGTGAAGGTGTACTCTAAGAATTTTAGGGTCCTGACATGCATAGTTCTTCAACAACATTTTCTATTAATTTATTTTTTTGACAATCTACATTTTTTGTAGATGCATACTGCTTCATCATACAACATCATTTAGTTTGTTTTAGTTTCTCACTGGGCAGTTGAGTTAATTTGGGACCTTTGTAAATGGTAGTATGGTATTGCACATAAATTTTAGTGCATTCCTTTTGTGTGTGGGTGTGTGTGTGCGTGCACACACGTGCATGTGCGTGGGAGTGTCAGTTATTATTTCTAAAGTAGAGCTGCCAACAGTAGATGCTAATGCTGCTGAGGACTCACATGTGCCCCCAAACTCCAGGAAACAGGACACACTGTATCTCCTTATTACGGATGAGAAAATTATGGCACAGAGTTCAAATAGCTATAGACCCAAGATTTCAGTCCAGGCACTTGGCGTTCAGAGTCCAAGCACTTAACCCCTCCCCCACCCTACCTTTCCAGTGTTAGTGGGGCTCTTACGGTGTTCTTGTGAGATCAGGAAACATGGTGCCCGTGACACACTGAGCACACCCACCAGTCATGCGACATGTTATACTGTCACCACAGAACGTCTTAAACCAAATGATCTGAATCTGCTGATCTTTGAAGGAGAAATAACCTGGGCACCTTCACTGGCTGTGGCCCCTGGGGCTGGTGCCCCAAAGAAGACGTCATAAGGAATATCTCAGGGTAAGAATTAGAAATGTGGAATTGACCATTATTACAATCACTGCTGAATTGGAAGTCTCAGTTGTCATGCTGTCCCCTCCTTGGACTCTCAGATTGCACCAAATGAAAGTACACAGAGGCCAAAGTAGACATTTAATTGTTTTTATTATGCCTATTTTGTAAAACAGTACAAAATTCAGGTAGCAAAGATTGCAGCTTCCAGATGTGTAGAATAAAAGGCTTCCAGGCAGTTGTCTGGAGAAGGAGCCCCAGGGGACATGACTAGAAGTTACATGTGGGCTGTATTCAGAGGCATGGGGACTGGGTGCCTGAGGAGCTGGTGGACATTAAGGAGAGAATGGTGCTGAAGCCCCTATGGATGGCCCCCTAGCCCCACCCCTAGGTCATGGCAGAATTTGTTCTTTTGGCAGAGTGAAAGTTTCTGTTTACCCAGTGGTTTGTTAACCTGTTCTGCAATAATGACACAAGAGAAAAAGACACATTTGAACTGAAATAACCCAAACTGAGAAAGCAAGCCCCGACTAGATTCTCAGCAGACGTTTTTAGGGACAATAGCCCATGGAGACAAGTGGACCCTTGGTGCCACCATGTGTTGGAACTCTTCCCATTGCCATAGAGTGCTGGTCTCCCAAACAGATAGAAGGTGATGATGGTGGAGTAGATCAGGCTCTTGAAGAAGAGGAGGAGGTAGGTGTAGTAGGCAGAAGTGGTCTTGAGCTGTAGCTGCAGGGTGGCTATAAGAGGTCATTTATTAGTTTCACCTGTTCTTTTGAAAGACTAGGTCTTATTAACGGGAGGGAGGTCATATTATACATTTCTGGATATCTAGGTTGAAGGGACACCCCCCACCACAAAACAACCCAACAGTAAACATCTATCCACCCTCACCAGCACCAGCACCAGCACCACCACCAGCACCACCACCACCACCAGCACCA
>NC_058414.1:15056510-15271510 GCF_002201575.2 Neomonachus schauinslandi | reverse complement strand
TATAGAGAGCAGCCCTACCTTTCCAAATCATGCACGCCCCAGTATCCCCAACTCCTGCCCATGATTTTCTGGAGTGAGGGTGCTGTTTGCAGACATGACAATAATACTAATGAAAGCCAATTCCTATTGAGTAATTGTTACTGTACAAGGCACTATGTGAAAGTTCATTATTCATCTCATCTGATCCCCCAGTAACAATGATGTGAGATGAATTTGGAAGCCTCCATGTTAGACACGAGGAAATAAGGTTTAGTGAATAATTAACTTGCCAAAAGTCATACCAGTGACTGGTAGAGCCAGCACTCAAAGGTCAGTTGTGGAGGTTTAGATGAGCTAGAACATGTGGCAAGTACCTTGTAAAACAATCCATTGAAATCAAATATACTCCACCATTGTGGACTCTCAGACATCATCTCTTCCAGATATCTTAACTAGTCTTAACAAATGTCCTTTTTATTGCAGAAGCTCACCATTTTAGTTCACTTCTTTCCAGAGACAGAAGATAGAGCAATAATAATTACAGTTTTCTGAACATTTAAAACCTGAGGTGAGAGTCGTATTTCTCTACAGTGTAAAAAAAAAATGCCCAACATACATACAAAGACAAAATTCCTTTAAAAGATCATTGACCATTGGATGCAGGAAGAGAGAGTTGCAAGTTTGTTTTGTTTTATCCTTTTCTGCTCCATGTGTCCTTATCCACACAGGCATGGTTCTGGTGTGCAATTTTATGCACTCCACACAATCTTCTATTGGTGCACTCTTAAAAAAACGGTTCGAGGTATAGGCTTTGGGGTAAATACCCAAAATAAAATGTTTATATAATCATGTTTAGATGTTAAATTATCCTCAAGAACTGACTTTAAAGTGTCTTAAAAGTCCTTTTCTTTTCCATACAGTGGCTTTACTGAGAGAAATAAAAGAGAAAGAGAAGTGAAATAAAAGAGAAATAAAAATTTCTTATCATCATGCATTGATTGATTGAAAAGCATTAAGGTAACAATTTTTCCAATTAAAATCTGTGTGTGTGCCCTAGGTCCTCTTTCTCAATCAAGTTGGTTGAAAACTTGGACCAGATAGTTTCATCTCTTCAAAATCACTTCATGGATTTGGGCTTCCATGTTCTATATATTTTTAGCTTTCATCAAAACCAAAAAGAATAAACAAAACACTTATAAGAAACAGCATTAGAAATTTGCTGTAGAAAGGCATTAACAGAAATGCCCTCAATAGCTTTGTTGCTATGAGAAGACCGCGGGAGACATTTCTTTCAGAAATTAATTCCCAAGTAAAACACATCATGAATAAGAACTTCTCCCTTTTCTATAATCATTACCATGGAACGTACTATAGTATATCTTTACTTTGATCAATAAAAATCAATACTAAAGGACTTCAGCCCAGTGATTACATTAAGCTTATGCTTAGGTCATTTGCCTCCTCTCTGTTTCTTAGCTGTAGAAATAAAAAATTAGGGCTGTTTGTAATCTTAATTCAGTTATCTTAGGAAAGGATATACATAAATACAATAAACATGAATAAATGCAGCCATGTCATGCTTTCAAAACCAAGCATTTTCACTGACATTATTGCGCTTCTTCATCACAAGCCAGGAGAAAGGAAAGATAAATGTTCCACCCTAATTTGATTGTTGGAAACACTAAGGATCCAAGAGGATAAAGATTTACTTCAGCAATTCAGAGTGGTACACTGCAAGGGTCTTTGCATGTTTTGTTATGTGTTTGTTTCCCGCTGCTTCCCAAGGGCTTGTGAACCGCACAGAAAGTACAGACTGGTTCCTGCTCATGGTCCCACTGGGGTTTTGGTCTGTGATGTTAATACCAGGACTTGACTGAGTGTAGTGAGTTACTGGACCACAGCCAGGCCAGGGCACCTTTAGCCGTCTGCCCACACTGTCTAAATATGTCCAGCATCTGCCCCAATGGGGTTCATTTGGGGCACCATGCCTAAATCATGCCCGAATCATGAGTGACCTTGAGTGATTAGGAAAAGCATGTTCTCTTTACTGTAGTGATCCTCCTTGGGGCAGTAGTTCATCCTGCATCCCTACCAGGCCTGGCACACAGTAGGACTGCAATGATGTTTGCTGAGCAGCTTTATCAATGGTAAGGAATACATTCATTGTATAGAATGGAAGAATGTAAACATTAGTCTCACCCAATCTTTACTTATCAAATTTCACCTTATGGTGGTATATAAAATTCAAATCTAAAAAATCCAAGACCATACTAAAACGTCAACACCCAAATTACTCTGTTCTTTATTGAGTTGGGATCTGGTTCTATCAAATAAATAGCATTTTGTCACCAACTCATTGTTGATGGGTTATACTTTGAGTAGACCAGATCGAAGTGAGAGGGACTTTGACTTCTAAGTAGAACATTCCTGAAAGACGTGTAATTGTTTTTATTTCCTGATCAAGTATGATCATCAAAAGCAGACTCTCTTTTTGAGCATATATGGTGTGCAAGTTGCTAGATGCTTCCATGTGTATTGTTTCATTTAATCCCTACAATGATCCTAAAAAACATCGTTATACCCTTCATATTTTGGATGATAAACTGAGGTGAGAAAGGGTAAGTGAATTTTTCTTTTCCTTTTTCTTTTTAATGTTCCAAAGCCCATACTATTTCAATTCGCTGGGGAAATAGAAGGACATTTATGCTACCATGAAACGTAACAACATTTAGAAAGATTTCTGTTTGTTTCTTTTCATTAATATTTAACAGAAAAGGTGGGGCATTTCCTTTGAAGAAAAAGGGCACTGGAAGCTTGTATTTCTATATCTATATGCACATACCTTTTTTCATTGAACGAAAAAGAATCTCTTCATCAACCCCTCCTTTATTATTCTCGTGTGTGACAATACATTTTTGTTCTTTAGCCATTGACTTTTTAGTCACGGTCAGCCAGCTGAATTTCATGTATATGTCGTTAGTCTTCATGGTGTCTCCCTGCTGGGATTTCAGAATTGTTTTGCCATCTTTTTCTTTCCAATGTATCTTGATAACTTCAGGGAAAAAATTCTCAAGAAGACAAAGATATGTTCCAGCCTTATGGAATTTTATTTCAGCAATTGAAGGAAAAAAAATTGTGGGAATGGGGGAATTGTCTGCATCAGGGCTTTTATCTGTGGGGGAAAATGGAATAGCAATTAAAAACATTATTATAGAAATACAAACATTGTGTGGTTTGGAACCACCTAGCACAGAGTGAAATGAAGGAAATTTGCCATAGAATTAGTGCTTATCATGGTCTTTCATCACAGTGGGTTATGAGGTACTGATTATTCTTATTTTCAACGGGAAAACAGATTCAAGAAGTCATGTAACCTGCCTAAAGTCACAGCTACTAAGTGATGGAGTCTGGATTAAAACGTGAAATTTTTTGAAACAATACACACTTTTTGAATGGGAATCTACTGTAACACATACTTGACAATCTATCAAGTTGACCTTTAAATCTTCAAGTATGGATCCCATGTCCACTTCTGAAGTAATGGAGGTCTCCTACTTGATTTCTGATTTTATAAAACATCTCAATCTCTCATCTGAACCATTCCAGGATTTTAAGTAGGACAATGTTTAAAACTGCACCTCCCAAATATTTACAATGCCTTGAATTTAGAAGCAAAGCGGCAGTATTTCCAAAACTGCTATTAAAAAACTTATTTTCAGAAATGCTTTTATATTAGCTTTATCAAGTAACACACTTACCAGAATTTTGTTTTACTTTGGAAGATGTTCACTGAAAGCACATTTTATATTGGAATTTCATTTACAATCTAGGTATAACTAAGAAGCCACCCTAAGAAGACATACTATGAAGAATTTGGACTCTCAGAGTCTCCCCTCAAAGTTGAATCTGCCCTAGAAAGCTGCTGAACAGTTTTAGAATGCCACAGTATTCTGTGATTTCACCTGCTGAATAAAATATATATATAACAAGTAGTGTAAAAGTTACGGTTCCATAGTTTTTTGACATAATATCAAAATATGTAACAAAACATCATAGTTTTAAAGGGTGTGTCACTTGAATGTTGGTATGTTACTTGATTATACATTTACTATTAATTTAATGATTAAAATTACAAATGTTAGAACCCTTTTAAAATTGATTTCCAAATGAAATTCAAGTAGTTTTCTGATATTCTTTTGGGGCTAGTTTGGTTAGTTTAATAATTCAATTTCTTAAGAAAAGAGGAATTGGATTTCTCATTTGAGAAGAGAAGGAAAAGTTCTTTTGGGGGGGCTCTTAATATTCTATTTTTGGGGGGGGAAAATTCATGAGAATGTCTACCTGTGTAGCAAAGCTCCAATGATTTTTATACGAAATCAGTAAGCAAACAATGAGTTCTTATTCATGGTGTAAGTAGAATTAGGACATAACGTGCTTATTTTAAATTCATACATCTTGTTTGCAGTGCAAATAGTATTTTATTGATTATAACAATAAGACACTGTATATTTTGCAACCATACACTTTGTTTTTAATTTAAAAAGCATGTTAAAGATTAATTTTTCAATTGTACATCATGGTTACATAATTTTAGCCTCTAGTCAATATATTAAGGAATTCAACTTTCATCTTAGAAACTTTGTGCTTTTTTATAGGAATACTTCTGATTCATTATAGTCAAGAAATTGAAAATCAAATGATGAAATTGAAACGTTTCTGGACAACAACACCCTGTTTTTACCTCCTGTCCCTTTTCCTCAGCTGGATTCTTGATGTTTTATTCTTTTGGATAAAATGAATCTTAAGCTTTCACAATTTTCTCAAAGGAATAGTTAACTGAGCATTATTTAATTTGATTGCTAGAATATACATTGATTATGTAGTCAGTTGGAAAAAAGAGGACCAGAAACTCACTTTTCAGTTTATGAATTCATATGTGCCTATCATCACAACCATGAAGAAAAGCAAGATACATCATTTCTTTCATTTTTTTCAATGTTTTACCACCTTTGTGAAAATTCTTGAAAACTTTTATTTGAGCAGACCTAATGTGCTAGAAACATCCCTGTGAGATGTTCTCCCTCATTCAGGCAAAATTTCATCTCTAAGGCTAGTGAAGAATGAACAAATATAGTAGATTGAATTTAGGGGGGAAAACTTAGCTTATAACATTCTTGAATATGTTTACACATTAAGTATTTTGATACTTAATCATCCTTTGACAAATGAAAGTGTAGCAGTTTTTTGTTCATTCTTTTCCATTGGTTATTTTTGAAATCAAATAAATAAGATGTATAAACCTCTTTACAAAACTTTCAACACAGAAATCCCAAAAGGCTCTAACATCTTAGAAACGCCCCCTTGCTGCAGCTAGTTAGCTCCTTGCTAATGTCCTCCATGCTAGCTCAGGCAGCAACTACCCCTAGGACTGGGACAGAGTCACCAACCTCTCCAAGGATCCTGCTACTATTTGTGACCAAACTGGGACCAAATCCTAGAATTCTGAGCCAGCGCCAGCACCTGGACTGCAGCCTCCCTCCCCTCCCTTATACTGAAGAATGTAATTTACCTGTAACCCTGAGCTTTGTGCCAAGACCAAACACTTTGATTCTGCTCCAGCCATACTAATCTCACCTGAAAAGCTTTTACAGAAATCTCTCTTTGTGCGTCTTTTAAAATTGTGCCCATATTTTTTCAATATTTATATAGATTTATAAAAATGGGCCTTGTTAACATTAAACAAAGATAAAGCTCAAGCAAAATCACATTAGATATGATCATAGCCAAGAATGGATTAACTGACCCCTCTCTGCCTGGACAGCTTGGGTCTGTCTTTCCCATCTCACTCACAGGAGTTGGGGAGTATGATTTTACTTTTCCATTTTCTTGACCCTTAGATATCTCTTCTTTTAAAGGGTTTTCTTGTGTGATATCACTTCTTTTACTAGAGATAATTTACAGCTATTATTTCTTTTGTTTTCAAAGAGGAACAAAAAAGTATTTACTAAATGAATGTTCAGTGCTTTTATAGGTATTTGTTTTTCTTTCTCTGTATTGAGGGGTGGGTATCTAGTTTGATTGTAAAGTAAGTTCTTTCCTGAATCCAATCCCCACTAATCAGCGACGAGATGAGTTGTTACAGAGTCTGAAATCTTAATGCTGATCTTGTAACATATTTATTACAGAAAGATTGCCTCTCTGAACCTGAAATTACCCTAACAGGTTCCAGGGTATTAAGTTACAATCCTGAGCTGCCCATCAGAGGATCCTGCTTGGTTTGCTCTCCCTGCAGCTGTCCCAGCCGGAGTGCAAAGGCAGCTCTGAGTTCTGCAGCTGAGTCCTGCATGTAGTACAACTGCTCCCGTTCTTCTGCCAGCTTCCATATTTCCAGCAAATTTGATGCCAATACAGAAAAAAGTTGAATTCAATGGTGTCAAAGGACTTGTCATTTAATAGAAATTCCCCAAGAATCACATTTTGAAAATTTAATAAGTGTATATTCAGCATGACTTAATTGATGTCTCGGGGGAAAAGAGGCAATTTTAGTGCCATGATTAGAAGCAGAAGCATTGTTTTCCACATGAGGAGTCATACAAATTATGAGCTATTACTAGCTAAGCATTCAACTAAAGAGTCTATTTAAAAGGTCAGGCTACAAAAGACTATATATTCGGAATATAAAAATATGGCTTAATGTTTCTAGTATCACATAATGGTCTAGACCATGCTTTTTGGAATGGACAAGTTTCTACTGGATCCCACTCTTCACCATAGTAACTAGCCATGTGACTATACAAATAACTGAATTTCTCCAAGCCTCAGTATCCTCATCTGTGAATTTGGAATAAGAGGATATACTCTATAGGGCTGTTGAGGAATGAGATAAAGCACTAGACTAGTCAGCATGGTATCTGACCCACAATAAATCTTAGCTAATATCATGATTTTCCTTAGTGGGATGGTTTCAGGCCATTTTATCAAATTCTTCCATCAAACAAAATATATGGATTTTATAAGCAATAGGTATTTCATAAGTTAAGACAACAAACGAGCTCATGAATCCAAGACGTTCCGGGTCTCTCGCAGCCACAAGCTGAAAAACACGGGACCCAATGAAACCACAGTCTAGAATAGTTGTCCTCTAGACTAGAAGCTTTTTAGTGTTGAGACTGTGTCTTTTTCACCCTTTTATCTCTAGCATCCACCAGAATAACTGTCTTCAGTAAATGTTTGCTGAGACAATAAATGAACAAATGAAAGCGTAAAACCACACAAAATCTTTTCATGGACGCTGGAGCTGAAGTGGTTTACTGAGCTCACAAATTTCATTAAACTGGACCATATTTAGGTAATACCCCAAGACTAGCAATAACACAAATTTTGACCAGTCTCAGCCTCCTCTCTGAGAAGTTAGAGTAATAAGGGGATTATTAATGTTCTATCATCATTTACTGTAAGAGTTAATTTTTTTACACTGCTATTAAAGATGAGATCAAAAGCAATCACATATTTTGCAGGTTATTAGAGAAAAGAGCACTATTCATTAAGAAAGGAACACTATTAATACTAGAGGTACTTAATCAAAGCATTTCTCACTTAAAAGACCAATTAGAAGAAAAGCATTTTGGATCCCAGGATCCTGGGATCGAGTCCCGCATCAGACTCCCTGCTCAGTGGAGAGCCTGCTTCTCTCTCTCTGATTGCTGCTCCCCCTGCTTGTGTGCTCACTCTCTCTCTGTGTCAAATAAATAAATAAAATCTTTAAAAAAAAAAAGAAAAGAAAAGGATTTTGAACCAATAACTCACACCAATGGTTTGTAGAACAGTCCTAAAAATAATTTTAATTTCAAGCCTGAGTCTATTTTTGTGTGTGTATATATTCTGAAGGTAGAATTTTAATCTGCTTACACACAGGGAAGTAAATAAATCATTTGCAAAGTAATTTTCTTTCCATATATAATAATCAGTAGCTGCAAAATTACTGTCCATATGCTGAGGTGATCCTACATTGTTTTTTCTAAAAACCGTCTATCAGTATTCCATTCACAGGGTCAAAACAAAACAGAGTTACTTACCTGGGGGAGTTACTATGAGCTTAGTTCCTTGTGCAAATATCTTGATCCAGCCTGAGTAACCACACTGGTTAGAGCTTCTGCAAAAAATGCCAGCCTTCTGAGCTTCATGGCAGGACCAGCAGGTAGAAACCTTGTACTGGCAATTTGATCTTCTTCATTCCCTTGGAAGTCCTTGAATATAAGCTTCATGGCATCTGATATCTTATAAGTTTTCCTCAGATTAAGAGACAGCAATATCTGTTTTCCAAGGAGGCAGTTAATCACAGAAACAATAGAAAGCAGAAACAATAAGAGCAAAAGAAAAGAGAGAGAGAGGGAGTAATTGGTCAACCAACTACTTACCTAAATTACCAGGAAAATTACCATCAATTAAGAGGTTTTGATTTCCAGGTATTCAATTGCGTGAAACTGTTCAGAAATCACATCAAAGGAAAAGCCTTTCTGTTCTCACAAACACCAGACCTGCTCCATTAGCAATTTGGGATTGTATTTCTAAAGGAGGAAACTCTTCAGTAACCCAAAATGCAAATATGTCAATAAAAATATACTTGAGAAATGTGAACAATGTTCTCCATTTTTTTTTTTTTTAAAGATTTTATTATTTATTTGAGACAGAGAGAATGAGAGACAGAGAGCATGAGAGGGAGGAGGGCCAGAGGGAGAAGCAGACTCCCTGCCGAGCAGGGAGCCCGATGCGGGACTCGATCCCGGGACTCCAGGATCATGACCTGAGCCGAAGGCAGTCGCTTAACCAACTGAGCCACCCAGGCGCCCAATGTTCTCCATTTTTAATCAGCTACTTTTACAACTTGGCAAAATGATTTTTTACTATATAATGCAAAATGAGAAATATTATTTGTGTAATGACATATTATTCCTGGAATGAAGGAATAAATTTGAAGAAGTCTATCTTCCATCATATAATAGATTCCTATTTAAACCAAAATTTTAAAACAAAACCCAGTTCTCTGATATGTTGAAAGAAAAAGCCTTTTGGAAGCTATTCTGTGATCTTCAGAAATGCACATGTAGCTCTACCTCTGTGGTTAACTAGTTTTGGACAAGGAATTTGCCATCCCTCGGCCCCCACATCCCATTTGCTGTGTGGGCATTGAGCTATGTATGTCTAAAGAGCCCTTCTTGTTCCAACAGCTTATGAACCTGTGATTAAGAGCAGGAAAGGGGGGCGCCTGGGTGGCTCAGATGGTTAAGCGTCTGCCTTCGGCTCAGGTCATGATCCCGGGGTCCTGGGATCGAGTCCCGCATCGGGCTCCCTGCTAGGCGGGGAGCCTGCTTCTCCCTCTGCCTCTGCCTCTCTCTCTCTCTCTGACTCTCATGAATAAATAAATAAAACATTATTTAAAAAAAAAAGAGCAGGAAAGGGTCTGATATGGTTGCTCAAGTGAGAAAGGAGTTGAGGGTTAGTAATGAAGAAGGATTTCTTACAGGTCCCTTTTGACTTTGTGACATTGTGAGATCCCAGCAGCACAATAGGACGGGGCTTAATCAGACTTGAGGACATTATTGATTATCAGGTAAAAGACTCTGTTGTCTTTCTTATCTGTGTCCAAGCCAAAATTGGGCTCGTTTTACAGGTAATATTGGTTGAGCCATGTAGGATTCATTTCAGGGGCTCCCCTTCTTTTGGTTGGTACCATGCATAATAGTCTTCTCCGGGGAAACCCCAGACAGCTCGCAACCTTATGTGCACTGTTCTCTCATGTCTTTGGTTAAAGGAGACTTGATCCTGAGAGATTCTCATTTTGCTATCTACATTTATCAAACAAAGGAGAAAATCAGAGATACTTGACAAAGTTGACAGTGGACAAATAAAAATGGAAAGATAAGATTGGAATATAGTCAACCTACAAATCCAAGCTGAAGACATGTATATCCATGGAGTTGGCGTTGCCAATGACTAGTCAGAATTCTCTCCAAGAGGGGGCATGCATCAGGACTGGGGATGCAGTGGCAGCCCTGTTCTTCAGAGGCAAGGAGAGGGGAGGAAGGTTTGCTTTAGAACCAATGAAAGATATTAATATGGTCTGTCTCAGTGTTATTTTATTATGTTCCTGATATAAAGAACTATCAGGTCCCAGAAGACTTCACCAAAACACCTATGTTATAATAATTCATTGTTATCTTCCCCTTGGGAACAATACTCTTGCATTGTCCTTTAGGTTTTGCTTCAAACACACTATCTTTGAGCCCTTTTTCACTCTGAGTGAGAATATGGGGAGCTCTATGCCTATCATGAGAATTGGAAGAAAAGTTTAATTCTGTATAATAACAAATGAGACAATAATCCCACAACTATGCAGAAGTATATACATTTTATAGATCAGTAGTTTGTAGAAAGTTCACAAAGTTTGGTGAATATTAAAAATTACTGTAGTTATTGCTTTAGAGGTTATTATATTTCTACACTCTACTGTGAATGAAGAAAAATCTTGGAGCAAAAATATCCTTTGGTTTATTATCCTCAATTCTTTTCCAATTCACAATTCTTAGCTTTTCAAAATAAAGCAAACTTTACTGTTGTTTGGAGGACAATGTATGGTGTGACTTTCGAAGAGTCTCTGAGTTCCTGTGTTAGCTGAGATGGCTCAGGGAAGCAGTTCAGTTGTAACGGGAAAGGACACTGTGATGTGTTGATCCTGTGCTAGACCTGTCCTGTATCGAGCCTCCTTCAGTCCCCAGCAACCTTATGAGAAAGATGTAGTATCTTCCCTGGATTGCGCTGTGAGTTAAGTGGCTAAGTAGAAATTTGAAATCCAGATCTCGATCCTTCATTCCTTCCTTCTTCCTTCCTCCCTCCCTCACTCCCTTCCTCACTCCCCCTCTCCCTCCATCCCTCTTTTCCTCCTATTTTCTTTCTTTCTTTCTCTTTCTTTCTTTCTTTCTTTCTTTCTTTCTTTCTTTCTTTCTTTCTTTTCTTTCTCTTTTCTTTCTTTCTTCCTTCCTTTCTTTCTTTCTTCCTTCCTTCCTTCCTTCCTTTCTTTCTTTCTCTCTCTCTCTCTTTCTTCCTTCCTTCCTTTCTTTCTTCCTTCCTTCCTTCCTTCCTTTCTTTCTTTCTTTCTTTCTTTCTTTCTTTCTTTCTTTCTTTCTTTTTTCTTCCTTCCTTCCTTCCTTTCTTTCTTCCTTCCTTTCTTTCCTTTTCCTTTCTTTCTTCCTTTCTTTCTTTCTTTCTTTCTTTCTTTCTTTCTTTCTTTCTTTCTTTCTTTTATTTTAAAGATTTTTATTTATTTATTTGACAGAGAGAGACACAGCGAAAGAGGGAACACAAGCAGGGGGAGAGGGAGAGGGAGAAGCAGACTCCCCGCTGAGCAGGGAGCCCAATGCGGGGCTCGATCCCAGGACCCTGGGATCATGACCTGAGCTGAAAGCAGACGCTTAATGACTGAGCTGCCCAGGTGCCCCTGATATGAGGAATTCTTAATCTCTGGAAACAAACTGAGGGTTGCTGGAGTGGGGGTGGGGTGGGAGGGATGGGGTGACTGGGTGATAGACACTAGGGAGGGTATGTGCTATGGTGAGCACTGTGAATTGTGCAAGACTGTTGAATCACAGAATGTACCTCTGAAACAAATAATGCAATATATGTTAAGAAAAAAAAAAAGAAGATAGCAGAAGAATGCATCCATGTTCATGTTTGCCTTTGGCGATGTTTCTAGGAAGAAGTTGCTGCGGCTGAGGTCAAAGAGGTTGCTGCCTGTGTTCTCCTTTAGGATTTTGAAGGACTCCTGTCTCACATTGACGTCTTTCAACCATTTGGAGTCTATTTTTGTGTGTGGTGTAAGGAAATGGTCCAGTTTCATTCTTCTGCATGTGGCTGTCCAATTTTCCCAACACCATTTGTTGAAGAGACTGTCTTTTTTCCATTGGACATTCTTTCCTGCTTTGTCAAAGATGAGTTGACCATAGAGTTGAGGGTCCATTTCTGGGCTCTCTATTCTGTTCCATTGATCTATGTGTCTGTTTTTGTGCCAGTACCATGCTGTCTTGATGATGACAGCTTTGTAATAGAGCTGGAAGTCCGGAATTGTGATGCCCCCAGATTTGCTTTTCTTTTTCAACATTCCTCTGGCTATGCGGGGTCTTTTCTGGTTCCATACAAATTTTAGGATGATTTCATCCATTTCTTTGAAAAAAGTGGATGGTATTTTGATGGGGATTGCATTGAATTGCTCTAGGTAGCATTGACATCTTCACAATATTTGTTCTTCCAATCCATGAGCATGGACGTTTTTCCATTTCTTTGTATCTTCCTCAATTTCTTTCATGAGTATTTTATAGTTTTCTGAGTACAGATCCTTTGCCTCTTTGGTTAGATTTATTCCTAGGTATCTTATGGTTTTGGGTGCAATTGTAAATGGGATCGACTCCTTAATTTCTCTTTCTTCTGTCTTGTTGTTGGTGTATAGGAATGCCACTGATTTCTGTGCATTGATTTTATATCCTGCCACTTTATTGAATTCCTGTGTGAGTTCTAGCAGTTTTGGTGTGGAGTCTTTTGGGTTTTCCACACGAAGTATTATATCATCTGCAAAGAGTGAGAGTTTGACTTCTTCTTTGCCGATTTGGATGCCTTTGATTTCTTTTTGTTGTCTGATTGCTGTGGCTAAGGCTTCTAATACTATGTTGAATAGCAGTGGACATCCCTGCCATGTTCCTGAACTTAAGGGGAATGCTCTCAGTTTTTCCCCATTGAGAATGATATTCACTGTGGGTTTTTCATAGATGGCTTTTATGATATTGAGATATGTACCCTCTATCCCTGTACTCTGAAGAGTTTTGATCAAGAAAGGATGCTGTACTTTGTAAAATGCTTTTTCTGCATCTATTGAGAGGATCATATGATTCTTGTTCTTTCTTTTATTAATGTATTGTTTCAAATTGATTGATTTGCAGATGTTGAACCAACTTTGCAGCCCAGGGATAAATCCCACTTGGTCGTGGTGAATAATCCTTTTAATGTACTGTTGGATCCTATTGGCTAGTATTTTCGTGAGAATTTTTGCATCCATGTTCATCAGGGATATTGGTCTGTAGTTCTCCTTTTTGATGGGGTCTTTGTCTGGTTTTGGGATCAAGGTAATGCTGGCCTCATAAGATGAGTTTGGAAGTTTTCCTTCCATTTCTATTTTTTGGAACAGTTTCAGAAGAATAGGTATTAATTCTTCTTGAAATGTTTGGTAGAATTCCCCTGGGAAGCCATCTGGCGCTGGGCTTTTGTTTGTTGGGAGATTTTTGATGACTGCTTCCATTTCCTTAGTGGTTATAGGTCTGTTCAGGTTTTCTATCTCTTCCTGGTTCAGTTTTGGTAGTTGATACATCGCTAGGAATGCATCCATTTCTTCCAGGTTATCTAATTTGCTGGCATAGAGTTGCTCATAATATGTTCTTATAATTGTTTCTATTTCTTTGGTGTTGGTTGTGATCTCTCCTCTTTCATTCATGATTTTGTTGATTTGGGCCCTTTCTCTTTTCTTTTTGATAAGTCTGGCCAGGGTTTTATCAATCTTGTGAATTCTTTCAAAGAACCAGCTCCTAGTTTCATTGATCTGTTCTACTGGTCTTTTGGTTTCTATTTCATTGATTTCTGCTCTGATCTTTATTATTTCTCTTCTCCTGCTGGGTTTTTGCTTTATTTGCTATTCTTTCTCCAGATCCTTTAGGTGTAGGGTTAGGTTGTATATTTGAGACCTTTCTTGTTTCTTGAGAAAGGCTTGTATTGCTATATATGTTCCTCTTAGGACCGCCTTTGCTGCATCCCAAAGATTTTGAACAGTTGTGTTTTCATTTTCACTTGTTTCCATGAATTTTTTTAATTCTTCTTTAATTTCCTGGTTGACCCATTCATTCTTCAGTAGGATGCTTTTTAGCCTCCATGTATTTGAGTTCTTTCTGACTTTCCTCTTGTGGTTGAGTTCCAGTTTAAAAGCACTCTGGTCTGAAAATAGGCAGGGAATGATTCCAATCTTTTGGGACCAGTTGAGAGCTGATTTGTGACCTAGGATATGATCCATTCTGGAGAATGTTCCATGGGCACTAGAGAAGAATGTGTATTCTGTTGCTTTGGGATGGAATGTTCTGAATATATCTGTGAAGTCCATTTGGTCCAGTGTGTCATTTAAAGTCTTTATTTCCTTGTCGATCTTTTGCTAGATGATCTGTCCATTTCAGTGAGGGGGCTATTAAAGTCCCCCACTATTATTATATTGTTGTCGATGTGTTTCTTTGCTTTTGTTATTAATTGCCTTATATAATTGGCTGCTCCCATGTTAGGGGCATAGATATTTATAATTGTTAGATCTTCTTGTTGGATAGACCCTTTAAGTAGGAAATAGTGTCCTTCTTCATCTCTTATTACAGTCTTTGGTTTAAAATCCAATTTGTCTGATATAGGGATTGCTACCCCAGCTTTTTTTTGGTGTCCATTAGCATGGTAAATGGTTTTCCACCTCTTTACTTTCAATCTGGGGGTGTTTTTGGGTCCACAATGAGTCTCAGACAGCATATCGATGGGTCTTGTTTTTTTATCCAATCTGATAGCCTGTGTCTTTTGATTGGGGCATTTAGCCCATTTACATTCAGGGTAACTATTGAAAGATAGGAATTTAGTGCCATTGTATTGCCTGTAAGGTGACTGTTACTGTATATTTTCTGTGTTCCTTTCTGGTCTATGTTACTTTTAGGCTCTCTCTTTGCTTAGAGGACCCCTTTCAATATTTCTTGTAGCACTGGTTTCGTGTTCACAGATTCCTTTAGTTTTCATTTGTCCTGGAAGCTTTTTCTCTCTCCTTCTATTTTCAATGACAGCCTAGCTGGATAGAGTATTCTTGGCTGCATATTTTTCTCATTTAGTGCTCTGAATAGATCCTGCCAGTCCTTTCTGGCCTGCCAGGTCTCTGTGGATAGGTCTGTTGCCAATCTTTCTACTATTGTAGGTTACAGATCTCTTGTCCTGAGCTGCTTTCAGGATTTTCTCTTTGTCTCTGAGACTTGTAAGTTTTACTATTAGATGTCTGTGTGTTGACCTATTTTTATTGATTTTGAGGGGGGTTCTCTGTGCCTCCTGGATTTTGATGCCTGTTTCCTTCCCCAAATTAGGGAAGTTCTCTGCTATAATTTGCTCCAATATACCTTCTCCCCCTCTCTCTCTTTCTTCTTCTTCTGGGATCCCAATTATTCTAATGTTGTTTCATCTTATGGTATCGCTTATCTCTCGAATTCTGCCCTCGTGATCCAGTAGTTGTTTATCTCTCTTTTTCTCAGCTTCTTTATTTTCCATCATTTGGTCTTCTATCTCACTGATTCTCTCTTCTGCCTCATTTATCTTAGCAGTTAGTGCCCCCATATTTGATTGCACCTCATTAATAGCCTTTTTGATTTCGACTTGGTTAGATTTTAGTTCTTTTACTTCTTCAGAAAGGGTTTCTCTAATAACTTCCATGTTTTTTTCAAGCCCAGCTAGTATCTTTAAAGTGATGATTCTGAACTCTAGATCCGACATCGTACTAATGTCCGTATTGAGTAGGTCCCTGGCATCGGTACTACCTCTTGTTCTTTTTTTTGAGGTGATTTTTTCCGTCTTGTCATTTTGTCCAGAGGAGAATAGATGAATGAGAGAACAAAATGCTAACAGGGTAAGAACGTCCCCAGAAAGTATACTCTAAACAAATCAGAAAGGACCTGAAGCAGTGGGAAAAGAAAGGGAAAGAGAGAAAAAAGAAAAAGAAAGAAAAAAGATAAAGATAAAAACAAACAAAAACAGAACAAAACAAAAAAAACCAGAATATGATCAAATATGATCAGGATGGTAGATAGATCAGTGTCACACACTAGATTTGGGGTGTATTTTGGTCTGTTAGAAGAAAGTGCCTCCCAAAATTTTAAAGAAAGAAAAACTTATATATGTGCAAAAATAAGGGTTAATACGATGAAGGGGTGGAATATGACTGTAAAGATGAAAATTATAAAAGATTTTATAAAAGGAATTGATAAGATGAGAAGTTGGTTGATAAAAGAAAGAAGAGGATTTAAAAAAAAAAAAGGGAAGAGAATGTGATCAGGCAGGAGACTAGAACAAGGCCATACACTAGAGATATAGGGTATATTTTGGTGTGTTTGAAGAAACTGTATCCCAAAATTTTAAAGAGAGAACAACTTAGGGCGCCTGGGTGGCTCAGATGGTTAAGCGTCTGCCTTCAGCTCAGGTCATGATCCCAGGGTCCTGGGATCGAGTCCCGCATCGGGCTTCCCGCTCCTTGGGAGCCTGCTTCTCCCTCTGTTTCTCTCTGTCTCTCATGAATAAATAAATAAAATCTTTAAAAAAAAAAGAGAGAGAACAACTTATATATATATATGTATACCAAAAATAAGGTTAACTATTATGAAGGGATAGAATATGACTCTAAAAATGAAAAATAAAAAAGTTTTTTTTAAAAAGGGATTGATAAGATGTTGGTTGAAAAAGGGAAAAAGAAAAATTCAAAAAAAAAAAGAAAAAGAAAGTTAAAAGAAAAAAATTAACTTTGACAGTCTAAAGAATCATGGGGGAAAAGCCATGGATTCTATGTGCAGTATTCCCCTAGCCCTGGCGTTCTCCCATTCTCATTGATCGGTAAACTTGGTCTTGGCTGGCTGTTCTCTCTGATCTTCTGGGGGAGGGGCCTGTTGCTGTGGTTCCCAAATGTCTTTGCCAGAGGCGGAATTGCCCCGCCCTTTCCAGTCAGGCTAAGTAATCTGCTTGGGTTTGCTCTCCAGAGCTTTTGTTCCCTGCAAGCTTTCCGTCCAGCTTTGGAGGATGAGAGTGAAAATCGCAGCCTTCCAATCTCCACCCCAGAGGAGCTGAGAACTCGGGGCCCCGCTCCTCAGTGAGCCCCCAGAGAAAAGCAGTCTCTCCTGTCTCCCCAGTCTCTGGCCGCCCTCCGTGCTCACCCGGCCTGTGACCGCGCGTTTCTATCTCTGGCACCTGACCCCGGGTGGAGTCTCCAAACCCAGCAGATCCCTGCGGTGTGCTCCGCACCTCTCCTCCCAGGGAAGGAAGGTGAGTCTCCCTGGATCTGCCGCTTGTTGGGTCCCTGCTGGAGGAGCAGTGGCCCAACTGTGCCGGGGATCATGGTTTATGGCAACCCCGAGCTGAGAGCCCGCTCCTCTGCTCTGTCTCTGCAGCCGGCTTCCCTGCTCGGATACCTGGGAGCTCTGCCGCACTCAGGCACCTCCGGTCTTTCTGTGACCCCAAGGGTCCTGAGACCACACTGTCCCACGAGGGTCCCCCCCTGCCCAGCTTAGCCACTGGAGCAATGTCCCTCAGTGGAGCAGACTTTTAAAAGTTCCGGTTTTGTGCTCCGCTGCTCTATCACTTGCCAGAAGCGGCCAACGGAGGCCCCTCCCCGCCGTCTATCCTCCAGAATATCGCCTCGGATTCACTTCTCTGCACGTCCTACCTTCCAGAAAGTGGTCACTTTTCTGTTCAGAGAGTTGCTGCTACTCTTTTCTTCGATCTCCTGTTGAGTTTGTAGGTGTTCAGAATGGTTTGATCCCTATCTAGCTGAATTCCTGAGACCAGAGGAAATTTAGGTCTCCTACTCCTCCGCCATCTTGCTCCTTCTATGTCTGTGTTCTTGTGAGGGAAGAAGCACCTGCTATTGTGATGTCTCTAGTCTACCTGTGCTAATAGCTTCATGGGCGCAAATCTCGTGTCACCCTGTCCACACTGACAAAATGAGACGGAAAGTCAGAGCCTCAGTAAATCACCTGCCATGCAAAAATGCAGATCCTGGTGGAATGTCGGGGATCACCTAGTGCTACAAGAAGTCTGCGTGCTGTTTCCTTCAGAGCAGTGTCATCAGAGTGGACTGAGGGAGCAGCGTCTCAACAGTCCTGGTCATACGATCCCCACTCATGTAGCAGGTGCTGGAATGAACTTGGTATAAAATAGGGGGACCCCTCACCCACAGCCTCACAGTATGTTTGACAGCAGGAGCATGCGCAGATGGATATGTCCTTTCCATTAGCTGTGGCCCTCTGGAAGTGAGCAAAGTCAGCTGTGGTTTAACTGTCCTTATTTCATCTTCCAACACCCGAGCCACCGCTTGCACAGCCCCAACCAGCAGGGGCCGGTTTGACTTCAAGCATTTCCCACAAATCAACCACATTTGACAGAGCACGTTGACAAAACGAGCCTGAGAAAGTAAAGCACCATCACCACACCAGCGCCCTCCTGCCCCCCACACTGTCTCCTGCACCACCACCTTCCCCCTTTCTGCACCTCCCAGTCCAGGCAGCCCAGGTCCAGTTGGGGAAGGAAGGTGCTAAGGAGTTGGAAGCCACAGGAGACACTGCCTAGGAGCCCCAGCAGGGATTCAGCCCACACAGCTTTAGGTCTTTTGCTAGTTCTCCTCTGTGCCTCTGTGCTTTCCACATGCAGTAACAGGTCCAGATCTCTCAGTAGAAGCTCAGAAATTTGTCCTAAGGAAGTCTGATCACATTCTTGAGAATCAAGGAGTAAACGAAATTAAATTTCCATTTTCTTGTATCTGATGGGTCTTAGGTTGTTTCCACATGGGAACCTCTACTTAGTTTCCAACAGAATGTTTCACAGAAACTGAAGTTGATTGTAAATAAACAAAAAATCCTTCCCAATTTTAAATGAGACATTGTTTTATTCTAATATATAAAAATTTTTACTTTTAAAGATTAATTTGTAAAGGAGAAAAATAAACAATCATTTATTTCTTCACACACCAACCATGCATTGAACATTTTGTTTTATACTTATGTTTGTAGAAATATACACACACATATAAATGAGTGTCATACTTGTTAGTGTTATTACTTGTAGAAATCATGCTCAAAAGACTGGACAGATACTGCACAAAAAAAGAAATAAAAATGGACTCAATGTATGAAAAGATGATTATCCTCATCAGAGAAAAGCAAATTAAGATCATAATGAGATACTATTTTTCACCTGTCACATTATGAAAATCGTGATGTTTGACAGCACTTTCCTGACACTCACCTACATCATGGAAGAAGTGTACAATGATGCTCTCTATTGGGGTAAGTTGGCAATACCTGTCAAAATGACCAGTACATATGTCCAAAGTGACATAAAACAATATTATAATTTCAGTATATTTTATGATAGTAAAAGATTGGAAATAATCCACTGGTTTATCACAGGGAACTGATCTTATAAAGCATACAGTCACCAATGAAATACTCTGCAGCTAAGTGTTCTTTTATATTGACATAAAAAGAGCACAAGGATATGTGAGAGGTGCAGAATAATGTATGTCATTACTACCTATGTGTTAGAAGGAAGAAAATTAGATCTATATGTATTTATTTTTTTTATATCTAAGTTCATATTTGCCTAAATAAAAATTGGAAGGATGGGCAAGAAACAAAAGTGTGACCTATAAGTTGTGTGCAAGTAGAGACAGTTGTTGGAGTAAGATTTTGTAGTTCAATTTTTAGAGAGTTTAAATATTGGAACCATGTGAATGTATAACAATTTTAGTAGGGTCTTGCTGTGCATATTTCTTCAGCAACACTTTCTTTTTTTAAAAGTTTTTATCTATGTAATCTCTACACCCAATGTGGGGCTTCAACTTACAACCCCAAGATCAAAAGTCCCTCGTTCCTTAGACTGAGTCAGCCAGCAGCCACCTCAAAAACACTTTTCTGATTAATTTTCCATTTCTTCAACAATCTACATTTTTGTGTAGATGCATCCTAGTCCATCATACAACATCATTTGTTTTATTTTATTTTTTAGCTTCTTATTGGGCATTTGATTTAATTTGAGACTGTTGTAAATGGTTCTATGGTATTGCATATAAATCTTAGTGCATACCATAAGAGTGTGAGTGTGTGCAAGCAGGTGTGTCAGCTATTATTTCTAAAGTAGAGCTGCCAACAGTAGATGCTAATGCTGTTGAGGACTGGCATGTACCCAGCAAAATTAACCCATTTCATCCACACAACTCCAGGAGATGGGCACACCATATCTTCATTTTACAAAGGAGAAAATTATGGCACAGATATTTCAAATAGCTATAGACTCAAGACTTAAACCCAAGTACTTGGGGTTCAGAGTTCAAGCACTTAACCCCTCCACCACTCTACTTTTCCAGTGTTAGTGGGGCTCTCATGGGGTTATTGTGAGATCAGGAAACATGGGTCTGAGCACACCAGCCAGTCATGCGACATGTTATACTGTCGCCACCAGAATATCTTAAACCAAATGAGTCTGAATCTCCTTTCCTCTGAAGGAGAAATAACCTGGGCACCTTCAGTGGCTGTGGCCCCCTTGGCACCAGTGCCCCAAAGAAGGCATCATAAGGACTATCTCAGGGAAAGATTTGAAATGTGGAATTGACCAATATTACAACCAGTACTGAATTTAAAGGCTTAGTTGTCATGCTGTCCCTTACTTGGACTCTCAGTTAGATTGCGCCAAATGAAGGTATGCAGAGGCCAAAGTAGACTTTTGATTGTTTTTATTGTGCCTATTATGAAAGCAGTACAAAATTCAGGTAGCAAAGATTGCAGCTTCCAGATGTGTAAAATAAAAGGTTTCGAAGCAATTATCTGGTTAAAGAGCCCCAGGAGATACACCTGGAAGCTGTGCGTTGGCTAAACTCAGGCAGGGGTGGCTCTGAGGAGCTGGTAGACATTAAGGAGAGAACAGTGCTGAAGCCCCTGTGGATGGCCCCCTGGCCCCACCCCTGAGTCATGGCAGAATTTGTTCTTGCTGCAGATTGAACTTTTCTGCTTGTCCAATGGTTTGTAAAACCATTCTGCAATAATGACACAATAGAAAGAGACACATGTGAACTGAAATAACCCAAACCCAGAAAGCCCTGCTATATTCTCAGATGATGTTTTAGGCGACAATAGCCAATGAAGACGAGTGGACCCTGGGTGCCACCATGTGTTAGGAACTCTTCCCATTGCCACAGAATGCTGGTCTCCCAAGCAAACAGAAGGCAATGATGGTGGAGTAAATCAGGTTCTTCAGGAAGAGGAGGAGGTAGGTGTAGTAGGCAGAGGTGCTCATGAGCTGCAGCTGCAGGGTGTCTAAAAGAAGTCATTTATTAGTTTTACCTTCTGTTCTTTTGAAGGGCTAGGACTTACTAATGGGAGAGGGGTCACATTATACATTTCTGATGACCTAGGTTGAAGTGACACTCCACCAACAACACAACCCAACGGTAAGCATCTACACCACCAGCACCACTACCACTACCACCAAATCACTCAGAATCCAGCTTGCAGGTCACGTGAGTCAACAACATCAGAGATTCACTAAGAACATTCCAAATTGTTAAAAAGTAAGGTTATATCTTAAATGAATGAGTCAACCTGAAAAAAACAGTGGTGAAAAATAGCTTTTACCATTTCCTCACCCCCACCATGTCTCTAAGTAATAATAATTGCTAATATGCTTTAACCACTAACTAAATGGCAGACTTAATTTGAGAGGTTTGTGTGCAAAGCTTTAATCTTACTTAATTTTTCAGTAACCTAGGAGATTATTATTTTCATTGTCATTTCACAAATAAATTGAGCACAGAGAATTGATCTGCCTGATGTCATACAGTTAGTAAGTACCACCAGCAAGATTTTAATGCTAGCAACATAATGTTCTAGAACACATTCCTACCTACTCTGTATTTCTGTACCTCCACGTGTAATAAATACTCCCAATAACAAAGAGTTAAGCATAAATATAAAGGTGAATTGCTGATTTAGAAGCATCTTAGCCACTACACCTTGTGTATTACTGAGATTCCTATCAAGGGTACGATCAATGGAAATTTGGTTGTGCTCAAGGTAGGGTGGGTGGGAGGTTTTAGTAAAGAGGGCATTAGTTGTGATGAGCACTGGGTAATGTATGGAAGTGTTAAATCATTATATTGTACACCTGAAATTAATATTACCCTTATGTTAAATAACTGAAATTTAAATAAAAACTTGAAAAAATAATAAAATAAAGTGGAAGAAAGGGGCGAATCCAAATTCTCTGCAACTTTAGGAGGTCAAACTCACTCCCTTGTCTTTCCTGAATACCTTCATTGTAGCTATGATGTTATATGATAATTGCATTTTTTATCCTTTGAGGTTTTGTAGGAAATATATGATGTCAAGAAATAATTAATGAAAACGATGGTGGGCAGGACTGGCTATTCAATGAACCACTAGGCTGTCTGTTCATCTGGAAATTTCTTTTTTTTTTTTTAAAGATTTTATTATTTATTTATTTATTTTTTTGACAGAGAGAGAGAAAGAGCCAGAGAGCACAGGCAGGGGGAACAGGGGAGGGAGAGAGAGAAGCAAGCTCCTAACTGAGCAGCGAGCCTGACATGGGGCTGGATTCCAGGACCCTGGGATCATGCCCTGAGCCAAAGGCAGATGCTTAACTGACCGAGCTACCAAGGTGCCCCTGGAAATTTCTTTTATGTGTTTATCTTGTAAGAGTCAGAACTCAAGAATCATTAGCCCTTGCTGTGGAAAAGGACCTCGAATGGTGCTGTGCTCATAACACCTCCCTTGGTCAGGTAATATGTTAGCTAAGGTCCAGAGGCTCCTTGAGATTGGACATGGAGGGCAGATCAGCAGGGTTAGAGTCAATGCTCCTTGTAGTTTCTTGATATATATGTTGGGAGAAAGGACCAGAAACCAGTACTTACAATGTGTCAGCTAAATGAGATACCCTATGCTAGATATTCCACATATATGACATTATGTCTTCTATAACTGAGTGAGGCGTTATTCATGTTATTCCTGGTTGGCTCAGAAAATGTAACTGCTGTACCCATATTCATGTAGTTAATAATTAAAAGACTGGGGTTAATATTCAGTCTGTGGCATTTGAAACCCTGCACTCATGTGTGCACCTGTCTCAGGGCCTTGGCTTTGGGATTTAGAGAAAGAATAAAAACGGAGTAAAGTGTACGAATTGTTAATTCAGGTCTGGGTTGAAGCCCCAGATCTCACTGTGTGGCACAGTGCAAGGGACTTAATTAATTTTAGTTCATTGCCCTCATGTGTCAAATGGGCAGTGAGTATTAAAATGGGGAGTATTAAGGGAATTAAACAAAATGCACTCACAGTGCAGCACAACGCCTTCTGTATGAGAATCTCTCAGTGTCAGTTCATGTTATTAATCACCAACAAGAACAAAGACTTAAAGATATCTAAAAGCAACTTGATACCATGTTTTCCTCAGTCAGTAGAAACAAAGGCCACAGAAGTGAATGGAGTCCATTGTTGAAAGAATTCAGAGCACATCACTGCACCCCAAATTTATAGTCCTCTCACACCCAAACCAGCATTTACTGTGTGAAGATGACTCCTGAGAAATGATGGATTGACTTAAATATCACTCAGTCTATTTTGCAAGATACAGCCATCCTGAGGTTTCTCCCTGAAGCCACGGAATTTCAAAAGTTAAGGTGATCAGGAGGAAAAAATGCTATAGCATAACATAAAGGCAAACGTAGACAAAATCTTACCATTTTCATCTTTCAGAGAAGCTTTTGTAGACTTAATAGCAGTGAGCTCTAAAAGAAATGAGAGCAAGTATTATTCAGTTCTTCATATCCATTATTTGACATGTGTCTGTGTTGTGGATGGATTGATAGATTGATCAATCGATCAACTGGTAGAGAAATTTTGTCAACAGAAGGAGAGAACCATTAGTAATACGAGCACCACAATTCCAGAACTGATTGTTCTGAGTTTGTGTAATTCAGTAGATCAATTCATGTATTTTATTTCTGCACATGAAGATGTTGAAGTTCATGAATGATACATTTTTTTTCTTCTTTTCTCACCACTGGAGGGTAATATCTAAGACTATCTTGTTTTCCTTCTGTGCTCATAGCTCCTAGCACAGAGCCTGCCACACAGTAGGTGTTCTATAAATACTTGCTGAATGGAAAAATAACCAGGAACATTGGCTGCTGTACAGTCCTCAGCACCCACTGCTGACATGAAGGGAGGGTTGCTACCAAAATGAATTCATCCAACCCTAGAATGCACAGCAGAATCTTAAATTTTGGAAGGAGTCTGGAATAGGTAAATTCCCCATCTAAGCAATAGAAAGAGGTCCCACCTTTCCAAAGCACACATGTTCCCAATATCCCCAACTCTTGCACACGATTTTCTGGAGTGGTGGTGTTTGTGGACATGAGAACAATACTAATGAAAGCCAATACCTATTGAGTGATTATTACTGTGCCAGGCACTATGTGAAAGGTTCACATGTATTAGATCGTCTGATTCCCTGGTGACACTGACGTGAGCTGTATTCATGTTAGTCATGAAGAAATAAGATTTAGAGAGTCTAAGTAACTTGCTGGGAGACATACCAGTGGTTGGCAGAGCCAGCACTCAAAGGACTATTATGGGGGTTTAAATGAGCTAGAGCATGTAGAAAGTACCTTGTAAAACAATCCATAGAAATCGCACATAACTCCACCATAGTGGACTCTCAGGTATCATCTCTTCCCCTATCTTAATTACTCTTAGGAAATGACCTTTTTATTATAGAAGCTCAGCATTTCAGTGTGCTTCTTTCCAGGGATAGAAAGATTGGACAAGTGATAATCATAGTTTTCTGAATATATAAAAATGAGATGAGGGTTGTATTTCTCTACAGTGTAAAAAAAACCCCACAAAAACAAAAACAAAAACCCAATATGCATACAAAGACAAAATTCCTTAAAAAGATCATTGACAAGATTATTTGCTTGTAGAGATCAGAGAGGGAGACAAACTGTGAAAGACTCTGGACTCTGGGAAACAAATTGAGGGTTTCAGAGGAGAGGGGGGTTGGAGTAGCTGGGTGATGGGTATTAAGGAGGACACGTGTTGTGATGAGCACTGGGTGTTGTATGCAACTAATGAATCATTGAATACTACATCAAAAACTAATGATGTACTAAATGTTGGCTAACTGAACATAAAAAAAAAAAAAGATCATCGACTGTTGGATGGAGGAAGAGAGTCCCAAAATGTTTTGGTTTATCATTTCTCTCCTTGATGTGTCTTTGTCCGTATAGATATGGTTCTGTTATACAAATTATTCACTCCACACAATCTTATTTTGGTATGCTCTTAAAAAATGAATCTGAGGGGGAGACGAACCATGAGAGACGATGGACTCTGAGAAACAACCTGAGAGTTCTAGAGGAGAGGAGGGTGGGGGGATGGGTTAGCCTGGTGATGGGTATTAAAGAGGGCACGTACTGAATGGAACACTGGGTGTTATATGCAAACAAGGAATCATGGAACACTACATCAAAAACTAATGATGTAATGTATGGTGATTAACATAACATAATTAAAGTTGGTTTCATGAAAAAAAAATGAATCTGAGCTATAGGCTTTGGGGTAAATCCCAAGAACAAAAATGTTTATATAATCATGTTTAGATGTTAAAATATCCTCAAGAACTGTTTTTTAAGTGTCTTAAAAGTCTCTTTCGGGGCGTCTGGGTGGGTCAGTCGTTGAGCGTCTGCCTTCGGCTCAGGTCATGATCCCAGAGTCCTGGGATCGAGCCCCGCATCGGGCTCCCTGCTCTGTGAGAAGCCTGCTTCTCCCTCTCCCACTCCCCTGCTTGTGTTCCCTCTCTCGCTGTCTCTCTCTGTCAAATAAAATCTTAAAAAAAAAAAAAAGTCTCTTTCTTTTCCATACAGTGGCTTTGCTCATTAAAAGAGAAATAAAAATCTCTTATCACCATTATTGATTGAGGTTTAAACATTAAGGTAACAATTTTTCAAATTAAATCTGTGTGTATATCCTAGTTTCACTTTCTTAACCAGTGTTGGTTGAAAACTTGGACCAGATTAGTTTTATCTCTTTTCAAAATCACTTATTTGTTTTGTGCTTCCATGTTCTATATATTTCATCAAAAACAAAAACAACAAACAAAAAACTTACAAGCATTAGCGTTAGAAATTTGTTGTAGAAAGGCATTAACAGAAATGCCCTCACTAGCTTTGTTGCTATGAGAAGACCTTGGGAGACATTCCTTTCAGAATTTAATTCCCAGGTAAAACACACCATAAGGAAGAACTTCTCCCTTTTTGATAATTATCACCATGGAACGTACTATAGTATAGTTTTACTTTGATCACTATAAAAATTAATACCGAAAGAACTTCAGCCCAGTGGTTACATTAAACTTATGCTTAGCTCATTTGCCTCCTCTCTGTTTCTTAGCTGTAGAAAAAAAAAATTGGACTGTTTTTAATCTTACTTCAGTTATTTTAGGGAAGGATATACATGAATACAATAAACAGATGAATAAATGTATCCATCTCATGTTTTCAGAAACAAGCATTTTCACTGACATTATTGCACTTTCTCTTCATCACACTCCAGGAGAAAGGAAAGGTTAAGTCAGTGTTTTACTCTAAATTTGATCATTGGAAACACTAAGGATCCGAGAGGATAAAGATTTACTTCAGCAATTCAGAGTGGTACACTGCAAAGGTCTTTGCATGTTTTGTTAAGTGTTGGTTTCCCGCTGCTTCCCCAGGGCTTGTGAACCACAGGGAAAGTACAGACTGGTTCCTTCTCACGGGCCCTCTGGGGTCTTGGTCTGTGATGTTAATGCCAGGACTTGACTTCTGAATCTAGAGTTTACTAGACCACAGCCAGGCCAGGGTTGTACTTTGAGTAGAGCAGTACTGAAATGAGAAGGACTCTGGCTGCTGAGTAGAACATTCCTGAAAGGTATATAATTGTTCTTATTTCCTGATCAAGTAAGATCATCAAAAGTGGACTCTCTTTTGAGCAATTATGGTATGTGAGGTTGCTAGGTGCTTTCATGTGTATTGTTTCATTTAATCCATACAATGACCCTAAAAAAACATTACTGTGACCTTCATATTTTGGATGTATGTTCCAAAGCCCATTCTCTTTCAATTCTATGGGGAAATAGCAGGACATTTATACTACCATTAAAGGTAATAACGTTTAGAAAGACTTCTATTTGTTTCTTTTCAATAATATTTAACAGAAAAGGTGGGGTATTTCCTTTGACGAAAAGAGTACTGGAATATATATACGTGTACATACCTTTTATGTGGGAAGAAAATAGAATCTCTTGATCAACCCCTCCTTTATTCCGCTCGTGTTTGACAATACATTTGTGTTCTTTATCCATTGACGCTCCAGTCACGGTCAGCCAGCTGAATTTCATGTATGTGTCATTAGTCTTCATGGTGTCTCCCTGCTGCGATTTCAGAATTGTTTTGCTATCTTTTTCTTTCCAATCTATCTTGATAACATCAGGGAAAAAATTCTCAAGAAGACAAAGATATGTTCCAGCCTTATGGAGTTCTCTCTCAGCAGTTGAAGGAAAAAAAATTGTGGGCTTGGGAGCAATGTTTGCATCAAGGTTTCTATCTGTGGGGGAAAATGGAATAGCAATTAAAAACATTATTAGAGAAACACAAACACTGTATGGTTTGGAACCACCTAACACAGTAAAATAAGGAACTTTGCCATAGAATTAGTGCTTATCACAGGCTTTTCATCCATAGTGGGTTATGAGGGACTGATTGTCCTTATTTTCAGTGGGAAAACAGGTACAAGAAGTCATATAACTTGCTCAAAGTCACAACTATTAAGTGGAGGAGTCTGGATTAAAATGTGAGATTTTTTGAAACAATACACACATTTTGAATGGGAATCTACTGTAATGCGTACTTGACAATCTATCAAGCTGACCTTTAAATCTTCAAATATGTAACCCAAACCCACTTCTGAAGTAATGGAGGTCTCCTACTTAATTCCTGATTTTACAAAACATCTCAATCTCACATCTGAACCATTCCAGGATTTTGAGTAGGGCAATGTTTAAAACTGTACCTCCCAAGTATTTACAATGCCTTGAATTTAGAAGCAAAGTGTCAGTATTTCCAGAACTGTATTTAAAAACTTACTATTTTCAGAAATGCTTTTGTATTAGCTTTATCAAGTAACACACTTACCAGAATTTTGTTTTGCTTAGGAAAGTGTTCACTGAAAGCACATTTTATATTGGAATTTCATTTGTTGTTTAGATATGATTAAGAAGACACCATATTTTGATTCTCAGAGTCTCCCTTTAAAGTTGAATCTGCCCTAGACAGCTGCTAAACAGTTTCAGAACACCACAATATCTGTGATTTCACCTGCTGAATAAAATGTATATATAACTGTTGAAGTATAAAAAGTTATAGCTTCACTAATGATATACTGTATGTTGGCTAATTGAATTTAAATTTTAAAAAAGAAGTTATGGTTCCAGAATTTCTTGCAGTCATAACATCAAGACATATAACAAAACAGCATAGTTTTAAAGAGCATGTCACTTGACATGGGTATGTTACTTGATTATGCATTTATTGTTAATGATTGACATTATAAATGTTAGGACCCTTTAAAATTGATTTCCAAATGAAATGCAAGTGCTTTTCTGATATTCTCTTTGGGTTAGTTTGGAGTTAGTTTACTAATTCAATGGGCAATTTCTTAAGAAAAGAGGAATTGGATTTCTCATTTGAGAAGAAAGGGCAAAAAATTCTTTTTTGGGGGGTGGTTCGTAATACTTTCTCTCTCTCTTTCTTTTTTAGGAAAAAATTCTTGAGAATTTTTACCTGTGTAGCAAAGCTCCTGATTTTTATACTAAATCAGTAAGCAAGCAATTAGTTCCTATTCATGATATAAATAGAATTAGGTCATGATAAACTTATTTTAAGTATACACCTTGGGGGCACCAGGGTGGCTCAGTTGGTTAAGCATCTGCCTTCAGCTCAGGTCATGATCCTGGAGTCCCTAAATTGAGCCCCATGTCAGGCTCCATGCTCAGCAGGGTGTCTGCTTCTCCCTCTCCTTCAGCCCCTCCCCCTCCCTGTGTTCTGTCTCTTTCTCTCTCTCTCTCAAATAAATAAATCTTTTAAAAAGGCTTATATATCTTGCTTGTAGTGCAAATAATATTTTACTGATTGTAATAGTAAGACACTGTATATTTTTCCAACCATATACTTTGTTTTTAATTTAAAAAGCATGTTAGATAAACAAGATTAATTTTTCCATTTTATATGTTATTTACATAATTTTAGTCTCTAGTCAATATATTAAGGAATCTAATTTACATCTTAGAAACTGTATTTTTTTTATAGGAACACTTCTGATTCATTATAGTCAAAAAACTGAAAATCAAATGATGAATTTGAAAAATTTCTAGAAAGTAACACACTGTTTTATTTCCTGTCCCTTTTCTTTTGCTAAATTCTTGTTTTATTCTTTTCAGGATAAAATGAATCTTGAACTTCCACAATTTTCTCAATGGAATATTAACTGAGCATTAAAATAGTGTACTTGATTACATATAGTTAGTGCCTATATTTTGGGTAATTATACGGTTTTTTCTTCAACATTTTTTTTAAACATTAACAGCAGTTATTATGGCCAAAATCATTTTTATGATGCATGAAGTTGAAAGCATATTCCAAAGTAAATAAGCCTGTCCAACACATTTATATACATTCATTGGAATAATTACAAAATTAAATTGTCAGAGTTATTTATATTTTATTAAGATGCAGCAGTGTGAATTCTATATAAATTTCCCAAATGTCAGCTACATTTTCAATGCAAATGTGATATTTCAAACCTGCCTATTGGTGTTGATTTAATTGTTCTCTATTTTTCTGTTATTTTTCTTTTACTAAATAAATAGAGCTATTTCATATTTGAATGTGAATTTCAAATTTATGGCATTTCTAACTTTATTTAAAGTACTAACTGTATTTAAAAAGTTTAAACTTTTTTCTAATAAATGTGAGCATGAAGGCCGAGCTTGTTGGTGTCTGACCACGTCTGCCGGAGGTCACCATCTGTGAATGACATTAAGTGTCATGGTGCCCACAGTAATGATGCAGTGGGAGCATGAAATGTGCTTGTTTAAAGACCATTTCTTCCATTTTATAAAGTGGAAGTGGAAGGTAATGCCCACTCTTTCACTTCACATTCCTCCTAAAGGACTCATGCACTGAAGTCCTTTTCTCATTTTATGGTGGGAAAAGCATAACAAATTTGAAAATTTAGTGTACTTCATCGCATTTTTCCCCTACCTTTGCTTTGAACATAAAATCTGACCCTGTGTTTCTTGATAGATAATCACAGGCCTTTTTCTTCTGCTTTCCTTAGTGCTTTTGATCTTCTATTTTTATTTCATGGCCTAATTCTACTTGTGTGTTTTATTTTAAGCCTTCTCAAATAGATTTTGGAAATAAGTAATATAACTAAGTGAGAAATAGTTTGTGCATTAGAGCTTGTTTCTTTTTCTGCCCCAGAACTTGATAGTTTGGTAAGGTCTAACTCAAAGATGACATGAAAAATGGGAGATGTTTGCAAATCCTGCTCTGAGATACAGACACAAAACATGTAGAATTCAAACACATTGAAATGCCAGAGCATAAGGTGAAGCTTTCGTTCCCAACATTATCCCTCACAAAACAGGGGTTGCCTTATGTTTCAGCCTCTCATATTAAAAGAGGCTCTTTTAATGCTTTACTTTGATCAAACAATATTACTTGGACAAGATATCAGCCTGAAATAAACTCAGTGTTAGTTTTAGAGGTAGAGCTGGTAAAAGACAGCAAAGAAATTTAATATGGATTTGGTAAATATTACCTGGAACAAAAGTCTCTACATGTTATGCTTACATTGCAAAATATAGAATACCAGAGTAAATAAAAAATGCTTTTTTTTATAAAGATTTTTTATTTATTTGAGAGCGAGAATGAGAGACAGCATGAGAGGGAGGAGGGTCAGAGGGAGCCCGATGCGGGACTCGATCCCGGGACTCCAGGATCATGACCTGAGCCGAAGGCAGTTGCTTAACCAAATGAGCCACCCAGGCGCCCCAATAAAAAATGCTTTTTAAAAAATTTTTTAAGAGGGTAATTTTCTCTTCAGATAAACTATCCAGTGACATCATCATAAGGGGATCTCAAAACAGACACTCAGACCCTGAGACGACTCAGAAATTTGCTCTGAAGTGGATGTTTTAGATGCATGTGAAGTGTTTGAACAAAATTTTGTAATGAAATTGAGGGCAGAAAAAGCAGTATTTCTCAACTGATATTTGTATTGATATAATTTTTAACTATGTAGGTATAATTTAATTAAGATATTAAATTTAGAAGTGAATATTTGAGTTTTATCCATATTATTATAAATTTACATATTCAAGTTGCAAAACCTCCTTCCTTTTTCCTTTACATCTGGATATTTCCACTGAAACATGAGAGATCACCTTATATTCAGGCTAACAATACTTGAGACAATGCTTATTACATTCTCATCATTTTTAGAATCAAGTGACAATGAGTCTTAGAAATTGAAGTATTCCACAAATTAGACCATTGGTTCTAAACTGATCTGTAGACTAGATGGTAATTATTAATATATTTTTCTGTACTCCTGATTTCATAAAGATATCCAGTAGGTGGTCATTTGAATTCTGGAGGATAGACATTCTTTATCACTGACCATGTCCCAATTTTTATGATAGCTATTTCCATATTTAATTTCATATACTCCTAGCACCATTCACTTGAGATTGTTGTTACATTGATAATATGAATGGATGGAAATCCAAGATGTTAACAGTAACAAGTGTCACTATAATATTTTAATTTTTTCTTTTCTAATTTTTCTATAATGAGCATATATCATTTTCATAATTTTAAAAAAGCAATAACAAGTGAATCAAAATTTATTTGCTAACAGATGATTATACAGAAAATGATAGATCCAGTTCACAGTCCATATTTTTTTTCTGCACCACACTCTCCTAAAAAAATTATTTTCAGGAACTCATGAATTATGTCTATGTCACCATTATTAAACTTGATTCCTAGAATTTGCATTGATCATGTAGTCAGTTGGAAAAAAGAGGACCAGAAATTTGCTTTTCAGTTTATGATACATTTGTGCCTATGATCACAACCACTAAGGAAAACTAAATATGTCATTTCTTTAATTTTTTCAATGTTTTATCACCTTTGTGAAAATTCTTTCAAAACTTTTATTTGAAGGCACCTTGGTGGTTCAGTTGGTTAAGCATCTGAATTCTGCTCAGGTCATGATCTCAGTGTCCTGGGATCGCCCTGCATGGGGCTCCATGCTAAGCAGGGAGTCTGCTTCTCCCTTTCCCTCTCCTTCTGCCCCTCTCCCAGCTCATGCTCCCTCTCTTTCTCTCAAATAAATAAGTAAAATCTTAAAATAAATTTTTTTATTTGACAAGACCTTTTATGCTAGAAACATCCCTATGAGATAGTCTCCCTCATTCAGGCAAAATTTCATCTTTAAGGCTAATGAAGAATGAACAAATTTACCAGACTGAATTTAGGTGAAAAATAACCCCTACCTTATGACATTCTTGAATATGTTGCATGGTTAAATATTTTGATACTTGATATTAATCATCCTCTGACCAAATGAAAGTTTAGCAACTTTTTGTTCATTCTTTTCCATTATTTTTGGAATCAAATAAATAAGATATAGAAACTTCTTTACAAAACTTTCAACACAGAAATCTCAAATGGACCTAACATCTACACTTCTTAGGGACCCGCAGTTGCTTTAGCTAGTTAGCTAAAGGACTAGGGCGGAGTCACCAACCTCTCCAAAGATCCTGCTGCTACTTGTGACCAAACTGTGACCAAATCCTAGAATTCTGAGCCAGCACCAGCACCTAGCCTGCAGCTCCTGCATTATCTGCCTCCCCTCCCTACCCTACACGGAAGAATGTAGAGAAAATTTACCTGTAACCCTGAGCTGTGTGCCAGGACCAAACACTTTGATTCTGCTCCAGCCAAATAATCCACTGTGTAAAAAGCTTTTACAAAAAACTCCTTTGGTATCTCTTTTAAAATTGTGCCTATATTTTTCCCAGTATTTATATAAACATAGAAAAATTGACCATGGTAACATTAAACAAAGATGAAGCTCAAGCAAAATCACATTAGACATGAACATAGTCAAGAACAGGTATGAACTGGGGCACCTGGGTGGCTCAGTCATTTAAGTGTCTAACTATTGATTTCAACTCAGATCATAATCTCAGGGTCCTGAAATCAAGCCCTGGGTCAGGCTCCTTGCTCAGTGGGGGGGTCTGCTTCAGATCCTCTCTCTCTCTCTCTCTCCCTCTTCCTCTGCCCCTCCCCCTGCTCACTCTCTCTCTCAAATAAATAATAAATAAATATATTTTTTAAAAAAGTATGGATATGAACTCACCCCTCTCTGCCTGGTCAGCTTGGTTCTGCCTTTCTCATTTCACTCACAAGTGTTGGAGACTATGATTTTACCTTTTCTCACCATTTTCCTGAAATTTTTAGTCTCCAGCTTTAAAGGTTTTCTTCTGATGTCACTTCTTTATTAGAGTGTAACTTACAGTTATTGTATCTTTAATTTTCAGAGAGGAACAAAATAGAAATAATATATTTGAGTATATAATATATGAGTGTTCACTGTTTTTACAATTATTTTTTTATTTCTATATATTAAGGGGTGGATATCTGGTTTGACTGCAAAGTAAGTTCTTTCCAGAATCCATTTCCCACTGATACTAGAACAGATGAGTTGTTACAGAGTCTGAAATCTTAATGCTGATCTTGTAACATATTTATTACAGAAAGACTGCCTCTCTGAACTTGAAATTACCCTAACAGGTTCCAGGGTATTGAGTTACAATCCTGAGCTGCCCATCAGAGGATCCTGCTTGGTTTGCTCTCCCTGCAGCTGTCCCAGCCGGAGTGCAAAGGCAGCTCTGAGTTCTGCAGCTGAGTCCTGCATGTAGTACAACTGCTCCCATTCTTCTGCCAGCTTCCATATTTCCAGCAAATTTGGTGCCAATACAGAAAAAAAGTTGAATTCAATGGTGTCAAAGGACTTGTCATTTAATAGAAATTCCCCAAGAATCACATTTTGAAAATTTATTAAGTGCATATTCAGCATGACTTAATTGATGTCTCGGGGGAAGAGAGGCAATTTTAGTGCCATGATTAGAAGCAGAAGCATTGTTTTCCACATGAGGAGTCATACAAATTATGAGCTACTACTAATAAAGCATTCAGCTAATGTGTCTACTTAGAAAGTCAGGCTACAGAAGAGTAAGTATCAGAATATGAAAATATGGCCTAATGTTTCTAGTATCACATAATGGCTAGACCATGCATTTTGGAATGGACAAACTCTGTTGGATCCCACTCTTCACCATAGTAACTAGCCATGTAAATTTATGCAAATAACTGAACTTCTCCAAGCCTCAGTTTCCTTATCTGTGATATGGAATAAGAGGGTTTTCTGTATAGGGCTGTTGAGAAATAAGATAATACACTGGAACTAGTAAACATGGTATTTGGACCTCAATAAATCTTAGCTAATATTATTATTCTCTTTCCTGGAATGGTTTCAGGTCATTTTATCAAATTCTTCCACCAAACAAAATATATGGATTTTATAAGCAATAGCTGTTACATAAATTAAGAAAACAAAAGAGATCATGAATCCAAGATGTTCTGTATCCCTGGCATCCACAAGTCAAAAAATAGGGGGTCCAATGACCACAATCCAGAATAGTTGTCTAGACTAGAAGCTTTTTGAGTGTTGAGACTGTGTCTTGTTCACCTTTTTATCTGTAACATCGAGCACAGAAACTGTCTTTAATAAATGACATTTAATAAATGACCAAACAAAAATTTAAAGCCATACAGATTCTTTTTTTATGGGGTCTGGAGCTGAAGTGGTTTAATTAGCTCACAAATCCATCAAACTGGACCATCTCTAGGCAATATCACAACACTAACAATACACAAATTTTGACTAGTCTCAACCTCCCCTCTAAGATGCTACAGTAATAAGAATAAGTGGGATTATTGATGTTCTATAGTCATTTACTGTAAGTTAATATTTTTGCACTTCTCTTAAAGATGACACAAAAGCAATCATATAAATTTCAAAAGTTATTAGAGAAAGAAACACTACTCATTAAGAAAGGAGCCTTATTAATATTAGAGGTACTTAATCAAGTGTTTCTCATGTAAGAGACTGTCTACAAGAAAAGCATGTTGAACCAATAACTCACACCAATGGTTTGTAGACACAGTTCTCAAAATAATTTTAACTTCAGTCCTGAATATATCTTAGTGTGTGTGTATTTTCTAAAAGTAGAATTACAATCTGCTTGCAACCAGGGAAGTAAATAAACGATTTGCAAAGTAGTTTTCTTTCCATATACAGTGACCAGTAACTGCAAAATTGCTGTCCATATGCTGAGGTGATCCTACATTGTTTTTCCTAAAAAACATCTGTCAGGTTTTCATTCACAAGGTTTAAACAAAACAAAGTTACTTACCTGGGGGAGTTACTATGAGTTTAGTTCCTTGTGCAAACATCATGATCCAGACGTTATCACACTGGTCAGAGGTTCTACAAAAACATCAGCTTTCTCCTGAGCTTCATGGCTGGACCAGCAGGTAGAAACATTGTACTGGCAATTTGATCTTCTGGGTTCCGTTGGAAATCCTTGAATATAAGCTTCATGATATCTGATATTTTATAAGTTTTTCTCAGATTAGTTGACGCAAATGTCTGTTTTCCAAAGAGGCAATAATCACTGAAAATTGCTGATAGAAAACAAAAACAGTAAGAACAAAAAAAGAGAGAGAGAGAGAGAGATTGGGATTAACTGATCAACCAACTACTTATCTACATTACCAAGAAAAGTATTCAGTGAATTAAGAGGTTTTGATATCCAGGTGTTCAATTGTGTGAAATTGCTCAGAGTGTGCATCAAAGGAAAAGCCCTAGGGTTCTCACAAACAGCAGACCTGTTCCGTTAGTAATTTGGGATTGTATTTCTAAAGGAGGAAACTCTTCAGTAACCTAAAATGCAAATATGCCAACAGAAATATACTTGAGAAATGTGAACAATGTTCTTCATTTTGTAATCAGCTACTTTAATGATTTGGAAAAATGATTCTTTACCACACAATGCAAAATGAGAAAATAATTTGTGTAATGACATATTATTCCTGGAATGAGGAATAAACTTGTAGAAATCTATCTTCCATGAGGTAATAGATTCCTATTTAACCCAGAATTTGAAAACACAATCCATTTCTCTGAAATGTTGAAAGAAGAAGCCTCTTGGAAGTTATTCTGTGATCTTCAGAAATGCATGTGTAGCCCTACTTCTGTGGTTAACTAGCTTTGGACAAGACATTTGCCATCGCTGGGTTCCCATATCCCATTTACTGTGTGGGCATCAGGCTATGAATGTCCAAAGGGCCCTTCCTGTGCCAACAGCTTATGAACCTGTGATTAAGAGCAGGAAAGGGTCTTCTGTGGTTGCTCAAGTGAGAAAGGAGTTGAGGGTTACTAATGGAGAAGATTTACTTACAGGTCCCTTCTGATTCTGTGATACTGTGAGATCCCAGTAGGCACAATATTCAGGGGGCTTCATGGGACGTGAGGACCCTATTGACTATCAGGTAAAAGACTCAGTTGTTTTTCTTATCTGTGTTTAAGCCAGAATTGGGCTAGTCTTACGGGTAATATTGGTTGAGCCATATGGGATTCATTTCAGGGGCTTTTCTTTTCTTAGTTGGTACCAGTGGACAATGACCTTCTCAAGGGAAACCCCAGACAGCTTGCAATGTATGTGCAATGTTCTGTCTGGTGCTCAGGTAAAGGAGAATCGATTCTGAGAGATTCTCATTTTGGTGTCTCCACTTGAAAAACAAGGGAGTAAAATCAGTGGTGCTTGAACAAGCTGACAGTGAACACAAAAACAGTGAAAAGACAAGAAAAGTGTATAGTCACCTACAAACCCAAGCTAAAGATATACATAAATCTATAGGGTTGGCATTGCCAGTGACTAATCAGAATGGGCTCCAAGAGGGGACATGAATCAGGATTGGGGAAGCAGTGGCAGCCCTTTTCCCTCAGAGGCAAAGATGGGGGAGGAAGTTTTGCTTTAGAACTAATGAAAGTCCTTTTCAGTAAGATCTGTCTCAGTGTTATTTTATTATGTTCCTTGTATAAAGAACTATCAGATCCCGGAAGAACTCACCAAAACACCCATGTTATAATAATTCAATGTATATTCCCCTTGGGAACAACACCCTTGCATTTTTCCTTTAGCTTTTGCTTCAAACACACCTATCCTTGAAGTTTTTTCACTCTGAGTGAAAGTGTGGGGAGCTCTAACCTACCATGAGAATTGGAAAAAAGTCTTATTACTGTATAATAACAAATGAGATAATAATCTCACGACTTTATGCAGAAGTATGTACATTTTATAGATCAGTAGTTTATAGAAAGTTCACAAAGTTTGGTGAATATTAAAAATTACTGTGGTTATTGCTTTAGATGCTATGACATTTTTATACTTTAGTGTGAATGAAGAAAAATCCTGGAGGAAAAATATCATTTCATTTATTACCCTTGAATCTTTTCCTATTCACAATTCCTAGCTTTTTAGAATTAAAGCAACACTTTATTATTGTTTAGAGGACAAAGTGAGATGTGATTTTTAGACTCCCTGAGTTCCTGTGTTAGCTGAGATGGCTCATGAAGTAGTTTAGTTGCAGTGGGAAAGGACAATGTGATGTGTTGACCCTGTGCTAGACCTGTTCTGTATGGAACCTTCTTTAGACCCCAGCAATCCAATAGGTTAACACTTAAAACTGGGAAAACGGGGGGGGGGTGGCGGAGCAAGATGGTGGTGGAGTAGGAGACCTGGATTTCGTCTGGTCTCAGGAATTCAGCTGGATAGGGATCAAACCATTCTGAACACCTGCAAACTCAACAGGAGATCAAAGAAAAGAATAGCAACAACTCTCTGAACAGAAAAGCGACCACTTTCTGGAAGGTAGGACATGCGGAGAAGTGAATCCGAGGCGATATTCGGGAGGATAGACGGTGGGGGAGGGGGCCTCCGTCAGCCACTTCTGCCAAGTGATAGAGCCACAGAGCACAAAATCGGAACTTTTAGAAGTTGGCTCTGCTGAGGGACATTGCTTCAGTGGCTAAGCTGGGGGTGGAACCCTCGCGGGACAGTGTGGTCTCAGGACACTCAGGGTCACAGAAAGACCGGGAGTACCTGAGTGTGGCAGAACTCCCAGGGATCGGAGCGGGGAAGCTGGCTGCAGAGACGGAGCCGAGGAGCGGGCTCTCAGCTCGGGGTTGCCATAAACCGTGATCCGCAGCACAGTTGGGCCACTGCTCCTCCAGCAGGGACCCAAAAGCGGCAGATGCGGGGAGACTCCCCTTCCTCCCCCGGGAGGAGCGGCGCGGGAGTGCACCGCAGGGATCTGCTGGGTTTGGAGACTCCACATGGGGTCGGGTGCCAGAGATAGAAATGCTCGGTCACAGGCCGGGTGAGCACGGAGTGCGGCCGGAGACAGGGGAGACGGGAGTGATTAACTGCTTTTTTCTGGGGGCGCACTGAGGAGCGGGGCCCTGAGTTCTCAGCTCCTCCAGGCTGGAGATTGGGAGGCCACCATTTTCACTCTCGTCCTCCAAAGCTGTATGGAAAGCTTGCAGGGAACAAAAGCTCCCGAGAGCAACCCAAGCAGATTACTTAGCCCTGGCTGGCAAGAGCAGGGCAATTCCACCTCCGGAAAAGACATTTGGGAACCACAGCAACAGGCCCCTCCCCCAGAAGATCAGCAAGAACCGCCAGCCAAGACTAAGTTTACTGATCAATGAGAATGGCAAAACTCAAGCGCTAGGGGAATACTGCATATAGAATCCATGGCTTTTTTACCATGATTCTGTAGCCTTTCAAAGTTAATTTTGTTTTTAACTGTCTCTTTTTTTTTTTAATTTTTCTTCTTCCCTTTTTCAACCAACATCTTCTCAATCCCTTTTTTAAAAAACATTCTTATTTTTCATTTTTAGAGTCATATTCTATCCCTTCACAGTAGTTACCTGTATTTTTGGCATATATATATAAGTTGTTCTCTCTTTAAAATTTTGAGATAGTTTGATAGATCAAAATATACCCTAAATCTCTAGTGTATTGTTTTTTTCTACTCCTCTGCCTGATCACATTCTCTTCCTTTTTTTTTCTTTTTTTTTAAATCCTCTTCTTTCTTTTTTCAAACAACTTCTTATTAATTCCTTTTATAAAATTTTTTATAATTTCCATCTTTACAGTCATATTCCATCCCTTCATCATATCAACCCTTATTTTTGTACATATATAAGTTTTTCTTTCTTTAAAATTTTGGGAGGCACTTTCTTCTAAAAGACCAAAATACACCCAAAATCTAGTGTGTGACACTGATCTATCTACCATCCTGATCATATTTGATCATATTCTGTTTTTTTTTATTTTGTTCTGTTTTTGTTTGTTTTTATCTTTATCTTTTTTCTTTCTTTTTCTTTTTTCTCTCTTTCCCTTTCTTTCCCCACTGCTTCAGGTCCTTTCTGATTTGTTTAGAGTATACTTTCTGGGGACGTTCTTACTCTGTTGGCATTTTGTTCCCTCATTCATCTATTCTCCTCTGGACAAAATGACAAGACGGAAAAAATCACCTCAAAAAAAAGAACAAGAGGTAGTACTGATGCCAGGGACCTACTCAATACGGACATTAGTACGATGTCTGATCTAGAGTTCAGAATCATCACTTTAAAGATACTAGCTGGGCTTGAAAAAAACATGGAAGTTATTAGAGAAACCCTTTCTGAAGAAGTAAAAGAACTAAAATCTAACCAAGTCGAAATCAAAAAGGCTATTAATGAGGTGCAATCAAATATGGGGGCACTAACTGCTAAGATAAATGAGGCAGAAGAGAGAATCAGTGAGATAGAAGACCAAATGATGGAAAATGAAGAAGCTGAGAAAAAGAGAAATAAACAACTACTGGATCACGAGGGCAGAATTCGAGAGATAAGCGATACCATAAGATGAAACAACATTAGAATAATTGGGATCCCAGAAGAAGAAGAAAGAGAGAGAGGGGCAGAAGGTATATTGGAGCAAATTATAGCAGAGAACTTCCCTAATTTGGGGAAGGAAACAGGCATCAAAATCCAGGAAGCACAGAGAACCCCTCTCAAAATCAATAAAAATAGGTCAACACCCCAACATCTAATAGTAAAACTTACAAGTCTCATAGACAAAGAGAAAATCCTGAAAGCAGCTCAGGAGAAGAGATATGTAACCTACAATGGTAGAAACATTAGATTGGCAACAGACCTATCCACAGAGACCTGGCAGGCCAGAAAGGACTGGCAGGATCTATTCAGAGCACTAAATGAGAAAAATATGAAGCCAAGAATCCTATATCCAGCTAGGCTGTCATTGAAAATAGATGGAGAGAGAAAAAGTTTCCAGGACAAACAAAAACTAAAGGAATTTGCACACACGAAACCAGCCCTACAAGAAATATTGAAAGGGGTCCTCTAAGCAAAGAGAGAGCCTAAAAGTAACACAGGCCAGAAAGGAACACAGACAATATACGGTAACAGTCACCTTACAGGCAATACAAGGGCACTAAATTCCTATCTTTCAATAGTTACCCTGAATATAAATGGGCTCAATGCCCCAATCAAAAGACACAGGCTATCAGACTGGATTAAAAAACAAGACCCATTGATATGCTGTCTGCAAGAGACTCATTTTAGACCCAAAGACACCCCCAGATTGAAAGTGAGGGGGTGGAAAACCATTTACCATGCTAATGGACATGAAAAGAAAGCTGGGGTGGCAATCCTTATATCAGACAAATTAGATTTTAAACCAAAGACTGTAATAAGAGATGAGGAAGGACATTATATCCTACTTAAAGGGTCTATCCAACAAGAAGATCTAACAACTGTAAATATCTATGCCCCTAACATGGGAGGAGCCAATTATATAAGGCAATTAATAACAAAAGCAAAGAAACACATCGACAACAATACAATAATAGTGGGGGACTTTAACACCCACCTCGCTGAAATGGACAGATCATCTAAGCAAAAGATCAACAAGGAAATAAAGACTTTAAATGACACACTGGACCAAATGGACTTCACAGATGTATTCAGAACATTCCATCCCAAAGCAACGGAATACACATTCTTCTCTAGTGCCCATGGAACATTCTCCAGAATCGATCACATCCTAGGTCATAAATCAGGTCTCAACTAGTACCAAAAGATTGGGATCATTCCCTGCCTATTTTCAGACCACAATGCTTTGAAACTAGAACTCAATCACAAGAGGAAAGTCGGAAAGAACTCAAATACATGGAGGCTAAAGAGCATCCTACTGAAGAATGAATGGGTCAACCAGGAAATTAAAGAAGAATTTAAAAAATACATGGAAACCAATGAAAATGAAAACACAACTATTCAAAATCTTTGGGATGCAGCAAAGGCAGTCCTAAAAGGAAAGTATATAGCAATACAAGCCTTTCTCAAGAAACAAGAAAGGTCTCAAGTACACAACCTAACCCTACACCTAAAGGAGCTGGAGAAAGAACAGCAAATAAAGCCTAAACCCAGCAGGACAAGAGAAATAATAAAGATCAGAGCAGAAATCAATGAAATAGAAACTAAAAGAACAGTAGAACAGATCAACGAAACTAGGAGCTGGTTCTTTGAAAGAATTCACAAGATTGATAAACCCCTGGCCAGACTTATCAAAAAGAAAGGAGAACTGACCCAAATCAACAAAATCATGAATGAAAGAGGAGAGATCACAACCAACACCAAAGAAATAGAAACAATTATAAGAACATATGAGCAACTCTATGCCAGCAAATTAGATAACCTGGAAGAAATGGATGCATTCCTAGAAATGTATCCGCTACCAAAACTGAACCAGGAAGAAATAGAAAACCTGAACAGACCTATAACCACTAAGGAAATTGAAGCAGTCATCAAAAATCTCCCAACAAACAAAAGCCCAGGGCCAGATGGCTTCCCAGGAGAATGCTACCAAACATTTCAAGAAGAATTAATACCTATTCTTCTGAAACTGTTCCAAAAAATAGAAATGGAAGGAAAACTTCCAAACTCATTTAATGAGGCCAGCATTACCTTGATCCCAAAACCAGACAAAGACCCCATCAAAAAGGAGAATTACAGACCAATATCCCTGATGAACATGGATGCAAAAATTCTCACCAAAATACTAGCCAATAGGATCCAACAGTACATTAAAAGGATTATTCACCATGACCAAGTGGGATTTATCCCTGGGCTGCAAGGTTGGTTCAACATCCACAAATCAATCAATGTGATACAGTATATTAACAAAAGAAAGAACAAGAATCATATGATCCTCTCAATAGATGCAGAAAAAGCTTTTGACAAAGTACAGCATCCTTTCTTGATCAAAACTCTTCAGAGTATAGGCATAGAGGGTACATACCTCAATATCATAAAAGCCATCTATGAAAAACCCACAGCAAATATCATTCTCAATGGGGAAAAACTGAGAGCTTTCCCCCTAAGGTCAGGAACGCGGCAGGGATGTCCACTATCACCACTGCTATTCAACATAGTTTGGAAGTCCTAGCCACAGCAATCAGACAACAAAAAGAAACAAAAGGCATCCAAATCGGCAAAGAAGAAGTCAAACTCTCACTCTGCAGATGATATGATACTTTATGTGGAAAACCCCAAAGACTCCACCCCAAAACTGCTAGAACTCATACAGGAGTTCAGTAAAATGGCAGGATATGAAATCAATGCACAGAAATCAGTGGCATTCCTATACACCAACAACAAGACAGAAGAAAGAGAAATTAAGGAGTTGATCCCATTTACAATTGCAGCCAAAACCATAAGATACCTAGGAATAAATCTAACCAAAGAGACAAAGGATCTGTACTCAGAAAACTATAAAATACTCATGAAAGAAATTGAGGAAGACACAAAGAAATGGAAAAACGTCCATGCTCATGGATTGGAAGAACAAATATTGTGAAGATGTCAATGCTACCTAGAGCAATTCAATGCAATCCCCATCAAAATACCATCCACTTTTTTCAAAGAAATGGAACAAATCATCCTAAAATTTGTATGGAACCAGAAAAGACCCCAAATAGCCAGAGGAATGTTGAAAAAAACCGCAAAGCTGGCGGCATCATAATTCCCAACTTCCAGCTCTATTACAAAGCTGTCATCATCAAGACAGCATGGTACTGGCACAAAAACAGACACATAGATCAGTGGAACAGAATAGAGAGCCCAGAAATGGACCCTCAACTCTATGGTCAACTCATCTTTGACAAAGCAGGAAAGAATGTCCAATGGAACAAAGACAGTCTCTTCAACAAATGGTGTTGGGAAAATTGGACAGCCACATGCAGAAAAATGAAACTGGACCAGTTCCTTACACCACACACAAAAATAGACTCCAAATGGTTGAAAGACCTCAATGTGAGACAGGAGTCCATCAAAATCCTAAAGGAGAACATAGGCAGCAACCTCTTTGACCTCAGCTGCAGCAACTTGTTCCTGGAAACATCACCAAAGGCAAGGGAAGCAAGGGCAACAATGAACTATTGGGACTTCATCAAGATAAAAAGCTTTTGCAAAGCAAAGGAAACAGTCAACAAAACCAAAAGACAACCGACAGAATGGGAGAAGATATTTGCCAATGACATATCAGATAAAGGGCTAGTATCCAAAATCTATAAAGAATTCATCATTTTTTATTTTTTTATTTATTTTTATTTATTTTATTTTTTTTAAGATTATTTATTTATTTATTTGACAGAGAGAGAGAGACAGCGAGAGAGGGAACACAAGCAGGGGGAGTGGGAGAGGGAGAAGCAGGCTTCCTGCCGAGCAGAGAGCCCAATGTGGGGCTCGATCCCGGGACCCTGGGATCATGACCTGAGCCGAAGGCAGACGCTTAACGACTGAGCCACCCAGTCGCCCCTATAAAGAACTCATCAAACTCAACACCCAAAGAACAAAGAATCCAATCAAGAAATGGGCAGAAGACATGAACAGACATTTCTCCAAAGAAGACATCCAAATGGCCAACAGACACATGAGAAAGTGCTCAATATCGCTCGGCATCAGGGAAATCCAAATCAAAACCTCAATGAGATACCACCTCACACCAGTCAGAATGGCTAAAATTAACAAGTCAGGAAATGACAGATGTTGGCGGGGATGCAGAGCAAGGGGAACCCTCCTACACTGTTGGTGGGAATGCAAGCTGGTGCAGCCACTCTGGAAAACAGTATGGAGGTTCCTCAAAAAGTTGAAAATAGAGCTACCATATGATCCAGCAATTGCACTACTGGGTATTTACCCCAAAGATACAAATGTAGGGATCCGAAAGGGTACGTGCACCCCGATGTTTATAGCAGCAATGTCCACAATAGCCAAACTGTGGAAAGAGCCAAGATGTCCATCGACAGATGAATGGATAAAGAAGAAGTGGTATATATATACAATAGAATATTATGCAGCCATCAAAAGGAATGAGATCTTGCCATTTGCAACAATGTGGATGGAACTGGAGGGTATTATGTTGAGCGAAATAAGTCAAACAGAGAAAGACATCTATCATATGATCTCACTGATATGAGGAATTCTTTTTTTTTATTAAAGATTTTTTTAAATTTATTTATTTTAGAGAGAGAGAGTGAGAGAGACAGCGCAAGAGGGGGTAGGGTTAGAGGGAGAAGCAGACTCCCTGCCGAGCAGGGAGCCCGATGTGGGACTCGATCCCGGGACTCCGGGATCATGACCTGAGCCGAAGGCAGTCGCTTAACCAACTGAGCCACCCAGGTGCCCGATATGAGGAATTCTTAATAGCAGGAAACAAACTAAGGGTTGCTGGGTTGGGAGGTGGGGTGGGAGGGATGGGATGACTGGGTGATAGACACTGGGGAGGGTATGTGCTCTGGTAAACGCTGTGAATTGTGCAAGACTGTTAAATCTCAGATCTGTACCTCTGAAACAAATAATGCAATATATGTTAAGAAAAAAAAAGAAGAAGAAGAAGGTAGCGGGAGGGGAAGAATGAAGCGGGGGAAATCGGAGGGGTAGACGAACCATGAGAGATGATGGACTCTGAAAAACAAACAGGGTTCTGGAGGGGAGGGGGGTGGGAGGATGGATTAGCCTGGTGGTGGGTATTGAGGAGGGCACATTCTGCATGGAGCACTGGGTGTTATGCACAAACAATGAATCATGTTTTTCTTTATTTTTTAAAAAGATTTTATTTATTTGAGAGAGAGAGAGAGAACAAGCTTGGGGTGGGGGGGAAGGGAGGGAGAGGCAGAGGAACAAGCAGACTCCCCGCTAAGCAGGGATCCTGAGTCAAGACTCAATCCCAGGTCCTGAGATTATGACCTGAGCCGAAGGCAGACACTGAACCAATTGAGCCACCCAGGTGCCCCTGTTTGTTTTTCTTTAAGGTAAATTGTTATTTATCTTAATTTTCTGCTATCAAAAGAAGAAGACAAGTAAATTTTAGTTGAGTTCTGCCCAAATTCCCATTATATCTCTTTATGATTTTTTAACTGGGTTTCATTTATTAATATTGAGCCTTGAGACTTCTCTCTTTATGGTGGATCTCACCTCAGTCTTTTCTCTGATATGTATTTGGACAATATTTTCTTTTAATCTGTGGCTTTTTAATTTTATTTGACTTGATTTATATGATTCACTTTTTATTTTTCTTCCATTTTCAGTCCTGAGAAGAACAGAAATGTTAATTTTGAGGAACTGCAAATCAATAAACATTTCTTTTATGATTCTTACTTTTTGTGTCCTATATGAGAAATCTTTGGCTAACCCAAGATCACAGATATTTTTGTGACATATTTTCACAACAACATCTAGAAGTGTTATTGTTTTAGTGTTTACATTTTGTCTTAGAATCTGTTTTTGGTTAATTTGTGTATGTGCTGCTTGGTATGGATTGTGGTGTATTATTTTTTACATAGATGAAGAGTTGTTTCATAACCAGTTGTAGAAAAGTCCATTATTTGTCCATTGGATTTCCATGGCATCTTATTAGAAATTAGTTAACCACATATGTGTTGCCCTATTTCTGGATTCTGTTCCTCTTACCTATGTATCTATGCTTCCACCAATACCCCACTGTCTTGACCACTGTAGCTTCATAGTAAGTGCTTAAATTCTTTTCAAAACTATTTTGCAATGCTATGTTCTTAGTCTTCCCACACAAATTTTGCAACCGGTTTATCGATTTGTATGAAAGTTCTCTCAGGATTTTGGTTAGGATTACATTGAATGTATTTATCAGTATTGAGTCTTCCAATCTATGAACATGGTATATCTCTAGATTTATTTATTTCTTCTTTGACTTGTGTCAATAAAGTTTTACTGATTTCAGCATACTAAAATCCTTCCCATTTTTGGTTAAATTTCACCTCTACATATAGAGTTTTTTTGATATTGTTAGTGTGGCTATTATAAATGATAGTATTTTTTACATTTCACCTTCCAATTGTGAATTGCCAGCATATAAATTACCATCGACTTTAAATCTTACTTTATATTTAGCAGTGTATACTCCTCCACTAGGTACATGTGCCATCATTTATTCAACTAAACTTACTATATTTGGATATTTATGTAATTTCCAATATTTTGTAGTTACCCAGTGAATACTTTTGTGCATATATATGTTCATAGTGTTGATACTGTGCCTTCAGAGTAAATTCCTAAAAGTGTTTCTGCTAGTTTGAAAGGTGAACTGTTGAACTGTTGTTAGATATTTCCAAATTCCCCCATGAAAGGGTTGTATTTTGCATCCTTACCAACAAGGTGTAAGAGTGCCTCCCACAGCTTCCCCAAAAGAGTGTATTACTTTTATTCAGTCTCATGAATGAGAAATGGTATGTCAATGTAGTTTTAATTGATATTTATCTTATTAAAAGTGAAGGTGAGCATCTATTTATCTATTTAAGATCTATGTTTTTATTTCTCTTCATGAATTGGCTTTTCATGTCTTTTGCCATTTTCCTATAGGATGTTTTAAATGATTTACTTCCATTTTTAAAAAGTATTTTTATTTTAAGGATAGTTGATCATTATGTGCTATACAACTTGCAAGTATTTCCTCATGGATTGTCATTTGCCTTTTGTTTTAACTTATGCTGCTTTTTGCCATGCAAGCTTTGTTTTTATTTTCATGGAGTAAAATTTATCAAAATATTTTCTTATTGTATCTTGAATTTTAGTTATAGTTACAAACTCATTCCCTTACTCTTTTTTGCACAGAAGGGGCTGCCAACATTTTTCTGTACAGAGTCATATAACAAATATTGTACATAGGCTGTTTGGCCCTAAGGTCTCTGTTGTGATTTGTCACCTCCACCACTGTAGCTAAAAAGCCTTCAGAGACAGTAAGGAAATGCATAGGCATGGCTGTGTTCCTGGAATGTCAGTAGCAGGTGTTCTATTAGAAATGTCTGAGAGGAAAAGTTTTCTATTTTCCCTTGTTCTATTATTTAAAATTAAAAAGTAAAGAAGATAATAAGTTATGGCTTTGGTTTTATATTTTGTTCTATTATGGTCAAATATGCCATAATAACCCATAAGCAATGTAATGCCTCAATATAGTGAGGATTAGACATGCTCCAAGCACCTGTAGGAACTTTATATGTATTCTTTAAGTTACTGCTCTCAGCAGTTCCTTCAGGTAAATATATTTATATTTTCCATTTCCAAATGAGGAAAATGAATCAAAGATATGGTAAGCGATTTATCCAGAGTAAGACAGTTAATATGGGGAGAGTGGATATGTAACAAAGGGTCATTGAGGAAACCCTGAGAAATAGGGAAACATAAAATAAAATAAATATAATTCCATAGTATATCATTCTAGGGAAATGATTGACAGATATCTTCTGTAGAGGGTGAAATGATCAATATTTTAGGGTTTGTGGGTCTCTGTTGCAAATATTCAGTTCTGTCATTTTAAAGCAAGGGCAGCTTTCTACAATTTATAAGCATATGGTCAAGGCTGTGTTTCAATAAAACCTTATTTGCAAAACTGGGGGTTGCTGGGCTTGGACATAGTTTGTGGACCTCCTATTCCATGGTACCCAGTATTGCCATAGTGGTTAATTACAGATTTTCAGTTTTTCTTTTTTCTGGAGGTATAAGTAGTAATACTATTGGATGGAAAATATAAATATATAACCATTTGAAGTGTCATATATACAGTTTTAATTTTTTTATACAGTTATATTTAAAATTGTTATGTAAACAATCTGTTATTAAATGTAAAAACCCAAAAATATTGATGGTAGGAGCACTGAAAATTGACTCTACCTTTGCCCTCTATCTTGATCAAGTCCTCTCTTGGGGCTCCATGCTCTGGGCCCCTTTGGAGGTTAATATGCACACCTTAGTAAGGCCCTCCAAGGTCCAATCAGGGAGACTTGGTTTGGACTTCAGTAAAGTTGTAAATTTTACTTATAATTCTTCAAAAAACATGTTTTTAACAGCTACATAGTATTCTGTCACTTCAAAGCCTCATAGATAAGGTGCCCTTTTCCCTACTGCTCATCACTGTAGTGTTTCAAGGTTGTTGTGTGTTGAAAGGTCAGGGTGGCTCCATCTCTTGAGATCCATCTCCAGGTAGCCACGTTAATCAAATTCTGCACTCTTCTTTTGAGTATCAAATGAAGTAATCTGTATTTAGCACAGATAGTGTGAGAAGCTTAATCTCTCTTTTCATTCACTTCTTTCTGGAAAGGGTTCACGTTCTCTGACTCTATATTCCATTCAGGGGTCTTCTTACCTTTGTTTCTGTAGACTTGTTAGGGGACAGGTGAGGCCCTTTTGAGACCAGACCCTCAGGTTCCTCCTGATGATGTCTCACCACAGTCAGGAATCATGATGGACAGGGTGTGGGACACCAGACCCTGAGTTTGTTCTTGGGAAGGTTCTGACACTGCTGTCACAGGAGTTCATTCTGCTTCCATAGCATCTCTGCACTATATAGCACCACCTGATTCTTAGAATGAGAAACAGGGAATGAAAGTGCTGTCATGATCTCAGGAACTAGAGGTAAATGGCAGGCATGGCAATTATGTGGTCAGATATCCCTGTTACCAAAGGTACCCAATTTTTGTGAAGTAAAGGTTTTTACTCAAGGTTTGAGAGTGGACTCTAAGGAGGTGAGAGAGGAGCTTTTGTAGTTTCACACACTACACTGTGTATTTCCCTATTTCTTGAAAACTCACGACCATCCAGTTACTAATCACAGAATTCAATTCTCAATAATTACTTTTTGTTTTATTGATTTGTGAGGGACATTGCCTTTCTTTTCTTTAGAGATATAGGGAGCATGTATTATCTTTCTTTTTAACCATCTGATACTTATTCAGGATCTTTAGTTTTCTTTGCAGAACCCTGGAGAGCAAAGTCAGAGGCATATCCATCATGATGGAAGCACCTGATATGTTCAGGGGCCGGATTCAATAAGGCAGTCTTGGTTTTGTCCCAATATTGATCCCTGAATGTGGAGTGAGGTGCTGTTTCTACCTCTGGGATACAGGATTTATACAGCAGTCTCTCCTGTGTCCCCAAATAGCTGATTGTTTACTTCAGGAATTAATGGTCAGATTCCTTCAGAATGGCCTCAGACACTAATAAAAGACATATAATATTTACTTTTGAGAGATCATTGCACTTCTGAAGAATTGTAATGTCCATGAATAAAATCAGAAAATAGTAATAACAAGAAATATTTATATAAAGTATAGACTTCTTCCTTTCTTCATTCTGAACCATTCAAGTACTAAAAATCCCTTTCTCTGCAGTGAATTAACAGACAAATGGATTTTTCTCTGAGCCATCCATCCTGTATTTTCAGAGTTCCCAGACAACTGAATTTCATGGGAAATAGCATCAAAATGCTTATATTTGTACCATCATTGCTGATATCATTCAGGATTCACTGAGTGAGCAGAATCTACAATGTCTTCCTGCAGAGTTCAGGAAATACTGCAGAGCAAGAGACAGGCTGGGCACCCAGCTGTGCAGCCCCTGTGGTTGCCCATATTGAGAAGGATGTGGATGGGTCAGACCTGAAGATGGTTCTTGTGCAGCTTCTCTTGGTAACGCTGACACTGTGCTTCTACTCCAGCAGGCACAGTAGTACATGGCCTCGTCTTCTTGCTCTAAGAAATTTACATTCAAGGTTGCAGTGGAAGTATGAGTATTTTTACTTGCTTCAAGTTTGTTTTTCTTCCCACCTAAAGAAACTTGAACAGAGTTTGCCTGGATATATGTTAGATGTTCTATCTCCTGATCTGGTTTCTGCCGGTACCAGTGTATTACTTCATCATTAAAGTCCTTAGCAGACACCTTGCATGATATGTAGGCACTCTTATCTCTTGCTCTGGAAATTGATATTTCAGGTTGCTCCAATTTCACCTGCCCAAGGCCAACTGCAAGCAAAGAAGAGAAATTCCCATGAACAAATGATATGGGAAAAGGCAACAATAAAGAATTTCTTGAGTCTCTCCTGTAGACTGAAGTGACTGGGGGACAACTCACAGGCCCAGAGGCAGGAGAAGATGACTGCTTTCAGGAGTGGCATCCCGTTGGCCTGGCTGGCTCCCCAGTGACAAGGTATGAAGTGAGGTGCCTGGTAGCAGGACTTGTCATGTCAGTGGCTGGAGGGTGGGGCTGGTTTGGTTTTCTCAGAAGAAGTGGTGACTTAGGTAGTTCCCTGGGGTTGTTCATGATCAGCCACACGTCTGAGCAGTTTGGGGCTTCCTGTGCCCAGTGAGTGCTGGGCAGATGGGGTGAGAGGGCTCCCAATCTGGAAATCTGGAAAGAAATTCTTGGTATGAATGTGTCTTTCTGGGGTAGGACAGGATGATTCCCACACCCATCAGCCATTTCCCCCTGGGATCCCATACTGCAGAAACATTGCTCAGAAACATGAGGAGAGGCCTGCAACGTTCAGCCCCTATGTCTGTCTGTGTCTGATCTGCTGTTGATCTGGGACTGGGATGCAAAACCTGACTTTAACTCTTCTGTAACTCAGCACAGAAGAACAACAGACAGTGAACTATCTCATCGATATTATTGAATATACCTTGTGCACAAGCATTTTTAAAGTTAACTGAGATATCACCAGGCAGATTAGGACTCAGAGAAATCAACTTTCATTTATATTCTGGGTGTCTCCAAGAAGGAACTAGGCTGCAATTGCTGGAGATACATGGGTCAGAGCCATCTCTGGAAACCAGCTTCTACTCTTCCGGGGCTTACAACTGTCTCAGGATCATGATGTCACATGCAGGATCATTTTCAAAGTAATGTTATGTGTAATAAGTAATGAAAAACTTTACAATTAATATACATCCAATGTTCGTTGTGGACTTGCAATGTGTCAGGCAGTATTCTAAATGTTTCTTGCATTATTTTATTTAATACTTTCTGCAGCCTTATGAGAGAGCTGTTATGATTAATCTCCATTTCACAAATGAAGACAGTGGCAAAGAGAAGTGACTCATGCCAAGACACAGACCCGGTACATAACAGAGTACATATTAGAAACGTACTTCTTTAAAGACAATCTGAGAGAAATGAAATATAAAAATGACAGCACAAGGCACCCATCATTTACTTTTACTTTGATTTTTCTGTACATATTTATAATTTTTTAAACATTTATTCATATATTTATTTGAAAGAGAGAGAGGAAGAGAATGGATGGGGGAGGGGCATATGGACAGGGAGAGAGAGAATCCCAAGCATACTCCATGCTGAGCTCAGAGCTAGAGGCTGGGCTCAAGCCCAGGACCCTGATATCAAGATCTGAGCCAAAACCAAGAGTTCAACGCTTAACTGACTAAGCCACCTAGGTGCACCACTACGTATTTATAGATATAAATAGGAATGCTTGCAATTTTATATGCAAATATACATTTTTAAGTGATACTTGAATATTTGATTTTTTATTCTCTTTATTTGGTTAACTTATTATTGTGATCAATACTGCAAGTCTTTAAGTAATCTATGAGAATATTTTTAATTGCCAGAAACAATTAAACACCCTCCTCTACCACTTAACCCATTTAGTTAACTTCATGTTTTGAAAATTTATCAGGTCCTTAAAAAGTGTTTGTGAATATTGGTAATGACCTATGAAAATAGAGACCCTCCTATACTAATTACCCCTTTGGATTGTGGCTGAGTTATTTAATTTTTTCATGTCTGAGTTTCTATAATTGCCATAAAAAATATCTTTCAGAAAGTTAAATTGCATTATCACAGTAAACATTATAATGAACATGAAGGACATTCTGTGCCTGGCAATAATATGTCCTTTTGAGGTTTTCAAGTTGTATTTTTATTATTATTGAAAAACAAGAAAGGCTTTGTTAAATAATATTTTAATTCAAAAAATTCTTGTAGTCCCTTTTCTGAAAATGTATAAAATCAGTAAAAGAATTAAGAGGAAATTAACCCACCCCAATTCAGCAAACAATGTAGTCAAAACAACTTCTTAATTCAGTCACCATGATTGACTTGGATGTCCTTTACTGTCTTGTCCATCCACCTGTGGAGAGTATTTCTGTACTCCCCAGTGGGCTTAGAGTCAACGCTTAGTGAACTGGACAAACTTAGAAAACCCAAAAGAGGAAAGCCATCTATATATTTTGATGAGAGGACTGCACATAAAATCTTTCTTTTAACTTCAACCTATACCTTTTTAACACTTTGTGTTGAAAAAAGTTTAAAAAAATCGTTTGTCTTTTGTTAGATGATTAACCCCCTTATTAAAACCATGTCTAAGTAGCATGCTGGGGAATCACACTTTGCTATGGAATCACAGAAGGTTAGTCAATTACAGATGAAAAGTGTGGGGACCCAGGGCAGGCTTCCCCTGAAGGGCCACTTTGGCATGAAGATTATTTTGAGTTAAAATAATCAAAACCCAGCAGATGCAGGAAAAGCTTCTGCCTTCCCCTAAACTGCAGAAATTTACACTGGAAAGGAGAGCCTGTGGCAGCAAGAGAACTATTAACAAAGACTTCCCTTTGCCTAAGGAACTCATCTGCATAATTGGGGAACCAGTTCTTCCAAACACCTCCTCTCACCTTCCTCCTTCTGGCCCCTTTGTGTCCTCAGACCGTGCCCCTCTCCTTAGCTCATATAAGCTTCCTACTGCCTCATTGTCTTAGAATTTCCATGCTTATGTGAACTCCCCATACATATTTCTATTAAATTTGATTTTCTTCTGTTAATCTGTCTCATATCAATTTGATTCTAAGTCCAGCTAGAAGGACCAAAGGGGAAGGAAGGTCTTTCCCCAACAAAAGGAAAGCTTTCCTTCCAGAAGCCTCATTGTTCCTCATCTTTAAAGATGAGAAAACAGCTTCCCCAAAGCAGGAGACTCATTCAATATGACAGAACCATGAGTGGCTGAGGTGGGATTAGAACCCCTACCCCCTTCTCTCTACTGTGCGCACCCCTCATGAGTGGACCTGGCATTTCAAACTCAGTCACTACATGCAGAGCACCCACCTCCCATCAGGCATGGGGCCAGGCCACTTTCAAACGTTAACCACAATTTTGTAACCATGAAAATAATAAAATCTATGAAGCACACATGAGTATTGTCAGCCAACAGAGAATGACAGGTTTTTGGACAGTCTTCAGCAAGGACTCATTTAAAAAGGTGAGCAACAATGAGATACCACCTCACACCAGTCAGAATGGCTAAAATTAGCAAGTCAGGAAATGACAGATAATGGCGGGGATGCAGAGAAAGGGGAACCCTCCTACACTGTTGGTGGGAATGCAAGCTGGTGCAGCCACTCTGGAAAACAGTATGGAGGTTCCTCAAAAAGTTGAAAATAGAGCTACCATATGATCTAGCAATTGCACTACTGGTTATTTGCCCCAAAGATACAAATGTAGGGATCCGAACGGGTACGTGCACCCCGATGTTTATAGCAGCAATGTCCACAATAGCCAAACTGTGGAAAGAGCCAAGATGTCCATCGACAGATGAATGGATAAAGAAGAAGTGGTATATATATACAATGGAATATTATGCATCCATCAAAAGGAATGAGATCTTGCCATTTGCAACGATGTGGATGGAACTGGAGGGTATTATGCTGAGCGAAATGAGTCAAACAGAGACATGTATCATATGACCTCAGTGATATGAGGAATTCTTAATCTCAGGAAACAAACTGAGGGTTGCTGGAGTGGAGGGTAGGGTGGGAGAGATGGGGTGGCTGGGTGATAGACACTGGGGAGGGTATGTGCTCTGGTAGGCGCGGTGAATTGTGCAAGACTGTTGAATCACAGATCTGTACCTCTGAAACAAATAATGCGATATATGTTAAGAAAAAAAAAAGAAGATAGCAGGAGGGGAAGAATGAAGGGGGGAAATCGGAAGGGGAGACGAACCATGAGAGACGATGGACTCTGAAAAACAAACTGAGGGTTCTAGAGGGGAGGGGGGTGGGAGGATGGGTTAGCCTCGGTGATGGGTATTGAGGAGGGCGCGTTCGGCATGGAGCACTGGGTGTTATGCACAAACAATGAATCATGGAACACTACATCTAAAACTAATGATGTAATGTATGGTGAATAACATAACAATAAAAAATTTAAAAAATAAAAAATAAAATAAAATAAAAAGGTGAGCAAATTTGATAAGCATTGAACCTGCTTTCCTAGAAGAAATTAGGATCAGTTATGTTGGTCCACTTTGGCTCTCCTCAAAGGTAAATGGATGTGGGCAGGGGGTGGTGATTTGCTAACCAATACTGACTCTGCAACTGTGTTAATACTTACAGACTTCACACCCGATGTCCCCTGACCCCATTCTGTCAGTCAGGCTCCTGTTGGCATCACTCTGGGCAGGTGTCATGTCGCTAGGAACCCTAGTTGGGGGATGAGGGACAAGGTCCTGCGGGATGATCTCTGGGCTCCCAACCACTAGGGGGAGCCCCGCCTCTGCATTTCAGGGGTCCCTTCTGTGGGGAGGGTGCCTTTGCATGTTGCACCTTGTGGGGGACAAAACTTAGGTTCCCAGCACACTAGCCTGCTAGACCCTGGGAGGAGGGAGAGCACCAGTAGCCAGGGAGGGATCGGGCGCCACGGAGAAGCCCACGTTGGCCCAGTGCGCGTTCAGGGGCCGGAGACAGAGTGATGTGGGCAGGAGCCGGGCCTGGCTGAGCTTTTCCAGGCATTAGGAGCTTCTGGCTCAATCAGGTGTGTTTGGGGGCAGGTGTCTTCCCCACGTAAAATGTCTAATTCGAATGGTGCTGGATTATGTGTCTTTCAGCTGACGACAGCAGTGACCAGTGCCTTTTTACTCCCAAAGTGATCCTGTCACAGGTCCAGCCTCCCATGTGTTCTGTACCATCACCGTCTATAATGGTGAAGCCTCGTTTTCCAGTGTGAGCTCCCGGAAACTGCATTTCCCTCTCCTGGTCACATCTGTCCTTCCAGTTTTTCTCTAGGGGCTTGCGGCTGTGTGCTCCCCATCATTCCGTGCCTCCTCGCCCAGATGGAGACGTGGTTGCTGGACCTCAAAGTGTCACCTCAAGAGGCAGAAAAGGAACCAGTAAGTGTCCCCCCCAGGTTAGGCTCCTGAGACTGGCTAGGGACAGAGCTAGAAGGAAGACCCTGGAAGTGCTGATTGGAACGGAGCCCCACTCGGGGGGTGAGGTGGATCTCAGGTCTCCATCCTTCCGTGGGCGCAGCAGAAATCCAGAGCAGGTGGAGGACAGGATGGGGAGAGAACGTGGCTCCTCTCTTGAGCTGTCAGGCCAGGCTTCCCTAGAAGACAGTGTGAGCCCTGGGGAAAAGCCCCTTCCAACACCAGAAACAGCCAGCACCTCTGTCCCTGGGATCACAGTCCTAGGACACTAAGCACTTTGTGCATCTGAACAGCCCAGTTCCTCAGTGACAGAGAGATGGAAACCAGTCAGGCTGAGCTGAGACAGCAACTCTAAGAGTCAGAGACCCTCCAGGGTCTCCCGTGGCTTCCATAGGGCAGGCGGTGGCTTTGAGGGGCCACCATCAGCACAGGTGGTGCTGGAGTGGGATGAGTTGTGGGTGAGGGAGGAACGTGGAGGGCGGGAGGAGGGAGACAGCCAGCTAGAAAAATGCTCAGTCACCTCAGGCTTCCCCCACCCTCCTGTGAGCAGAGGGGTTCCTAGCGCTGTGGGATCCTGAGCCCTGCCAGGGGGTTATTGTCACCTGTGGGCTTTGAGACCCCCGGACATTGACTAGGAAGCACCATGATGGACTGAGCTGCATGGTTCATTACTGGGTAATTCTTCTCTGCATGATGGCCTGAATGGATGCCTAGGAGCTATCCCCACTCCCTTGTTGATGACATGATCAAGAGTCAATGCAGAGATCCAGGCCTTTTCAACACATGCTGTGATTATACTCTGTCACACATCTGGCTTGGTTTGCACTGCCTAAGGAAAAAAAGGTTTAAAAAAAAAGATTTTATTTATTTATTTATTAGAGAGAGAGAGAGCATGCATGAGTGGGGTGAAGAGGGGCAGCGGGAGGGGGAGAAGCAGACTCCACTCTGAGCAGGGAGCCAAACATGGGGCTCAATCCCTGCACCCCAAGATCATGACCTGAGCCAAAAGCAGATGCTTAACCAACTGAGCCACCAGGCAGCCCTGCCTAAGAAGAAAAAGATTCTTATCTCCTAGAAAAAGTTAACCATGATTATATCCTTAATGAACAGTGGAGGAAAATAAATGTGTAAAAGGTTTTATTTTGGGTAATCTAATTTACAGAGCAGAAATCTATAAGAACAGAATTATTATTCAAGAGTAAATTTTAAAACACCTGAATCAGATCAAGATAATTCTTCTCTTGTGAGTCCTCTGTTCTATGAAAACCTGTCATGGAGCAGCGGCAGAGAGAACTAATGGAAGTTGCTTCTGTAGTTGTGTGTCAACATCAAATTGAGCTTGGTTGAAAGCATATCAACTCTTAATGTGACTGAGGCTTGAATGCTTATGTGATTCAACCAAATTCAAGAACACAGGACGAATGAAACAATTTACAACAGCCTGTATTTTCATGGTCTATAGCACATTAGGCGGGGTGCTCCTCCGCCTTCTCCCAGTGTTACCCTCCCTTGGGCCCTGAGCCTCACTGTGATGGACCCTCTCCTCACGTGCGAGTGTGCTGAGCTCCCACATCAGGCTTCCTCCTCTTTTATATGCTTTTTAAATTCCTTTCTTCTCTGTGGGTAATTTTTTATTGAATAACTATTTTTTCCATCTTAATAATGTTTTATACATTCATAAAAGGCTATTATTTATTATGCTTTACAATTGACATTTCTCTACCAAAATGCATACTTTAGGCCATTTGTCCCACCTGACTGGGACTTTTGATTTGCTTTGTGCTTTGGTTTTGATGAGTTGTTTTCTGCAGGGAGGAAAGTATTCCCCAGGGGAAGACACCAAATACTGAGTCAAGGAATCAAATGAGTAAGAGGTAATTTTTAAAACTAGTTGGAATTTGTGCTTATAGCACTGGTTCATAATTTATTAACAAAACAGTTTTTGGTCAAGAGATTTCAAAATACCTCTTTTTGCTGAGGTTTATTCTCCTGATTATGAAACAGATTAAAAAATGTGATTATCATTTGTGTTTTCATCCATCACTCAATAGCTCGGCCCTCCCCCCCGCTCCTTCGCTCCCTCTGCTCTCAAAACACTGAGCAGACATTGAACACAGCAGACACCGAGGATACGACAGTAACTGAGACGTGGTCTTGCTGTGGGACCCGTGGTGAGACCCAGAGTGTAAGGTAAATGTACCCGAGGGCCACAGACCCTGTGACATGCGATCTGCATCTCAGAAGACAGGCGGAGCAGGGGAAGGGTCTTGATGCTCTCTTCTTCCCTGCCACCCCCTCACCTGACCGTCCTCCAGGACCCCCCTGTGTGAGGAGGGATCTCTGTCCACCTGGTTGCCCACGACAGAGACCAGAGCCTCCCTGTGGACCCGCCCTTTCTCAGGGCTCCCATCCCATTGCTCTCCCTGCCATTTCCATCCTCTGTATTCCTGCCTCCTGGGTCTCATGCATTGTACCACCTCCTGTCTCCTCCACCTTCCACTCAGCCTTTCCTGCTGCGGTTCCTGCACCAGCCCCCTGTGTCCCTGCCTCAGTCAGCCTCTCCCAGCCCCACCAGAAAGCCATGTGACCTAGAACACTTGCATTGCTCCAGGAGTTCCTGAATCCACTCTAGGAGGTGAAAGTCTCATTATTCCTGTTTCAGAGATGAGCAGATGGAAGCACAGAAAAGGGAATAATTTGTGCAAGGTCATAGTAAGAGGTGGAGCTAGAGTTTGAACCCCGGCTCAGTGTTAGAGTCCACATTCACAGCTAATCCATATGTGGGCTTTCAGTATTAATGGAAATGCAGCATTGATCACATCTTCTGCCCAAAAGCCTTCACTGGCGGAAGGGATTAAGGAATTCATGGTCCTTAGCCTGGCAGCAAGCACCAGTTTGACCTCACCAGTTGTCCAACCTCCCAGTACCGTCTCCCTGTGTTCCCTTCTTAGCTTTGCTGAAAACATTGCATGCCCAAACCCTCAAGCCATTGCCCAGCTTCTTTCCTATCCTTTCCACTGTTGCTCTGCAGTCCTACTCTCCACTCACAGGAGAGAAGGCTTCTCCCACCCCACCCCCACCCCCTGGCTCCCTGGAGGTGTTCTCTGCATTTCCTCAGGGACTCTCCCCCAACCCTGTCATCTGTGCTGGCTGCACTGCCCTCAGCACTGACCTGGCCTGTTTCTACCACTGGGATTGCAGACTGAGTTGGAGACTGCATTATTTTATTCCCAGCATTGAGCTCAGTAAGTAATGAAACACACACACACACACACACACACACACACACACACACACACACGATAGTAGAGCAGATTCCAGGCAGAAAGACTCATGTGAGTGATCAGAGGCACAGCAAGGGGACAGCGAGTCAGGGAAACTCCAAGTAACCTGATACTCTGGACTTTTGAATTGGATCTGAAAGCAGTATAAAACATAAAAGCATAGAGTTAGATGAAAGACAGATATGAATTAGCCAGCAGAAACGCAAATAAGTATTAACCTCCCTAGGCATTATTCATCATGCTTTCCAGTTCTGAATCCATTGGCTTCCTGCCTCTGAATTTTTTTTTAACTAAGATTTTTATTTATTTATTTGAGATAGAGATCGAGAGAGAGAGAGAGAAAGAAAGAGAGAGAGTGCGCACAAGCGGAGGGAAGGGGCAGAGGGAGAGGGAGAAGCAAATTCTCCACTGAGAAGTAGGAGCGAGGACTAGCTGCAAATTCAGAAACATTTATGGGTGATAAAAGTGCTCCAAAATTATACTGCCATGTTGATTTAAAAAGTACATATTACCAGAAACCATGCAATTAATTGTCCACCGATCTGCTTTCTGTCTTAAAAATTTGCACTTCATGGACAATTAATATAAATATAATCACAGAATATGTAGTTTTTTTGCATGTAGCTTCTTTTACTTAGTATAATGTTCTTGATGGTCATTCATGGTGTACCATGTATAAGTAGTTTCTTCCTTTATATGACTAGATACTATTCCATTTTATGGATATACAGTGTTTTGTTTATTCATCAGTGGATGGACATTTGAATTGTTGCCAATTTTTGGCTATTATGAGTAATTCTGATATGAATATTTACATACATGTCTTTGTGGGGACATTTGTTTTATTTTTTCTTAGATTCCTAGGGGAGGATTTGCTGGGTGTTTTGGTGAGTTTTTGTTTAACTTTTTATGTTATTGCCAGAGTGTTCTCCAAAGTTGCTATACCATTTTATGGGTTTATTTCTTGACTCTCAATTCTCTTCTACTGACCTCTACGCTTTCTTAGCACCAGTACCACACTGGCCTTATTACTGTAACTTGATTCTTTTGTAAGTTTTGAAATCAGGTGCAGTAAGGCCTTGTTTGAAAGGCCTGCCCTATTGTCCCCAGGACCTCATGTGTCAGTGATATAGTTTCCCACACCCTCTGTGTGTGCAGCATCATCAGTCTCATCATCCAAATCAAATTTTGGGTGCGTTCCTCCCCCCACTGCTTCTTTGAGGTGACCAAGAGTCTTCCAACTTTGTTCTTTTTCAAAATTATTTTGTCTTTCTAGGCCTTTTGGGTTTCATGTCAATACTAAGAGGAGCTTGTTAATTTTTGCCCATGAAGCCTGCTGCATGGAATCTTCAGTGGATTTGGTGAGAGTTGCCGTCATGACAATATTGAATCTTTTAATCCATGAACATGGACCCTCTCTGCATTTCTTTAGATATTCTTTCATTTTTCTCTGCGTTGTTTTGTAATTTTCAGTGTACAAGTTTTGATCTTCTTTTGTTAATGTAATTCCTAAATGTTTTATTCTTTTTGGTTTTATTGTAAGTAGAATTGTTTCCTTAATTTCATTTTCAAGTTGTTCATGCTAGTGTATAGAAATGCAACTGATACTTTGTATATCAAATGTGCACCTTGTGTCAATGCTAAACATGTTTATGGGTTCTAGTTTGGGTTTTATGCATATGTAGATTCCATGGAATTATCCACATACAGGATCATGTCATCTGTGGATAAAGATATTTTAACTTTTCCTTTGCAATCTGTTAGATATTTTTAATTTTTTTCTTGTTGTATATTCTAGAACCTTTAGTACCATGTTAAATAGAAGTGTCAAGAGCAGACATCCCTGTCTTGTTCCTGGTCTTTGGGTTAAAGTGTTCAGTCTTTCAACATTAAGTATGATGTCAGCTGTGGGTTTTCACAGATGTTTTTATCAGGTTGAGGAAGTTCCCTTGTTTTGAGATTGTTTCTTCTGCCAACTGGAATATTCCCTTAAATCCCTCTAGTGAATAGTTCACTGCAGCTGTAATGCTTTTCCATTGCAGATTTTTATTTATTTTTTATTTTTTTAATTCCTCTGATTATTTTATTTTTTAAATTTTTTATTGTTATGTTAATCACCATACATTACATCATTAGTTTTAGATGTAGTGTCCCATGATTCATTGTTTGTGCATAACACCCAGTGCTCCATGCAGAACATGCCCTCTTTAATACCCATCAACAGGCTAACCCATCCTCCCCCCCTCTCCTCTAGAACCCTCAGTTTGTTTTTCAGAGTCCATTGTCTCTCATGGTTCGTCTATCCCTCCGATTTCCCCCCCTTCATTCTTCTCCTCCTGCTATCTTCTTCTTTTTTTTTTTTCCTTAACATATATTGCATTGTTTGTTTCAGAGGTACAGGTCTGTGATTCAACAGTCTTGCACAATTCACAGTGCTCAATAGCACATACCCTCCCCAGTGTCTATCACCCAGCCACCCCATCTCTCCCACCCCACCCCCCACTCCAGCAACCCTCAGTTTGTTTCCTGAGATTAAGAATTCCTCATATCACTGAGGTCATATGATACATGTCTTTCTCTGATTGACTTATTTCACTCAGCATAACACCCTCCAGTTCCATCCACATCGTTGCAAATGGCAAGATCTCATTCCTTTTGATGGCTGCATAATATTCCATTATATATATATATACCACATCTTCTTTATCCATTCATCTGTCAATGGACATCTTGGCTCTTTCCACAGTTTGGCTATTGTGGACATTGCTTTTCTATTGCAGATTTTTAAAAAATATCTGTTCTTGCGATTTTTGTAATTTCTGGCTCCTTCTTTAGATCTCTATTTGTAGATTCATTGTTGTCATACTTTCCTTTAACTCTCTAACCTGGTTTTATGTGGTTTTTGAACATATTTGTAATAGCTGCACTGAAGTCTTTGTCTGCTACAGAAAATGTCTGGTCACACTCAAGGACAGCTTGAATTGAGTTGTGGGAGTTTTCCCCTTATAATAGACATACTTTTGTGATTCTTTACCAGTCTTGCTAATTTATTATTGAAAAAATATTTTGTGGCAAATATATTGCAGCAACGCTAGATTGTGAATTGTCCCCAAAAGGTTGCTCTCATTGCTGTTTGTGTGCTGAGAATGTTGCTTGGGCTGAATGTGTGATATTATCTCCTCTATGGTATGTGCCTGCTTGTGACTCTCCTGTTTTCTTTTTTAATTATTTATTTTTCAGCCTAGCTTCCTGGGGATCACCCCATGTCTACATAGTTTAGTGGTAGCCACGATTAGATAGGGATTGTGGTCAAGTGCTTTGATTAAGACTTCCATCCTCTGCCAAATCATTATGTTGTATGTATTGGGTAGCACATTCATATTTTAGGCAATTTTAAGTCTTACCCAGCTTATACATTTTGTAAGGCCCTTCATGTTTGCTCTGCTTATGAGTATGGCCTCAGGGTTGACTAGCAGTGTTTGGCTGGCTTGGGCTCTTTTAGGTCTCTGCTAAGCATGCACACAGCTTCAGCCCAGCACATGCTTGCTGCAGCCATAACCCCAACTGCAGACCAGCAGAGCCCCTGGCCTTCCTGCTTGCGCACCACACAGCTTGTCAGCTCGCATTCATATCACTTCCCACCCCAAATTAACTCAGCTCCTTACACTGTGTAATTTTACTGCTAGTCCTCATGGGCCATTCTATCTTAGAAGAACCTTCATGCCCATGGAGCTGGGTATTGGGAGGTGGGTGAGGAATGGGATCAGCTCCAGGCAAGAGCACCAATGTTGTTCCCTGAATTCAGCAGTTTTTCAAGCACAAACACTTCTTAGATTACTGTATGGCCGTGGACATTTCCTGAGGGTTGAAATGGCTAGTTTTGTTGTTTTAGTCCAGTTTTACATATGATTTTCAAGGAGAAGATTTGTTAACCTCACTTGACCATAGCCAAAAGTCCTTGCTAGATTTCACTGTTAAATTAGGCAAAGCATACATATTATATTTTAATTAAAAGTTTGTCTTCAGTTAGGATGCTGACATAATTCTAAGACATGTCAGCTTGTTGTGGCTCAAATACCATTAGCCTGACATGTGGAAAGGAAGCCCAGAAACAGGAAGACTTGGTACAACCACCTTCCTCAGACTCGTTTCAAATTAAGAAGGTATTTAATCTATCCCAGCGTCTCTAAGACTTATAACAGTTTAATAGGTTGGCAATGAAGCCTTCCAATAGTGATGTCCTTGACTATTTATTTTACCACAAATTTCACCTGAACTGTGTGACAATTGTAAGTTTAAAAAGTGGGACATAATCTTTTCCTAATAGTGTCTGCTATTCATTAGCTGTACCACACTTGTTCTTGGCTGTAATGCACGTAGACATTCTCAGAAGAAAATGTCCTATCTAAGGTGTATTATCTGACAAGAGGAAAGCAACTGTGAGGCAGGCTGCTTCCTTTGTGTGTGAGTAGGCTCTATCCCTTACCTGCTACCTCGTCTTCCCACGGATCCTGTTTTATGTCCCTTCCCTGATTGCGAGAGTAACACTTGCCTTTTATAAAAATGTGCACAGAACAGCAATCACAGAACCTGTCCTTCAAACTCTGCGGCCACATCAGTGCTGGCAGTTCACTTTGTCTCCTGCTCATTTTGTATTTGTAATTCCACATAATCGTGGCCACACTGCTGATATTATTTATACCCTGTTTTAATTTAAAGAAATTATAAACTCAGTCATAATATGTAATGTTGTACATATTATGGAATATCCAGAAATGATTTAAGTCACCTGGTTATTTTCATCTTGTCTTTCTGATTTGCATATATGTCTTTACTTTTTTTATTATTATAAATATGATCCTGTGATATATACACTTTTTTCGTTACGTATTTGCCTTTATTTATAACATTAGCACTTTCCATGCTGTTTTAAACTATATAAATATAATTTTAAGCAGATATTAAATATCTTCTGGAAATATATTTATTTAAATTTTCCTCTCTTCTCACACATTTAGACTTTGTTATGATTTTTAGGAGGAAAGTGTGCATAATTGAAATCAAGTATTATTTCATTAGAGATATTTCCTAGAGAAATAATACCAGTGAAATAGCAGGATTAAATGTATGATTAACATAAGGCTCATGAAGCATGACCCACAATGGCTAGAGCATGTAATAGTGACCACCTGGGATTGCCCTTGGCATTGGGAAGTCCTCACGACTCTCATTCACTGGGTACAGCGACTTTTAAATTTTTTTTTAAATGGCGTGTTTCACTAATTTGCATTAAAATGAATTAAATTATCTTGTGAGCTCCTTCATTCAAACATGAATATTTACCTTAATGCTTCATAGGAAAGTTGTGTGTCTATCAGTTTTCCTTCTTTATTCATTGTGTCCTTCAAGAAAAACTCGTGTGTAGTGGCAATGGTGCTGGTCTAGGTGGAAACAGACCATTGATTTGTGCAGGTCAGATCATCCATCTGTGCTTGTTGTGAGAATGGACCAAATGACAGAAGTGTCACCGGGAGGGGCTGTGGGAGGCTGAAGCCTAACCAGAAAGAGCTCCTTATGGTGGAGAAAGGGGTGAAGGAGGGTCTGTAGGGTTTGGCCTTGGGACCCAAATCTCAAGAAGTAAGAGGTGTGGCCAGTTAGAATATCCTATCTCAGGAAGGGAGCCACATTCATACCAGACCCACAGATGATGCCTAAGATGGATGTGAGCATATAATTTACCCTAAGAATGTGCCCTCACCTACACATGCTAGACAGAACCTATGGCATGGGGCCCATGCTCATGGGATCAAGGCTCACCCAGAAGTTGGATCTCAAGCACAGACAAGAGGAGTGAAATCTATGGTGAGAATGTGCTGTGAGGTCAGACTGTGAAAACCCAGGGTGCTGATCTTAGCAATAGAGTTATACTTTGCCAGAGACTGGACAGATTGGATCCTGGGACTGGGCCCCCTCTCTGTTGTGTGCTTGGGTTGGGTGGGGGTGGGAAAACTTTCTCTTTGTGCTCACATTGCTGAACAGCTCTCCTCTGCTCCACCCCAGCACACTTATCTGATGTGCATGACTTCTATGGAGACTTGCTTTAATTAAGTTTGACTCTACTGTCATTTGTCCCTTTAGAGGGACTGAGATGACTCAGTCTATGACATTCAATGACATGGGTGAACTCAGGGCCTCCATAAAGCTGTGTTTTTTGGGAAGAAGCACCTGCTGTTTGATGTCTCTATCTACCTGTGCTGGTAGCTTCATAGGCGTGAATTTCGTGTCACCCTGTCCACACTGAAAAATGAGACTGAAATAGGAGCCTCAGTAAATCACCTGCCATGGAAAAGCACAGATCCTTGTGGAATGTGGGGGATCACCTAGTGCTACAAGAAGTCTGTGTGCTGTTTCCTTCAGAGCAGTGTCATCGGAGTGGACTGAGGGAGCAGCATCTCAACAGTCCTGGTCATACGATCCCAACTCACGTAGCAGGTGCTGGAATGAACTTGGTATAAATAGGGGGACACCCCACCCACAGCTTCACAGTATGTTTGACAGCAGGAGCAGGCGCAGATGGATATGTTCTCTCCATTAGCTGTGGCCTTTTGGAAGTGAGCAAAGTCAGCTGTGGTTTAACTGTCCTTATTTCATCTTCCAACACCCGAGCCACCGCTTGCACAGCCCCAACCAGCAGGGGCCGGTTTGACTTCAAGCATTTTCCACAAATCAACCACATTTGACAGAGCACGTTGACAAAACGAGCCTGAGAAAGTAAAGCACCATCACCACACCAGCGCCCTCCTGCCCCCCACACTGTCTCCTGCACCACCACCCTCCCCCTCTCTGCACCTCCCAGTCTAGGGCAGCCCAGGTCCAGTTGGGGAAGGAAGGTGCTAAGGAGTTGGAAGCCACAGGAGACACTGCCTAGGAGCCCCAGCAGTGACATCAGCCCCACACAGCTTTCCATCATTTGTTAGTTTCCCCCCTCTGTGCCTCTGTGTTTCCACGTGCAGTAACAGGTCCAGATCTCTCAGTAGAGGCTCAGACATTTGTCCTAAGAGGTCTGATCACATTCTTGAGAATCAAGGAGTAGACCGAAATTAAATTTCCACTTTCTTGTATCTGGTGGGTCTTAGGTTGTTTCCACATGGGAACCTCTACTTGGTTTCCAAAAGCACCTGTTTCACAGAAACTTAGGCTGATTGTAAATAAAAAAAGATCCTTCTGCATTTTATTTTTTTTCCTTTTTTTAAATTTTATTATGTTATGTTAGTCACCATACATTACATCATTACTTTTTGATGTAGTGTTCCATGATTCATTGTTTGCGTATAACACCCAGTGTTCCATTCAGTACGTGCCCTCTTTAATACCCATCACCAGGCTAACCTATCTCCCCACCCCCTCCTCTCTAGAACCCTCTGTTTGTTTCTCAGACTCCATAGTCTCTCATTGTTTGTCTCCCCCTCCGATCTCCCCCCTTCATTTTTCCCTTCCTGTTATCTTCTTCTTCTTCTTCTTCTTTTTTTTTTTTTAACATATAATGTACTATTTGTTTCAGAGGTACAGGTCTGTGATTCAACAGTCTTACACAATTCACAGCATTCACAATAGCACATACCCTCTCCAATGTCTATCACCCAGCCACCCCATCGCTCTCACCCTCCACCACTCCAGCAACCCTCAGTTTGTTTCCTGAGATTAAGAATTCCTCATATCACTGAGGCCATATGATACATGTCTTTCTCTGATTGACTTATTTCACTCAGCATAATACCTTCCAGTTCCATCCACGTCGTTGCAAATGGCAAGATCTCATTCCTTTGATGGCTCCATAATATTCCATTGTATATATATACCACTTCTTCTTTATCCATTCATCTGTCAATGGACATCTTGGCTCATTCCATAGTTTGGCTACTGTGGACATTGCTGCTATAAACATTGGGCTGCACGTATCCCTTCAGATCCCTACATTTGTATCTTTGGGGTAAATACCCAGTAGTGCAATTGCTGGGTTGTATGGTAGCTCTAGTTTCAACTTTTTGAGGAACCTCCATACTGTTTTCCAGAGTGGCTGCACCAGCTTGCATTCCCACCAACAGTGTAGGAGGGTTCCCCTTTCTCCTCATCCCCGCCAACATCTGTCGTTTCCTGACTTGTTAATTTTAGCCATTCTGACTGGTGTGAGGTGGTATCTCATTGAGGTTTTGATTTGGATTTCCCTGATGCCGAGCGATGTTGAGCACTTTTTCATCTGTCTGTTGGCCATTTGGATGTCTTCTTTGGAAAAACGTCTGTTCATGTCTTCTGCCCCTTTCTTTTTTTTTTTTATTTTTTTTATTCTTATGTTAATCCCCATACATTACATCATTAGTTTTAGATATAGTGTTCCATGATTCATTGTTTGTGCATAACACCCAGTGCTCCATGCAGAATGTGCCCTCCTCAATACCCACCACCAGGCTAACCCATCCTCCCACCCCCCACCCCTCTAGAACCCTCAGTTTGTTTTTCAGAGTCCATCGTCTCTCATGGTTCGTCTACCCCTCCGATTTCCCCCGCTTCATTCTTCCTTCCTGCTACCTTCTTCTTCTTCTTTTTTTTCTTAACATATATTGCATTATTTGTTTCAGAGGTACAGATCTGAGATTCAACAGTCTTACACAATTCACAGCGCTTACCAGAGCACATACCCTTCCCAGAGTCTATCACCCAGTCACCCCATCCCTCCCACCCCACCCCCCACTCCAGCAACCCTCAGTTTGTTTCCTGAGATTAAGAATTCCTCATATCACTGAGGTCATATGATACATGTCTTTCTCTGTTTGACTTATTTTGCTCAGCATAATACCCTCCAGTTCCATCCACGTTGTTGCAAAAGGCAAGATCTCATTCCTTTTGATGGCTGCATAATATTCCATTGTATATATATACCACTTCTTCTTTATCCATTCATCTGTCAATGGACATCTTGGCTCTTTCCACAGTTTGGCTATTGTGGACATTGCTGCTATAAACATTGGGCTACACGTATCCCTTCGGATCCCTACATTTGTATCTTTGGGGTAAATACCCAGTAGTGCAATTGCTGGGTTGTATGGTAGCTCTAGTTTCAACTTTTTGAGGAACCTCCATACTGTTTTCCAGAGTGGCTGCACCAGCTTGCATTCCCACCAACAGTGTAGGAGGGTTCCCCTTTCTCCACATCCCCGCCAACATCTGTCGTTTCCTGACTTGTTAATTTTAGCCATTCTGACTGGTCTGAGGTGCTATCTCATTGAGGTTTTGATTTGGATTTCCCTGATGCCGAGCGATGTTGAGCACTTTTTCATGTGTCTGTTGGCCATTTGGATGTCTTCTTTGGAAAAACGTCTGTTCTTGTCTTCTGCCCATTTCTTGATTGGATTCTTTGTTCTTTGGGTGTTGAGTTTGATAAGTTCTTTATAGATTTTGAATACTAGCCCTTTATCTGACATGTCATTTGCAAATATCTTCTCCCATTCCATTGGTTGTCTTTTGGTTTTGTTGACTGTTTCTTTTGCTGTGCAAAAGCTTTTTATCTTGATGAAGTCCCAATAGCTCATTTTTGCCCTGTTCCCTTGCCTTTGGTGATGTTTCTAGGAAGAAGTTGCTGCGGCTGAGATCCTTCCACATTTTAAATGAGACATTGTTTTATGCTAAAATATAAAAACTTCTACTGTAGACAGATTCATTAGAAAAGGAGAAAAATAATCATTTATTTCTTTACCGACCAACCATGCATTGAACATTTTGTTTTATACTCACGTTTGTAAAAATATACACACATATATAAATGAGTGTCATACTTGTTAGTATTGCTACTTGTAGAAATCATGGTCAAAGGACTGGACAAATATTGCACACAAAAAAAGAGAAATAGAAATGGACTCAGTATATGAAAAGATGATTATCCTCATCAAAGTAAATTTAGAGCATGATGAGATACTATTTTTAACCTGTCAGATTAGGAAAATCAGTGATGTTTGACAGCACTTTCCTGACACTCACCTACATCATGGAAGAAGTGTACAATGGTACTATCTGTAGCGGGGTAAGTTGGCAATACCTGTTAAAATGACCAGTAACCACATCTGCACTGATATAAAACAATATTATATTTCAGCATATTTTATAATAGTAAAAGCTTGGAAATAATCCACTGGTCTACCACAGGAAGCTGATCTTATAATGTATCTTATAAATATACAATCACCAATGAAATACTCTGCAGCTATCTAAGTGTTCTTTTATAATGACATAAAAACAGCACAAGGTTATATGAGTGAGAAGTGCAGAATAATGTATGTCATTACTACCTGTGTGTTAGAAGGAAGGAAATTAGATCTATATGTATTTACTTATTTTTTTATAACTAAATTCATATTTGCCTAAATAAAAATTGGAAGGATGGGCAAGAAACAAAAGTGTGAGCTGTAAGTTTTGGGCAGGTAGAGACAGTTGTTGGAGCAAGATTTTGTGTTTCAATTTTTAGAGTGTTTTGATTTTGGAACCACGTGAATGTATAATCTAACAATTTTAGTAGGGTCCTGCCATGGATATTTCTTCAACAACACCTTCTTTTTTTAAAAAAAGTTTTTATTTATTTATGTAATCTCTACACTCACTGTGGGGCACCACCTTACAACTTACACTTCATTCCTTCCACTGAGCCAGGCAGCTGCCACCTCAATATCACTTTCTGATTAATTTCCATTTCTTCAACAATTTACATTTTTGTGTAAATGCATACTAGTCCATCATACAACATCGTTTATTTTATTTTTTTAATTTCTTCTTAGGTGTTGGGCTTAATTTGGGACTGTGGTGAATGGTGCTATGGCGTTGCATGTAAATCTTACTGCATACCTTGAGGGTGTGTGTGAGTGTGTGTGAGCAAGTGTGTTATCTATTATTTCTAGGTAGAGCTGCCAACAGCAAATGCTAATGCTGTTGAGGACTCGCATGTACCCAACAAAATTAAATCATCACATCTACACAACTCCAGGAGACAGAGCACACTGTATCTTCATTTTACAGATGATAAAATTATGGCATAGAGAGTTCATATAGCTAAAGATTCAAGCCCTTGGGATTCAGAGTTCAAGCACTTAACCCCTCCATCACCCCACTTTTCTGGTGTTAGTGGGGCTCTCATGGGGTTCTTGTGAGGTCAGGAACATGGTGTCTGTGAAACACTGGGATAGGTCTGAACACACCTGCAAGTCATGCGACACGTTATACTGTCGTCACCAGAGCATCCTAAACCAAATGAATCTGAATTTGAAATCTTTGAAAGAGAAATAACTTGGACACCTTCATTGGCTGTGGCTGCCCTTAGGCTGGTGCCCCAAAGAAGGCATCATAAGGACTATCTCAGGGAAAGAATTAAAAGTGTGGAATTGACCAATATTACAACCAGTGTTGAATTTGAAGGCTCAGTTGTCATGCTGTCCCTTACCTTGGACTCTCAGTTAGATTGTACCAAATGAAAGAACACAGAGGCAAAAGTAGACTTTTGATTGTTTTTATTGTGCTTATTATGATAAAGCAGTACAATACTCAGGTAGCAAAGATGGGAGTCCGGATGTGTAAAATAAACGGCTTCGAAGCAATTATCTGGTTAAAGAGCCCCAAGAGATGCAACTGGAAGTTGTGTGTTGGCTGTGCTCAGAGACATGAGTACCAGGTGGCTGAGGAGCTGGTGGACATTAAGGAGGGAGTGGTGCTGAAGCCCCTGTGGATGGTCCCCTGGCCCCACCCCTGAGTCATGGCAGAATTTGTTCTTGTTGTGGAGTGAAAGTTTCTTTTTATAAGTTTCTTATAATGACACAAGAGAAAAAAACACATTTGAACTGAAATATACCAAATATACCAAACTCAGAGAGAAAGTCCCACTAGATGCACAGCAGACAATTTTAGGGACAATAGACAATAGAGACAAGTGGACCCTTGGTGCCACCATGTGTTAGGAACTCTTCCCATTGCCACAGAATGCTGGTCTCCCAAGCAGACAGATGGCGATGATGCTGGAGTAGATCAGGCTCTTGAGGAGAAGTAGGAGGTAGGTGTAGTAGGCAGAGGTGTTCATGAGCTGCAGCTTCAGGGTGTCTAAAAGAAGTCATTTATTAGTTTCACCTTCTGTTCTTTTGAAGGGCTAGGACTTATTAATGGGAAAGGGGTGACATTACACATTTCTGATGATCTAGGTTGAAGTGATGCCTCCACACCAGCACAACCTGACAATAAACGTCTATACCACCAACCAGACAATAAACGTCTATAAACACTACCACCACCACCATCACCAAATAACTCAGAATCCAGCTTGCAGGTCAAGTCCATCAACAACCTCTGGGAAATTCACTTAGAACATTCTAAAGTATTAAAAAGTAAGGCTGATGAATCAACCTGAAAAGGCATTGGTTAAAAATTAGCTTTTACCATTTCTTCACCCCCACCACATCTGTAAGTAATAATATATCTAATATGCTTTAATCACTAACTAAATGGCAGACATTTAATTTGAGAGGTTTGTGTGCAAAGCTTTAATCTTAATTTTTCAATAACCTAGGAGATTATTATTTTCTTTGCCATTTTACAAATAAATTGAGGACAGAGAATTGATTTGCCTGATGTCATACAGTTAGTAAATACCACCAGCAAGATTTTAATCCCAGCAACATAATGTTCAAGAACACATTCTTACCTACTCTGTATTTCTGTACCTCACGTGTAATAAATACTCCTGACAACAAAGAGTTAAGCATAAATATAAAGATGAATTGCTGATTTAGAAGCATCTTAGCCATTATATCTTGTGCATTGTTGAGATTCCTATCAAGGGTACAATCAATGGAAATTTGCTTGTGTTCAAGATAGGGTGGGTGGGAGGTTTTAGTAAAGAGGGCATTAGTGGTGATGAGTGGAAGTTTAAATCACCATATTGTATACCTGAAACTAATGTCACACTGTATGTTAACTAACTGGAATTTAAATAAAAACTTAAAAAAATAATAAAATAAAAAAGTGAAAGAAAGGGGCAAATCCAAATTCTCTGCAATTTTAGGAGGTCAAACTCGCTCCCTTGTCTTTCTTGAATACTTTTATTGTAGTTATGATGTTATAGGATAATTGCATTTATTATCCTTTGAGATTTTGCAGGAAATACATGATATCAAGAAATAATTAATGCCAATGATAGCGGGCCAGATCGGCTACTCAATGAACCATCAGGTTGAGTCTGTTCTTATGGAAATTTCTTTTACGTGTTTATCTCCAAAGAGTCAGAACTCCAGAATCATTAGCCCTTGGTGTGGAAAAGGACATCAAGTGATGCTGTGCTCGTAATTCCTTGACAAAGGGTCCTTGGTCAAGTAACATGTTAGCTAAAGTCTAGAGGCCCCTTGATATTGGACATGGAGGGCAGATCAGCAGGGCTAGAGCCAACGGTCTTTGTACTTTCTTGTTACATATGTTGGAATAAAGGTCCTGAAGCTAGTATTTATGTGTCAGCTAAGTGAAATATCCTATGTTAGACATATGTGACCTTATGTCTTCAATTACTGAATGAGGCATTATTTGTGTTATTTCTGCCTTGGCTCAGAAAATGTAACTACTGTACCCATATTCATGTAGCTAATAATGAAAAGACTGGGGTTAATGTCCAGTCTGTGGCATTTGAAATCCTGCACTTACACCCGCTTCCCAAGTGTGCACCTGTCTCAGGGTCTTAGCTTTGGGATATCTTGCTTTATGACAAAAACATAGAAGAATAGAAAACTGAGTAAAGTGTATGAATTGTTAATTCAGATGGTCTGGATTGAAGCCCCTGATCTCACTGTGTGGTGGTGCAAGGGACTTAATTAATTTTAGCTCATTGCCTCATGTGTGAAATGGGAATAAACTCCTTCACAGTGAGTATTAAGGGAATTAAACAGAATGCACTCACTGTGCAGCACAACACCTTCTGTACAAGAAGCTCTCAGTGTCGGTTCATGTTATTAACCACCAGCAAGAACAAGGAGAAGCAACTTGATATCATGTTTTCCTCAGTCAGTAGAAACAAAAGCTACAGAAAAAATGAAGTTCATTGTTGAAAGAATTCAGAGCACATCACTGCAACCCTAATTTATAGTCCTCTCACACCCAAACCTGCATTTACTGTGTGAAGATGACTCCTGAGAAATGATGGATTGACTTAAATATCAGTCTATTTTGCAAGATCCAGCCATTCTGAGGTTTCTCCTTGAAGCCCGGGAAGTTCAAAGGTTAAATTGATCTGCAGGAAAAAGTGCTATAGCATAATATAAAGGCAAACATAGACAAAATCTTACCATCTTTACATCTCACAGAAGGTTTTGTGGAGTTTACAGCAGCAAGCTCTAGAAGAAATGAGGACAAGTATTCAATTATTCATATCCATTATTTGACAGGTGTCTGTGTTGTGGAGAGATGGATGGGTAGATAGACAGATAGATAGAATTTGTCAACCAAGAGGAGAGAGTCATTACTAATATGAGCCCACAATTCCAGAACTGAGTGTTCTGAGTGTGTAATTCAGTAGATAATTCATATATTGTATTTCTGCACATGAAGATGTTGAAGTTCATGAATGATACATTTTTTTCTTCTTTTCTCACCACTGGAGGGTAATGTCTAAGACTATCCTGTTTTCCTTCTGTGCTCATAGCTCCCAGCATAGTGCCTGCTGCACAGTAGGTGTTCTATAAATACTTGTTGAATGGAAAAATAACTAGCAACATTGGCTGCTGTACAGTCCTCAGCACCCACTGCTGACATGAAGGGTTGCTACCAAAATGAATTCATCCAACCCTAGAGTGCACAGCAGAATCTTAAATTTTGGAAGGAGTCTGGAATAGGTAAATTCCCCAACTAAGCAATAGAAAGAGGTCCTACCTTTCCAAAGCACACATGTTCCCAATATCCCCAACTCTTGCACACAATTTTCTGGAGTGGTGGTGTTTGTGGACATGAGAACAATACTAATGAAAGCCAATACCTATTGAGTGATTATTACTGTGCCAGGCACTATGTAAAATGTTCACATGTATTAGGTCATCTGATCCCCCAGTGACACTGAAGTGTGCTGTATTCATGTTAGACATGAAGAAATAAGGTTTAGAGAGTCTAAGTAACTTGCTGGGAGTCATACCAGTGATTGGCAGAGCCAACACTCAAAGGACCATTGTGAGGGTTTAGATGAGCTAGAGCATGTGGAAAATACCTGTAAAACAATCCATAGAAATGGATAATAAGTCCACCATTGTGGACTCTCAGATATCAACTCTTCCAGTATCTTAATTATTCTTAACAAATGACCTTTCTGTTACAGAAGTTTCACAGTTCAGTCCACTTCTTTCAAGGGATAAAAAGATGGGCCAAGTAATAATCATAGTTTTCTGAATATATAAAACTGAGGTGAGGGTTGTACTTCTTTACAATGTAAAAAACAACAACAAAAACAAAACCCAACATGCATACAAAGACAAAAATCCTTAAAAAGATCATTGACTGTTGGATGGAGGAAGAGAGTCCCAACATGTTTTGGTTTATCCTTTCTCTGCTTGATGTGTCCTTGTCCATACATATATGGTTCTGTTATGCAAATTGTTCACTCCACACAATCTTATTTTGGTACACTCTTAACAAATAAATCTGAGCTGTAGGCTTTGGAGTAAATCCCAAGAATAAAAAAGTATATATAATCATGTTTGGTGTTAAAATATTCTCAAGAACTGACTTAAAGTGTCTTAAAATTCCCTTTCTTTTCTATAGTGGTTTTATTCATTAAAAGAGAAATAAAAATCTCTAATCACCATGCACTGATTGATTGAAAAACATTAAGGTAACAATCTCTCAAATTAAAATCTGTGGGTGTACCCTAGGTTCTTTTTCTCAATCAGGTTGGTTGAAAACTTGGACCAGAATAGTTTTATCTCTTCAAAATCACTTCATGGATTTGGGCTTCCATGTTCTATATATTTTTAGCTTTCATCAAAAACAAAAAGAAAAAACAAAAAACTTACAAGAAACAGCATTAGAAATTTGTTGTGGAAAGGCGTTAACAGAAATGCCCTCAATAGTTTTGTTGCTATGAGAAGATCTTGGGAGACATTCCTTTCAGAAATTAATTCCCAGGTAAAATACATCATGAATAAAAACATCTCTCTTTTCTATTATCATCACCACAGAATGTAATATAATATATTTTTACTTTGATCATTATAAAAATCAATACCTAAAGGACTTCAGCCCAGTGGTTACATTAAATTTGTGTTTTTCTCATTTGCCTCCTCTCTGTTTCTTAGTGGTAGAAATAAGAAATCAGGGCTGTCTGTAATCTTATACCAGTTATTAGGAAAATATATATAAATACAATAAACAGATGAATAAATGTGTCCATCTCATGTTTTCAGAAACAAGCATTTTCACTGGCATTATTACAATTTCTCTTCACCACATGCCAGGAGAAAGGAAAGGTAAGTAAGTTTTGACTCTAAATTTGATCACTGGAAACACTAAGGATCCAAGAGGATAAAGATTTACTTCAGCAATTCAGAGTGGTACACTGCAAGGGTCTTTGCATGTTTTGTTATGTGTTTGTTTCCCGCTGCTTCCCAAGGGCTTGTGAACCGCACAGAAAGTACAGACTGGTTCCTTCTCATGGTCCCTCTGGGGTCTTGGTCTGTGATGTTAAAGCCAGGACTTGACTGAATCTAGTGAGTTACTGGACCACAGCTGGGCCAGGGCACCTTCAGCTGTCTGCCACACTGTCTAAATATGTGTAGCATAAGCCCCGATGAGGTTAATTTGGGACACAATGCCTGAATCATGCCTGAATCACAAGTGACCCTGAGTGATTAGGAAAAGTATATTCTCTCTACTGTAGTGATCCTCCTTGGGGCAGTAGTTCGTTCTGCATCTCTACCAGGCCTGGCACACACTAGGACTGCAATAATGTTTGCTGAGCAGCTTTACCAATGGTAAGGAATATATCCATTATGTAGAATGGAAGAATGATTGTACACATTAGCTTCACCCAATCTTTATTTACCAAACTTCACCTTAGAGTGGTATATAAAATTCAAATCTGAGAAATCTAAGACCATACTAAAACCATAGTGACCAAATTATTGTAGCCTCTATCTCATTGTTTATGGGTTATACTTTGTGTAGAGCAAGACTGAAGTGAGAAGGACTTTGACCGCTGAATAGAACATTCCTGAAAGATGTATAATTGTTCTTATTTCCCGATAACCACCATCAAAGGTGGTTCTTGAGCATTTATGATGTGCGAGGTTGCTAGGTGCTATCATGTGTATTGTTTCATTTAATTTGTACAATGATCCCCAAAAAACATCACTGTGACCTTCATATTTTGGATGATGAAACTGAGGCAAGAAAGACTAAGTGAATTTGTCTTTTTCTTTTTTCTCTGTATGTTCCAAAGTCCATTTTACTTCAATTCTATGGGAAAATAGCAGGACATTTATGCTACCGTTAAAGGTAAAAACATCAATGAAAGGTTTCTATTTGTTTCTTTTCATTAGTATTTGGCAGAAAAGGTGGAATATTTCCTTTAGGAAGAAAAAGGTACTGGAAAGTTGCATTCATATATACATGTACATACTGTTTTTCTGTGAAGGAAATAGAATCTCTTGATCAACTCCTCCTTTATTCCACTCGTGTTTGACGATACATTTGTGTTCTTTATCCATTGACGCTCCACTCACGGTCAGCCAGCTGAATTTCATGTATGTGTCATTAGTCTTCATGGTGTCTCCCTGCTGCGATTTGAGAATTGTTTCATCATCCTTTTCTTTCCAATCTATCTTAATAACATCAGGGAAAAAGTCCTCAAGAAGACAAAGATATGTTCCAGCCTTATGGAGTCTTCTTTCAGCAACTGAAGGAAGGAAAATTGTGGGCTTGGGAGAAATGTGTGCATCAAGGCTTCTATCTGTGGGGAAGTGGAACAGCAATTAGAACATTATTAGAGAAACACAAATTTTGTGTGGTTGGAACCACCCAGCACAGTGAAATGAGGAAATTTGCCATACAATTAGTGCTTATCTCAGACCTTTCATCCACAGTGGGTTATGAGGGACTGATTGTCCTTATTTTCAGTGGGAAAACAGGTACAAGAAGTCATGTAACTTGCTCAAAGTCACAACACTTAAGTGGCGGAGTCTGGATTAAAATGTGGAATTTTTTGAAACAATACATAATCACTTGTTTGAATGAGAATTCACTTCCATGTGTCCTTGACAATCTATCAAGTTGAATTTTAAATCTTCAAATTGGATCCCAAATTCACTTCTGAAGTAATGGAGGTCTCCTACTTGATTCCTGATTTTATAAAACATCTCAATCTCACATCTGAACAACTCCAGGATTTTGAGTAGGACAATGTTTAAAACTGCACCTCCCAAATATTTACAATGCCTTGAATTTAGAAGCAATGGGGCAGTATTTCCAAAACTGCTATTAGAAAACATTTTTTTCAGAAATGCTTTTGTATTAACTTTATCAATTAACACACATTAGAATTTTGTTTTGCTTTGGAAAATGTTCACTGAAAGCTCATTTTGTATTGGAATTTCATTTGAGGTTTATATATGACTAAGATGACACCATATTTTGACTCTCAAAGTCTCCCTTTAAAGTTGAATCTGCCCTAGAAAGCTGCTAAATGGTTTTTAGAACCCCACAATATCTGTGATTTCACCTGTGGAATAAAGTATATATATAATTGGTGTAATGTTAGAATTATGGTTCCAGAGTTTCTCGCAGACATAATGTCAAAATATATAACAAAACATCATTGATTTTAAAGGGCATGTCACTTGAACACTGGTATGTTACTTGATTATACATTTACTGTTAGTGATTAAAATTATAAAAGTTAGAATCCTTTTAAAATTTATTTCTACCTGAAATGCAAGTGCTTTACTGATAGTCTCTTAGGCCTACTTTGGAGTTAGTTTAGTAATTCAATGGGAAATTTCTTTAGAATTCAATGAGAAATTGGATTTCTCATTTGAGAAGAAAAGGAAGAAAAATCTTTTCTGGATGGCTCATAGTACTCTTTTTTTTTTTTTAGGAAAAAATTCTTGAGACTTTCTCCCTGTGTAGCAAAGCTCTTATTTTCATACTAAATTAGTAACAAACAATGAGCTTTTATTCATGATATAAATAGAATTAGGTCATAATGTACTTATTTTAAGTTTATATATCTTGATCGTGGTGTAAATAGTATTTTATTGATTATAATATTAAGACACTGTATATTTCTCCAATGATATACTTTGTTTTTAATTTTAAAAACATGTTAGATAAAGATTAATTTTTCAATTGTATATTAATTTTTCAATTATGTGATATTTACATAATTTTAGCCTCTAGTCAATATATTAAGGAATCTAATTTTCATCTTAGAAACTTTGTGTGTGTGTTTTATAGGAATACTTCTGATTCATTATAGTAAAGAAATTGAAAATCAATTAATGAACTTGAAAAATTTCTGGATGGTAACACACTGGTTTTACCTCCTGTCCCTTTTCTTTAGCTAGACTCTTGATGTTTTATTCTTTTCAGCATAAAATGAATCTTGAACTTCCACAATTTTCTCAGTGGAATATTAGCTGTGCATTAAAATAGTGTACTTGATTAAATATGGTTAGTGCCTATATTTTGGGTAATAATATTACATAGTTTTTCCTTCAACATTCTTTTTAAAACTAACTAACAGTGATTTTTATGGCCAAAATCATTTTTATGATGCATAAATTAGAAACCAGATTCCAAGAAAAATAAACCTGTCTAATACACTTATATACATTCATTTGCATAATCACAAAATACATTGGAGTTAAATTGTCAGAGTTATTTATATTTTATTAAGATGCAGCAGTGTGAATTCTATATAAATTTCCCAAATGTCAACTACATTTTCAAGTGCAAGTGTGATATCTCAAACCTGCCTATTGGTGTTGATTTAATTGTTCTCTATTTTTCTGTTATTTTTCTTTTACTAAATAAATAGAGCTATTTCATATTTGAATGTGAATTTCAAATTTATGGCATTTCTAACTTTATTTAAAATACTAACTGTATTTAAAAAGTTTAAACTTTTTTCTAATAAATGTGAGCATGAAGGCCAAACTTGTTGGTGTCTGACCATGTCTGCCGGAGGTCACCATCTGTGAATGACATTAAGTGTCATGGTGCCCACAGTAATGATGCAGTGGGAGCATGAAATGTGCTTGTTTAAAGACCATTTCTTCCATTTTATAAAGTGGAAGTGGAAGGCAATGCCTACTCTTTCACTTCACATTCCTCCTAAAGGACTCATGCACTGAAGTCCTTTTCTCATTTTATGGTGGGAAAAGCATAACAAATTTGAAAATTTAGTGTACTTCATCGCATTTTTCCCCTACCTTTGAACATAAAATTTGACCCTGTGTTTCTTGATAGATAATCACAGGCCTTTTTCTTCTGCTTTCCTTAGTGCTTTTGATCTTCTATTTTTATTTCATGGCCTAATTCTACTTGTGTGTTTTATTTTAAGCCTTCTCAAATAGATTTTGGAAATAGGTAATATAACTAAGTGAGAAATAGTTTGTGCATTAGAGCTTGTTTCTTTTTCTGCCCCAGAACTTGATAGTTTGGTAAGGTCTAACTCAAAGATGACATGAAAAACGGGAGATGTTTGCAAATCCTGCTCTGAGATACAGACACAAAACATGTAGAATTCAAACACATTGAAATGCCAGAGCATAAGGTGAAGCTTTCGTTCCCAACATTATCCCTCACAAAACAGGGGTTGCCTTATGTTTCACTCTCTCATATTATAAGAGGCTCTTCTAATGCTCTACTTTGATCAAACAATACTACTTGGATATCAAACTGAAATGAACTCAAATTAGTTTTAGAGGTAGAGCTGGTAAAAGACAGTAAAGAAGTTTAATATGGATTTGGTAAATATTACCTGGAACAAAAGTCTCTACATGTTATGTTTACATTGCAAAATATAGAGTACCAGAGTAAATAAAAAAATGCTTCTATTTTATAAGTGGGTAACTTTCTCTTCAGATAAACTATCCAGTGACATCAACATAAGGGGATCCCAAAACAGACACTCAGACCCTGAGATGACTCAGAAATTTGCTCTAAAGTGGAAGTTTTAGATGCGTGTGAAGTGTCTGAACAAAATTTTTTAACAAAACTGAGGGCAAAAGAAGCAGTATTTCTCAACTGATATTTGTATTGATATAATTTTTAACTTTGTAGGTATAATTCAATTAAGATATTAAATATACAAGTGAATATTTGGCTTTTATCCATATCACTGTAAGTTTATATATTCAAATTGCAAAACCTCTTCCCTTTTTATGTCTGGATATTTCCACTGATAAATGAGAGACCACCTTATATTCAGGCTAACAATACTTGAGACAATGCTTATTACATTCTCATCATTTTTTTAAGATTTTTTTTAAAGATTGATTTATTTATTTTAGAGACAAAGAGAGTATTAGCAGGGGCAGGCGTAGAGGGAGAGAGAGAGGGAGATAAGTAGACTCCCTGATGAGCCAGGGACCCCTAGATTCTCTTAATTTATAAAAGCAGGTAACAAAATAAAAAAAAAAATTTAAAAAGCAGGTAACAATGAGTCTTAGAAATTGAAGTATCCCACAAATTAGACCATTGGTTCTGAACTGATCTGTAGACTAGATGGTAATTATTAATATATTTTTCTGCACTCCTGTTTCATAAAGATTTCCAGTGGGTGGTCTTTGAATTCTAGAGAATAAAAATTCTTTATCACTGACCATGTCCCAATTTTTATGTTAGCTATTTCCATATTTAATTTCATATACCTTAGCACCTTCCACTTGAGATTGTTGTTACATCAATAATAAGAATGGATGAAAATCCAAAATGTTAAAACAGTAACAAGTGTCACTATAAAATTTTAATTTTTTTCTTAATTTTTTCTCTTTTCCAATTTTTTCCATAATGAACATGTATTATTTTTAAAATTTTAAGAAAGCAATAACCAGATTATACAGAAAGTGATAGATCCAGATTCATAGTCCATATTCCTCTTTACACCACACTCTTCTCAAAAACATCTTTTCAGGAACTCATGAATTATTATGTCTGTGTCATCATTATTAAACTTGATTGCTAGAATTTACATTGATTATGTAGTCAGTTGGAAAAAAGAGCACCAGAAACTTGCTTTTCAATTTATGAATTCATTTGTACCTATGATCACAACCATTAAGGAAAACTAAATATATTTCTTTCATTTTTTCAATGTTTTATCACCTTTTTGAAAATTCTTTGAAAACTTTTATTTGACTCGACCTAGTACTCTAGAAACATCCTTCTGAGATATTCTCCCTCATTCAGGCAAAATTTCATCTTTAAGGCTAATGAAGAATGAACAAATTTACCAGACTGATATTGTGGGGGGGGAACCTAGCTCATGACATTCTTAAGTATGTTGCATAGTTAAATATTTTGATAGTTGATATTAATCATCCTCTGACCAAATGAAGTTTAGCAATTTTTGTTCATTCTTTTCCATTGGTTATTTTTGGAATCACATAAATAAGATGTACAGTCTTCTTTACAAAACTTTCAACACAGAAATCCCAAATGGACCTAACATTTCCTCCTCTTAGGGACCTGCAGTTGCTGCAGCTAGTTAGCTACTTGTTAATGTCCTCCACGCTAGCTTAGGCAGCAACTACCTCCAAGGACTGGGATGGAGTCACCAACCTCTCCAAGGATCATGCTGCTACTTGTGACCAAACTGGGACCAAATCCTAGAATTCTGAGCCAGCACCAGCACCTAGCCTTCAGCCCCTGCATCACCTGCCTTCCTTCCCTACTTATATGGAAGAATGTAAAGAAAATTTACCTGTAATCCTGAGCTGTGTGCCAGGACCAAACACTTTGTTGCTGCTCCAGCCATACCAATCCCACTATCTGAAAAGCTTTTACAAAAAACCCCTTTGTGCCTCTTTTAAAATAGTGCCCATATTTTTTCAATATTTATATAAATATATAAAAATGGACCCTGCTAATTTTTTTTTTGAGAGAGAGAAAGAGGGTGTGAGCAGGGGGTTAGGACACAGGGAGAGGGAGAGAGAGGGGAAAGGTATGACCAGCAGGCAAGGAAATAAATTATCTCACAACTCTGTGATCATGACCTGAGCCTACATCAAGAGCGGGATCCTTAACCAACTGAACCATGCAGGAGCCCCAAACCCTGCTAACATTAAACAAAGATGAACCTGAAGCAAAATCACATTAGATATGAATTGATGAACTGACCCCTCTCTGCCTGGTCAGCTTGGTTCTGTCTTTCCCATCTCACTCACAGGGGTTGGAGAATATGATTTTACCTTTTCTCACCATTTTCCTGAAAGTTCTAATCTCTTCCCTTAAAGGGTTTTCTTCTATGATAGCACTTTTACTAGAGTGTAATTTACAGTTATTATTTCTTTAATTTTCAAAGAAGAAAAAATAGAAATAATATATATGAGTATTTAATAAATGAGTGTTCAGTATTTTTACAGGATTATTTTATTTCCATATATTGAGGGGTGGGGTATCTGGTTTAATTGTAAAGTAAGTTCTTTCCAGAATCTAATTCCCACTGATACTAGACCCAATGAGTTGTTACAGAGTTTGAAATCATAATGATCATCTCTTAACCTAGTTACTCCTGAAGGACTGCTCCTTTGAGCTTGAAATTACCCTAACAGTTTCCAGGGAATTGATTTAAAATTCTGAGTTGCTCTATCAGAGGATCCTGTTTGTTTTGGTCTTTCTGCAGCTGTCCCAGCAAGAGTGCAAAGGCAGCTCTGAGTTATGCAATTGAGTCCTGCATGCAGTATAACTCTCCCTCCCCTTCTGCTCCTCTTCCCATGTGCACTTTCTCTCCATCTCTCTCTCTCAAATAAATAAATAAATAAATAAAATCTTAAAAAAAATATGGCCTAATGTTTCTAATATCACATAATGGTCTAGACCACATTTTTGGAATGGACAAGTCTCTATTGGATCCCATTCTTTGCCGTAGTAACTAGCTGTCCATATGCTGAGGTGATCCTATATTGTTTTTTCTAAAAAGCATCTATCAATTTTTCATTCACAGGATCAAAACAAAACAAAGTTACTTACCTGGGGGAGTTACTATGAGCTTAGTTCCTTGTGCAAATATCTTGATCCAGCCTGCGTTATCACACTGGTTAGAGGTTCTACAAAAACATCAGCCTTCTCCTGAGCTTCACGGCAGGACCAGCAGGTAGAAACCTTGTACTGGCAATTTGATCTTCTGGGTTCCCTTGGAAGTCCTTGAATACAGGCTCATAGCATCTGATATTTTATGTTTTCCTGAGATTAGTTGACCCAGATGTCTGTTTTCAAAGGAGGCAGTAATCACTGAGAAGTGCTGATAGAAAACAGAAACAATAAAAGCAAAAGAAAAAAAGAGAGATTGGGAGTAACGGGTCAACCACCTATTTATCTACATTATCAGGAAAAGTATCCAGTGAATTAAGAGGTTTTGATTTTCAGGTGTTCAACTGTGTGAAACTGCTCAGAGATGCATCAAAGGAAAAGCCCTTCTGTTCTCACAAACACCAGACCAGCTCTGTTAGCAATTTGGGATTGTATTTCTAAAGGAGGAAACTTTAGTAACCCAAATGCAACGTACCAACAGAGATATACTTGAGAAATGTGAACAATGGTCTCCATTTTGTAATCATCTACTTTTACGACTTGGCAACATGATTCTTTACCACACCATGCAAAATGAGAAAATAATTTGTGTAACAACATTATTTTTCCTGGAATAAAAAAGAAATTTGTAGAGAAGTCTATCTCCTATGAGATAATAGATTTCGATTTAAACCAAAATTTGAAAACACAATCCATTTCTCTGAAGTGTTGAAAGAAGAAGCCTCTTGGAAGTTATTCTGTGATCTTCAGAAATGCATGTGTAGCCCTACTTCTGTGGTTAACTAGCTTTGGACAAGACATTTGCCATCCCTGGGTTCCCACGTCCCATTTGCTGTGTGGGCATTGGGCTATGAATGTCCAAAGGGCCCTTCCTGTGCCAACAGCTTATGAACCTGTGATTAAGAGCAGGAAAGGGTCTTCTGTGGTTGCTCAAGTGAGAAAGGAGTTGAGGGTTAGTAATAGAGAAGGATTTCTTACAGGTCCCTTCTGATTCTGTGATACTGTGAGATCCCTGTAAGCACAATATCAGGTGGCTTCATGGGACGTGAGGACTTTATTGACTATCAGGTAAAAGACTCTGTTGTTTTTCTTATCTGGATCTAAGCCAGAATTGGGCTAGTCTTACAGGTAATATTGGTTGAGCCATATGGGATTCATTTCAGGGGCTCTTCTTCTTTTAGTTGGTACCATGCATGATAGCCTTCTCCAAGGAAACCCCAGACAGCTTGCAATGTATGTGCAATGTTCTGTCTGGTGTTGGGGTAAAGGAAAGTTGATTCTGAAAGATTCTTATTTTGTTTTTGCTTTTTTTTCTTTTAATTTTATTATGTTTTGTTAGTCACCATACAATACATCATTGGTTTTTGATGTGGTGATCCACGATCCATTGTTTTCATGTAAGAGTCTTATTTTGATGTCTCCATTTTAAATGCAAGGGGGTGAGATCAAAGGTACCTGAACAAGTTGACAGTGGACATAAAAACAGTGAAGATAAAAGAAAAGAGTATATTCAACCTACAAACCCAAGCCAAAGACCCATATATCCATGGGGTTGGCAATGCAAGTAACTAGTTAGAATTTTCTCCAAGAGGGGGGCGTGCATCAGACTGGGGAGGCAGTGGCAGCCTATATACTTCAGAGGCAAGAATGGGGGAGGAAGGTTTGCTTTAAAACCAGTGAAAGACCTTCTCAGTAAGATCTGTCTCAGTGTTATTGATTATGTTCCTGGTATAAAGAACTATCTGATCCCAGAAGATCTCACCTAAACCCCATGTTATAATAATTCATTGTTATATTCCCCTTGGGAGCAACATCCTCACATTTTTCCTTTAGGTTTTGCTTCAAACACACCTATCCTTGAGCTCTTTTTCACTCTCAGAGATTTTCCACCGTATTTTGGGAGAGTGTGTGGAGCTATATGGCTCTTGTGAGAAATGGAAGAAAAGTCTTATTACTTTATGTAATAACAAATGAGACAATAATCCCACAACTTTATTCAGAAGTATGTACATTCTATAGATCAGTAGTTTGTAGAAAGTTCCCAAGGCTTGGTGAATATTAACAATTGCTGTAGCTGTTGCTTTAGATGCTAGGATGTTTCTATATTCTGCTATGAGTGAAGAAAATTCTTGGAGAAAAAATATCTTTTGGTTTATTACCGTCAACTCTTTTCCTATTCATAATTCTCAGCTTTTCAAAATAAAGCAAACTCTACTATTGCTGGGAGGACAATGTAAAGTGTGCCTTTAAAAAAATACCTGAGTTCCTATGTTAGCTGAGATGGCTCAGTGAAACAGTTTAGTTGTAATAGGAAAGGACACTGTGATGTGTTGACCCTGTGCTAGACCTGTACTCTGTGGAGCCTCCTTCAGTCCCCAGCAACCCTATGAGAAAGATGGAGTAACTTTCCGGATCGTGCTGTCAGTTAAGAGGCTGAGCAGGAATTAAACCCCAGGGCCATGTTATTTCAAAGGCCTTATATCTTCTGTCATTCATTCATTCATTCATTCATTCATTCATTCATTCAAGTCAGCACACCATTTGGCACATTGGATTTAGCTTCCTTCCCCAGGAAACTTATCATAGATGGAGAAGCAGGACACTAACTAGGACACCAGTGAGGTCACTAACAAAAGCCAACCTAGGCCCCAGAGAGGTAAATAGATGATAAAGTGACCTAACTAAAAGAAACAACATAGATTGGGTGCTTGGGCTCCTAGCTCAGATCTTGCTGAGGACATAGATGCAGGAGAAAAGTCCTGTAGAGACAGTAGCCAGGTTCCTCTGGGAGGTACAAAGGAGCATGTATGTGTTTGCACGGGTGTGGAGTTGTGGGAGGGTTTTTGTTCAGTGGCTGTGGAGCATTTCCATACAGTGTATCCCAGCAGGCGCAGTAATACAGCCCAGCATCTTCCTCATTAACTTGGTGTATCCTGAGACTCGCTGGCAAATCGCTCTGCCGTTTCCTGGCTTCATATCTTTCCTCACTAACACCTTGTTCGTGGACCACATTTTCATTTGAGGAGATATACAGAATTCGTTTTAGAGGCTGGTCTGACTTCTGTCGGTACCAGTGAATATATACATTATTCCTTAAGCCACTTGTTTTTATTTGGCATTCTAAAAATGCTGTGTTTCCTTGTTTCTTGGTAATGGATGGTATGAGTTGCGTTATTAAAATGTCTGCATTTGTATCTGAAAGGAAAACAAAAACAACAATTAGCAAAATTTTGACATTCCTTAAAATAGTACGCATTTGTTTTCTATCAATAAAATGCTTGAGGTCTGGGGTTTACATTTTCTTCCTGAAGAATTCAAAGTCATCGTGGAATTTATCAGCCTGGATTGAATGACCTTTTGGGCTTTCTTCTGCCCATAATGGCTGACTTCATTGTCCATGTTTTCTCTCTCCTTTCTTCACTGAGTGAAATCTCCCAAGGGTAAAGCCACTTACAACTCCACAGGGAGGCCACCAGGATGACCTGTGGCAGGAGCAGCATCCTGCCAGCACTGTCAGGAGAGGTGGTTGAATTCTGGGCTGATCACAGAGCAAATCTGAGGGATGATTTAGTAGAGGAAGTGGTGCTCTGCACACACAGCTATGACTCATAGACTGCAGAGAAAGAGACCCACAGTATTTACCACAAATCATCCTGCAAAACAGGACTGCTAACTCAATTTATCAGTACATCTCTCTCATTACTGTGTGATTGTTACCATGAATCGAAAATTAGTGTAAAGAAGCCATTTCTTATTAAAGGACTATAGTCCTTTATTGGTTCAAATCAGAGAGTGGGAGAAGGAGAGAGGAGGAGAGTTCTTACAGTTTTCTTCTTCTAGTAGTTATGATTCTCTGCTTCTCTCTAACATCCCCTCTCTCTCTCTGACTCTGTCTCTCTCTCTCTCTCTAGTCCTTCCATTGCAGTTTATGTAATTTCTAGTGGCCTATCTTTATGTTAACTAATTCTTTCCTTATATCTCTTAAATCCACTGGTGAGCCTTTCAGGGCATTCTTCATCTGTTACTGTTTTTTATTTCTTGCATTTCCTTTGGTTCTTTAAATCTCTATACTGAAATTATCTGTCTGATTTTGTATACTATTTACCTTTGTATTAGATTAAAGCCTTTAACATAATAAAATTAAAAAAAGCAAAAAAAGAAGATAATGAGCACATCTTTCCTTCTGCTAGGCCATTATGTGGGGGTTTGGGTTACTAGTCAGGAGTTAGACTGGATTTGAAGTTTGTTGTTGGCAAGTTATCAGAGTTGAAATTTGTTGTTGTCAGATTTCAGGGACTTAAAAATTCTCTAGTTCTACTTTGTTTTTGTTTTTGTTTTTTTCTGGATTTTAAGACTTTTTTTAAATGTTATATTAATCACCATACATTACATCATTAGTTTTTGATGTAGTATTCCATGATTCGTTGTTTGCGTATAACACCCAGTGCTCCATGCAGTATTTGCCCTCTTTAATACCCATCACAAGGCTAACCCATCCCCTGAACCCCCTCCCCTCTAGAACCCTCAGTTTGTCTCTCAGAATGCATATGCTCTCATGGTTCGTCTCCTCCTCTGATTTCACCCTTTTCATTCTTCCTTTCCTGCTATCTTCTTCTTCTTTTTCTTAATATATAATGTATTATTTGTTTCAGAGGTACAGGTCAGTGATTCAACAGTCTCACACAATTCACAGCGCTCACCATAGCACATACTCTCCCCAATGTCCATAACCCAGTCAACCCATCCCTCCCACCCTCCACCACTCCAGTAACCCTTAGTTTGTTTCCTGAGATTAAGAATTCCTCATATCACTGAGGTCATATGATACATGTCTTTCTCTGATTGACTTATTTCGCTCAGCATAATACCTTCCAGTTCCTTCCACGTCGTTGCAAAAGGCAAGATTTCATTCCTTTTGATGGCTGCATAATATTCCATTGTATATATATACCACTTCTTCTTTATCCATTCATCTGTCGATGGACATCTTGGCTCTTTTCATAGTTTGGCTATTGTCGACATTGCTGCTATAAACATCAGGGTGCGCATACCCTTTCAAGTCCCTACATTTGTATATTGGGGTAAATACCCAGTTGTGCAATTGCTGGGTCATAGGGCATCTCTATTTTCAACTTTTTGAGGAACCTCCCTACTGTTTTCCAGAGTGGCTGCACCAGCTTGCATTCCCACCAACAGTGTAGGAGGGTTCCCCTTTCTCTGCATCCCCGCCAACATCTGTCATTTCCTGACTTGTTAATTTTAGCCATTCTGGCTGGTGTGAGGTGGTATCTCATTGAGGTTTTGATTTGGATTAGCCTGATGCCGAGTGATATTGAGCGCTTTTTCATGTCTGTTGGCCATTTGGATGTTGGAAAAATGTCTGTTCATGTCTTCTGCCCATTTCTTGATTGGATCATTTGTTCTTTGGGTGTTGAGTTTGAGGAGTTCTTTAAAGATTTTGGATACTAGCCCTTTATCTGATATGTCATTGGCAAATATCTTCTCCCATTCTGTCGGTTGTCTTTTGGTTTTGTTGACTGTTTCCTTTGCTGTGCAAAAGCTTTTTATCTTGTTGAAGTCCCAATAGTTCATTTTTGCCCTGCTTCCCTTGCCTTTGGCGATGTTTCTAGGAACAAGTTGCTGCAGCTAAGGCTGAAGAGGTTGCTGACTGTGTTCTCCTTTAGGATTTTGATGGACTCCTGTCTCACATTGAGGTCTTTCAACCATTTGGAGTCTATTTTTGTGTGTGGTGTAAGGAAATGGTCCAGTTTCATTCTTCTGCATGTGGCTATCCAATTTTTCCAACACCATTTGTTGAAGAGACTGTCTTTTTTCCATTGGACATTCTTTCCTGCTTTAGTGAAGATTAGTTGACCATAGAGTTGAGGGTCCATTTCTGGGCTCTCTATTCTGTTCCATTGATCTATGTGTCTGTTTTTGTGCCAGCACCATACTGTCTTGATGATGACAGCTTTGTAATAGAGCTGGAAGTCCAGAATTGTGATGCCACCGGTTTTGCTTTCCTTTTTCAACATTCCTCTGGCTATGCAGGGTCTTTTCTGGTTCCATACAAATTTTAAGATTATTTGCTCCATTTATTTGAAAAAAGTGGATGGTATTTTGATGGGGATTGCATTGAATGTGTAGATTGCTCTAGGTAGCATTGACATCTTCACAATATTTGTTCTTCCAATCCATGAGCATGGAACGTTTTTCCATTTCTTTGTGTCTTCCTCAATTTCTTTCATGAGTATTTTATAATTTTCTGAGTACAGATTCTTTGCCTCTTTGGTTAAATTTATTCTTACGTATCTTATGGTTTTGGGTGCAATTGTAAATGGGATCAACTCCTTAATTTCTCTTTCTTCTGTCTTGTTGTTGGTGTATAGGAATGCCACTGATTTCTGTGCATTGATTTTATACCCTGCCACTTTACTGAATTCCTGTATGAGTTCTAGCGGTTTTGGGGTGGAGTCTTTTGGGTTTTCCACATAAAGTATCAGATCATCTGCAAAGAGTGAGAGTTTGACTTTTTCTTTGCCAATTTGGATGCCTTTTATTTCTTTTTGTTGTCTGATTGCTGGGGTTGGACTTCTAATAATATGTTGAATAGCAGTGGTGATAGTGGACATCCCTGCCACGTTCCTGACCTTAGGGGGAAAGCTCTTAGTTTTTCCCTATTGAGAATGATATTCACTGTGGGTTTTTCATAGATGGCTTTTAGGATATTGAAGTATGTACCCTCTATCCATATACTCTGAAGCGTTTTGATCAAGAAAGGATGCTGTGCTTTGTCAAATGCCTTTTCTGCAACTATTGAGAGGATCATATAGTTCTTGGTTCTTTCTTTTGTTACTGTATTGTATCACATTGATTGATTTGCAGATGTTGGACCAACGTTGCAGCCCAGGGATAACCCCCTTGGTCGTGGTGAATAATCCTTTTAATGTACTGTTGGATCCTATTGGCTATATTTTGGTGAGAATTTTTGCATCCATGTTCATCAAAGATATCGGTCTGTAATTCTTTTTGATGAGGTCTTTGTCTGGTTTGGGGATCAAGGTAATGGCAGCCTCATAAAACCAGCTTGGAAGTTTTCCTTCCATTTCTATTTTTTGGAACAGTTTCAAAAGACTAGGTATTAATTCTTCTTGAAATGTTTGGTAGAATTCCCCTGGGAAGCCATCTGGCCCTGGGCTCTTGTTTGTTGGGAGATTTTTGATGACTGCTTCAATTTCCTTAGCCGTTATACGTCTGATCAGGTTTTCTATTTCTTCCTGGTTCAGTTTTGGTAGTGGATACATCTCTAGGAATGCATCCATTTCTTCCAGGTTATCTAATTTGCTGGCATAGAGTTGCTCATAATATGTTCTTATAATTGTTTGTATTTTTTTGGTGTTCGTGGTGATCTTTCCTCCTTCATTCATGATTTTATTTATTTGGGCCCTTTCTCTTTTCTTTTTGATAAGTCTGGCCAGGGGTTTATCAATCTTGTGAATTCTTTCAAAGAACCAGCTCCTTGTTTCGTTGATCTGTTCTACTGTTCTTTTGGTTTCTATTTCATTGATCTCTGCTCTGATCTTTATTATTTCTCTTCTCCTGCTGGGTTTAGGCTTTATTTGCTGTTCTTTCTCCAGCCCCTTTAGGTGTAGGGTTATGTTGTGTATTTGAGACCTTTCTTGTTTCTTGAGAAAGGCTTGTATTGTTCTATACTTTCCTTTAGGACTGCTCTGCTACATCCCAAAGATTTTGAACCGTTGTGTTTTCATTTTCATTTGTTTCCATGAATTTTTTTAATTCTTTTTTAATTTCCTGGTTGACCCATTCATTCTTTACTAGGATGCTCTTTAGCTTCCATGTTTTTGAGTTGTTTCTGACTTTCCTCTTGTGATTGAGTTCTAGTTTCAAAGCATTGTGGTCCGAAAATAGGCAGGGAATGATCCCAAACTTTTGGTACCGGTTGAGACCTGATTTGTGACCTAGGATGTGATCTATTCTGGAGAATGTTCCATGGGCACTAGAGAAGAATGTGTATTCTGTTGCTTTGGGATGGAATGTTCTGAATACATCTGTGAAGTCCATTTGGTCCAGTGTGTCATTTAAAGTCTTTATTTCTTTGTTGATCTTTGCTTAGATAATCTGTCCATTTCAGTGAGGGGGGTGTTAAAGTCCCCCACTATTATTGTATTGTTGTCAATGTGTTTCGTTGCTTTTGTTATTAATTGGCTTATATAATTGGCTGCTCCCATGTTAGGGGCATATATATTTATAATTGTTAGATCTTCTTGTTGGATAGACCCTTTAAGTAGGATATAGTGTCCTTCCTCATCTCTTATTACAGTCTTTGGTTTAAAATCTAATTTCTCTGATATAAGGATTGCCACCCCAGCTTTCTTTTCGTGTCCATTAGCATGGTAAATGGTTTTCCACCCCCTCACTTTCAATTTAGAGGTGTCTTTGGGTCTAAAATGAGTCTCTTGCAGACAGCATATCGATGGGTCTTGTTTTTTTATCCAGTCTGATAGCCTGTGTCTTTTGATTGGGGCATTGAGCCCATTTACATTCAGGGTAACTATTGAAAGATAGGAATTTAGTGCCATTGTATTGCCTGTAAGGTGACTGTTACCATATATTGTCTGTGTTCCTTTCTGGTCTATGTTGCTTTTAGGGTCTCTCTTTGCTTAGAGGACCCCTTTCAAGATTTCCTGTAGGGCTGGTTTTGTGTTTGCAAATTCCTTTAGTTTTTGTTTGTCCTGGAAGCTTTTTCTCTCTCCTTCTATTTTCAATGACAGCCTAGCTGGATATAGTATTCTTGGCTGCATATTTTTCTCATTTAGTGCTCTGAATATATCCTGCCAGTCCTTTCTGCCCTGCCACATCTCTTTGGATAGGTCTGTTGCCAATCTAATGTTTCTACCATTGCAGGTTACATATCTCTTCTCCCAAGCTGCTTTCAGGATTTTCTCTTTGTTTCTGAGACTCGTAAGTTTTACTATTAGATGTTGGGGTGTTGACCTATTTTTATTGATTTTGAGAGGGGTTCTCTGTGCTTCCTGGATTTTGATGCCTGTTTCTTTCCCCAAATTAGGGAAGTTCTCTGCTATAATTTGCTCCATTATACCTTCTGCCCCTCTCTCTCTTTCTTCTTCTTCTGAGATCCCAATTATTCTAATGTTGTTTTGTCTTATGCTATCACTTATCTATCAAATTCTGCCCTCGTGATCCAGTAGTTTTTTATCCCTCTTTTTCTCAGCTTCTTTATTTTCCATCATTTGGTCTTCTATATTACTGATTCTCTCTTCTGCCTCATTTATCCTAGCAGTTAGCACCCCCATTTTTTATTGCACCTCATTAATAGCCTTTTTGATTTCTACTTGGTTAGATTTTCGTTCTTTTACTTCTCCAAAAAGGGTTTCTCCAATAACTTCCATATTTTTTTCAAGCCCAGCTAGTATCTTTAAAGTGATGATTCTGAACTCCAGATCTGACATCATACTAATGTCTGTATTGAGTAGGTCCCTGGCAGTCGTTACTACCTCTTGTTCTTTTTTTTTCAGGTGATTTTTTCCATCTTGTCATTTTGTGCAGAGGAGAATAGATTAATGAGAGAACAAAATGCTAGCAGAGTAACAATGTCCCCAGAAAATATACTCTAAACAAATAAGAAAAGATCTGAAGCAGTGGAACAAGAAACGGAAAGAGAGAAAAAAGAAAAAGAAAAAAGAAAAAGAAAAAGATAAAGATAAAAACAAACAAAAACAAACAAAACAAAACAACAACAACAAAAACCAGAATGTGATCAAATATGATCAGGCTGGTATATAGATCAGTGCCACACACTAGATTTGGGGTGTATTTTGGTCTTTTAGAAGAAAGTGCCTCCCAAAATGTTAAAGAAAGAAAAACTTATATATGTACAAAAATAAGGGTTGATATGATGAAGGGATGGAATATGACTGTAAAGATGGAAATTATAAAAACTGTTATAAAAGGAATTGATAAGAAGTTGTTTGAAAAAAGAAAGAAGAGTACTTAAAAAAAGAAAAAAGGAAAAAAAAGGGAGAGAATGTGATCAGGCAGAGGAGTAGAAAACACCATATAGTAGAGATTTAGGGTATATTTTAATCTGTTAGAAGAAACTATCTCAAAATTTTAAAGAGAGAACAATTTATATATATATGCCAAAAATACGGGTAAGTACTATGAAGGGATAGAATATGACTCTAAAAATAAAAAATAAAAATATTTTTTAAAAAAAGGGATTGATAAGATGTTGGTTGAAAAAGGGAAAAAGAAAAATTCAAAAAAAAGAAAAAAGGAAAAAAAAGAAAAAAAGACATTTAAAAAAATTAACTTTAAAGACTAAAGAATCATGGTAAAAAAGCCATGAATTCTATGTGTAGTATTCCCCTAGCGCTGGAGTTCTGCCGTTCTCATTGATCGGTAAACTTGGTCTTGGCTGGCTGTTCTCACTGATCTTCTGGGGAGGGGCCTGTTGCCGTGGTTTCCAAAAGTCTTTGCCGGAGGCGGAACTGCCCCGTCCTTGCCCCCTCCCGGCTAAGTAATCTGCTTGGTTTTGCTCTCTGGAGCTTTTGTTCCCTGTGAGCTTTCCTTACAGCTTTGGAGGTGGAGAGTGAAAATGGCGGCCCCCCAATCTCCTCCCGGAGAAGCTGAGAACTTGGGGCCCTGCTCCTCAGTGAGCCCCCAGAGAAAAGCTGTCAGTCACTCCCGTCTCCCCGGTTTCCGGCCGCACTCCATGCTCACCCGGCCTGTGACCGCGGGTTTCTATCTCTGGCACCCGACCCCGGGTGGAGTCTCCAAACCCCACAGATCCCTGCGGTGCACTCCCGCGTGGCCCCTCCCGGAGGAGGAAGGTGAGTCTCCCCGGATCTGCCGCTTGTTGGGTCCCTGCTGGAGGAGCAGTGGCCCGACTGTGAGCGGAGCCAACTTCTAAAAGTTCTGATTTTGTGCTCCGCGGCTCTATCACTTGCCAGAAGCGGCCCACGGAGGCCCCTCCCCGACGTCCATCCTCCCGAATATCGCCTAGGATTCGCTTCTCCGCATGTCCTACCTTCCAGAAAGTGGTCACTTTTCTGTTCAGAGAGTTGTTGCTATTTTTTTCTTCCATCTCCTTTTGAGTTTGTAGGTGTCCAGAATGGTTTGATCCCTATCTATCTGTATTCCTGGGACCAGATGAAATCCAAGCTTCTTACCCCTCCGCCATCTTGCTCCTCCCCCCTAGTTGTACTTTGTCTTTGTCTCTTCACTTGTCTTTGAGTCTTTTTTCTGCTCCCCAAAGAAAGGTCTCTTGAAGTTATCTCAGTTGTATTGCACTGTGACTTTTACTCAAGGTTTGCTAGCATGTGGGCCAACATTCAGGAAGGAGGACATTTTCTGATATTTTTATTTAGTCTCAATTTTAACCAGATACAGTGAAACTGGGTCTTAAGCATGTGGCCTTCACAAGTATTCCTGCTTCTTTTCCAGAGGTAGAACATTTTATTTCATTTTTAAAAATTTTTTTTATTTATTTAGAGAGAGAAAGAACATGAGCAGGGGGAGGGGCAGAGGGAGAAAGAGAAAGAATCTGAAGCAGCCTACCTGCTGAGCATGGAGCCAGACACAGGGCTGGATCCTGAGATCACGACCTGGGCAAAGTCAAGAATCCAATGCTCAACCAACCCTGAGCCACCCAGGTGCCCCCAGAGATAGAACATTTTCAATCCTTATCCCCTCCCCCAGCTGCAGGAGGTACCCACCTACTTCAGGCCGTGGTTTTGATGCCCATCCTTCTGCAGATGAAAACGTGTTACTTTTGGACATAAGGGAGATGTTCTGGGCAAAGTCATGGTGATCGCCTCCTTTCTATTCCCTCATCTGCAGTTGGATTCCACCACTTCCCCTGCAGGTGAAGTCACTTTTTTCTACAGTGGTGATGGGGTAGATTAGATCTGGGGGGATTTATCAGTAGGTGTTTTTCCCATCCTGCAGCACCAAGGGAAGCTCTTTCTGGATTGGCCCTGATCTTCCCTTCAAGAATTTTATGGAGTTCCTGGAGAAGAAGCTTAAAAAGTGATGGGAAGTACCTCATATATTGGTCCTCCAGGGTTCACACTCTTCCACTTGTCTATATTTGGCTCTTATTGTTTCATTAAAAATCTCCTCTTTAATCTTGTGACCAGCTGAATGTGTTTGACAACATCTGTCTGAGGTGAGCATCCTGTTTCTCTCTGCAAATGCCTGTCTGTCTCCAGTTTTTGTGTAAGTCATTAACCCTGCAACCCTAGTTCTCTGATGGGTTCAAGCAAAGTATCAAATTTCAGTGTGTCCTGCTTTTTTGGATGTTATTGTAAGATGGGAGCCCTGCTATTTCCAGCTCTCTACATCTCTGAGCACATGCAGGTCCCTTTTCCCATTTTGTTTTTGTTTTTGTTTATTTGTTTTTCTTTAATGTAAATTATTATTTACATTAAAGAGAAGAGAAGTAAATTTCAGTTGACTTCTGCCCAAAGTCCCATTATATCCCTTTCCATTTTTTAACTGGATTTCTTTTCTCATTACTGAGTCTTGGGACTTCTCTCTGTATTCTGGACATCAGTCTTTTCTGTGATATGTTTTTGGAGAATATTTTCTTTGAATCTGTGTCTTCTCTATCCATTTTCTTGAAATTTTCTATTTTCCTTCCATTTTCAGTCTTGAGAAGAACAGAAATGTTAATTTTGAGGAAGTGCAATTTATCAAAGATTTCTTTTATGATTCTTGCTTTCTGTGTCCTATATGAGAAATGTTTAGCTAACCCAAGGTCACAAAGATTTTCTCCTGTATTTTCATCTAGAAGTGTTATTGTTTAGTTTTTACATTTAGACCTAGAATCCATTTTTAGTTAATCTGTGTGTGTGATGTTTGGTATGGATTGTGGTTTATTATTTTTTTACATACATAAACAATTGTTTCATAGCCAGTTGTAGAAAAGTCTATTCTTTGTCTTTGGATTTCGTGGCATTTTTGTTAAGAATTAGTTAACCACTTATGTGTTGCCCTATTTCTGCATTTTGTTCTTATCTATGTATCTATGTTTTCACTGATACCGTACTGTCCTGACCATTGTAGCTTAATAGTAAGTGTTTAAACTCTTCAAAATTATTTTGGCAATGCTATGTTCTTTGTCTTCCCATATAAATTTTGCAACCAGCTTACCAATTTCTATGAAGAGTTTTCTTGGGATTTTGATTGGGATTACATTGAATGTATTTATCAGTTTGGAGAATGTTTGACATCTTAACTATATTGAGTCTTCCAATCTATGAACATGGCATATCTCTAGATTTATTTAGTTCTTCTTTGAGTTCTGTCAATAAAGTTTTATTGTTTTCAGCATACAAATCCTTCCCATTTTTGGTTAAATTTCACCTATAAGTATTATAGAATTTTTTTTTATATTGTTGCTGTTGCTATTGTAAATGATACTATTTTTTAAATTTCACTTTCCATTTGTGAATTGCCAATATAATTACAATTGATTTTACATCTCACATTCTATTTTATTGTATATAGTCCTCCATTACATGCATGTGCCATCATTTATTCAACCAGTCTCGCTATGTTTGGATATTTATGTCACTTCCAAAATTTTGCAGTTACACAATGAAGGTCCATGTCCATATACATTTTCACATTTTTGAAAGCTGTGCCTTTAGATTAAATTTTTAAAGGTGCTTTTATGAGGTTGAAAGGTAAGTGCATATGAACTTTTGTTAGATATTTTCAAATTCCCCCACAAAATGATTGTATTTTACATCCTTACCATCAATATATGAATGCCTATTTCCCCCCACAGCTTCACCAATGGAATGTGTTGTCAAACTTTTAAATTCTTGCCAATCTCATGGGTGAGAAATGATACCTCAATGTAGTTTTAATTGATCTTTATCTTATAAGTGAAGTTGAGCATTTTCTTATATGTTTAAGAGCTATTTTCATATTTCTCTTCATAAGTTGGCTTTTCATGTCTTTCGCCACTTTCCTACAGGATATTTTAAATGTTTTATCTCTATTTTTAGAAATGTATTTTTTATATTGGGGATAGTTGGCCTTTATGCGCTCTACAGATTGCACCTATTTCCTAGTGATTTGTCATTTGTCCTTTGGTTTAACTTCTGCTGCTTTTTGTCATGAGAGCTTTTTTTAAATTTCCATGTAGTACAATTTATCAATATTTTTTCCTATTGCATCTTGAGATTTAGTTATAGTTACAAACTCATTCCCTAATTTTATGTTGTATAGCAGAGGCTGGTAAATATATATATATATATACATATATATATGTATATATATATATATAGTAGAGGGTCAGATAACAAATATTTTATTTAGACTTTTTTGCTTGAAGGTCTTTGTTGTGATTTGTCACCTCTGCCATGTAGCTCAAAAGCAGTCATAGACAGTTACTAAATGAATAGGCATAGTTGTGTTCCAAGAGTGTCAGGAGCAGGCGTCCTATTATAAATGTCCAAAAGCCTGGTGATGGGTATTAAAGAGGGCATGTTCTGCATGGAGCACTGGGTGTTATACGCAAACAATGAATCATGGAACACTACATCAAAAACTAATGATGTAATGTATGGGGATTAACATAACATAATAAAAAAATAAATGTCCAAAAGAAAAAGGTTTATTTTTTTATTTGTTTCTATTATTTTTTTTAAAAAAGGAAAGAAAATACTATGTTATGGGTTTTGTTTTATATTTTGTTATTTCTTATACTGTTTTATTGTTTGATATTATATTTTGTTGTTGTTTTATAATTTGAAAGTCCAATCAGGCAACATGTATATACTTATTCTAGGAAGACAACACTTAAATTCAGATGCAACAGAGAACAGACGTCTATTTGTGTCAGTACTTATTTTGTGACTAACAGTTTGTTTTCTCTTTGGCTGTAGGAACCACAGAGTAAATGCCCTTTCTATTGCTTGTGTTTCAGAGGCAGGACAGTACCTGGTACAAGGACAGACACTGAAGCCAGAAACCAGCCCTCTATCCTATTTGGTGACTCTGTGACCACAAAGTAAATAATGTCCTTATGCCATTGCTTCCTCATCTGTAAAATGTGAGTCATGATAGTGCCAGTGTCACAGTATTGCCACAGGATGAGAGAGATCGTATCTAAGGGATTGAGCACAGTGCCTAAGAAAGAGCAGCAGCTCTGAGTAAATGGCCCCTGCAATCTTCCCTAGGCTCACAGGAGAACCCCGGGGAAAAGGGTCCTGACAGGATTTTCCACCTTACTGTGTGATCACTAATGCTCCCCTCCCTGCCTGGGAGGATCTGAGGCTTGTGCAGAAGGAAGTGTGCTGCTTGGTCTTACAGTGTGGAATGATCTATAATTCTCACTGTAGGAGAGGGTGTGAGCTCCTGTCCACATTCTCCTCCAGTGTGTACAGAGCAAATAAATACTGAGCTTCCTCAGATGGCCTGATGAAGATGAAGAAGGATGGGATGAAGGATTTGAAAGTTATTTCATCTAAGTCTCAAGTTATTCATATTACAGTGGAAAAAAGGAATATTACATTGCAAAAATGTTGTGATGATTATATACATATGTAATATCAGCTATGTGTTTCCTGGCACTCAGTGATTTCCTCTTTGGATCTGAGCAATTAATCTCTAGACAGTTAAGAAAAAAAGAGTACATGACTAGGTTTCTGTAGGTCCTAATGTGTGAACATAATCTGAGTTTTCAGAGGTTGAGGAAGCAGTCCTGGGAAGTGGAGGCCAGCCCTGAGAACAAGTGAAGGAGCTGCTCCTGGTGCTCATGTAGGGAAGGGTTCAGGTTGACACAAACCTGAGAAGAGGATCTGTGTAGGTTGTCTTGGTGTTGCAGGATTTCTTTTCCTTTAGTGCCCACAGTTCTTGGTCATGCTGCTTTGAAGAATGAGGAGGTAAACCAGATGGAAGAAGAGTGGTGGGCAGCAAAGCAAAGTTTATTGAGAGATAGTACAAAGCTCCCCAAAAGGGAGGGAACCTGAGAGGGTTGTCCCCCTGCCCCCAGAATTTTCTAAGTCCAAGGGTTTTTATGGTCTTGGTGGGCTGTTTTAATCTGATTAACCCTCCATGCTCCTGTCACCCAATCAGGTTTTTGTCCACTCACTCATCTACATACCAGGTAGTTGTTCACGTGGGAAAGGGTGGAGGGCTCCTTCCAGGGTGGTGTAAAATCCTCTTAAGCGTGGTTTCCTCTCAAGGCAGGACTCCTTGTCCCTGCCTGCCTTTCTTTGGACTATCCCTCATTATGGGCATTTCTCATCCCATGTTTCTAGCAGGCACGGTAGTAAATACCCACATTTCCTTTTCCTGTGAATTTATTTTAAGGTCAAAATGAGACTGGGAGCATTGTTTTTTGTTACAGAACCTAATTGAACTTGAGCACATGACATTGTTGCTAAAAATATGTCAGGGTATGTTTCAACCAGTACAAGTGGCTAGATATCTTACACAGTATTTGGACTTTTTATATATTTCTCTGAAAAATTAACATTTCAGGTTGTTCCAATTTAAACTGTCAAAAAAACTGTTATCAAAAACAGAAAATCTGGACACTTGATCTATAAAGATGCACCATTAAATAATTTCTTTGTTCTCATCAAAAGTTGAAAGGATTGAGGAGCAGCTATAAGCTCAGAGGGAGGAGAAGATGAATGCTTCCAGCAATGACATCTTGCTGAGAAGGCAGGAAAATAAGAACTTGATGATCAGATGGTTCGGGTCGGGGGAGGAGGGTGTGGCCTGACTTGGGTCGGTCACATGGTTCCCTAAGGCCCTTCTTTGCTGGCTGCAGACCAGGTAGGACACCCATGGGTGCCCAGAAGATCAAGAGAGACAGCCTTGATGGGTTTGGGGATGATGCAGAGAGTGCCTTAATTTTCCTTTACACACCCCATGTCCCTTCCAGTTGTTCATACAGTACCTATGAAAAGAGGCCTTTTTGTTCAGTTAAAACCTTTCACTTTGTGGATTCAGGACAGAGGGACTTGAAACATTACAGTATTTTTCAATGCTTATATCCATTACTGAGATTTCTACTGATATTGTTTGGATACCAAATTAAAGCCCAAATTTATAAACAGTAGAATACATTTAAAAACTTAATTTGGACATCACAATACAGATGCAATTTCACAAAATCCAAATTTCAATTTCATCTCTTTCACTTGTTTCAGACAATACCAGATAGACTAGGGTGTAGGTTGGGTAGTGGCTTGAAACCTGCCTAAACCTCATTGCCTGTCTCATGTATATCTCAACACTTAGAAGATCTTCTAAAAGTAATTTTGGTATGGAATAGTAACCATTAATGTTACTATTTTTTGAGCATTTGCTATCTTTTAGGCACTGTACTTTATATATATTATTTCATTTTCTCCTCTTAACAGTCTTAAGATGTAGATACTATTATAGTCACTGTTGTACAGATGAGAAAAGTGCAACAAACAGATGTTAATTCACTTATCCAGAGTCACACAGCTGGTACATGTGGGAGCCTGGATAAGTAAAGGGAGCTCAGTGAAAAAATTCTGTGGAAAAGGGGAATATATAAAGATAACAATAAAAGTCTCTCATTATTATAGCACTGTAGGGCAAACACCATTTTCACTGTGGTAAATTTATTTATAGTTTTTCCTCTACAGCATATACATGTACAGATAATACATAAAATTCTGTGATTAAATGCAAAAACTAAATTATATACATACATAATTTTAAATTATATATATAACAAGTGGTCATTTACATATAGACTTGTTTATACTTTTAGTTTTTTTTTTTTAAAGATTTTTTTTTTAATTTATTTATTTATTTGAGACAGAGAGAATGAGAGAGAGAGAGCACATGAGAGGGGTGAGGGTCAGAGGGAGAAGCAGGCTCCCTGCCGAGCAGGGAGCCCGATGCGGGACTTGATCCCGGGACTCCAGGATCATGACCTGAGCCGAAAGCAGTCGCTTAACCAACTGAGCCACCCAGGCGCCCCTATACTTTTAGTTTTATTATAAACTTATGAATAAATACTTTTATAACTGAAATTTATAAATAAGTATAAATTTAACATCTTATAGTGTGTATTTTTCATAATAAATTTATACGAAATCATTTTAAAGATTTTAAAAATCAGAAAAAGTGCAAGGAAATAAAAACTGCCCATCACAGGCTTTACCACTCTTAAAACTTTTAAACTTACCTTGATTTTATAAATATATAGATTCACATATCTGAGAGCTGACCACATATGCAATACTCTGTTCTTTTACTTTTTTCAATATTTTGAAGTTAGTATTTTCAAGCTTATTCCTTGAAGTCACTATTTTCAGTAGACATCTAGTGTTCCCAACTTTGAACGCAACATTAATTAGCTTCACCATTTTCCTACAGGTAGCTGATGTGGCTTCCACCACATGGCGTTTTGCGTTACTCACAGGTGATTCTCTACCTTTAAATCCAGACTTCTCAGACTGTAAAGTGCACAAGAATCCTGTGGGAACCTTGTAAAATGAGATTGTCATTCAGTAGGACTAGTTGAGGTTTGATTTTCTGCATTTGTAACAAGCTCCTAGGTGAAGTGGATGCTGCTGATCCATGAATCAAACTTTGAGTACCAAGGACTTGGAGTACTTATCTAAATAATTCCATTTTCAAATATGCAATAATAACCCATATAAGCAGTGATGCCTCAATATATCGAGCATTAGCCTTGCTCCAAGCACTTGTAAGAGCTTTATATGTATTATTGACATTACTCTTCTCAACACCTCCTTCGGGTTAATATGTTTTCTATTTTAAAATAAAGAAAATGAATCAGAGATATGTTATGCAATTTATCCAGAGTAAGACAGCAAATATGGGGAGGTTGGATATATAATAAAGGGTCATTGAAGAAACACTGAGAAATAGGGAAACCTAAAACAACAATAAATGTCACTCTCAGTGTATCATTCTAGAGTGGTGATTGAGAAATGTTTTCTGTAGAGGGCCAAATGGCTTTGTGGGTCTCTGCCACAACTACTCAACTCTGCCATTGTAGTGCAAAAGTAGCTACAGACAATTTGTAAACATATGGACAAGGTTGTGTTTCAGTAAAACTTTATTTACAAAACTGGGGGTTGCTAGGTATGGACATAGTTGCCTGACTCCCTGTTCCATGGTAACCATTATGATAAATTGTAGTGTTTAAGTTTTGTTTTTCCTGGGAGATACAGTGTGGTAATATTATCCCACAGAAAATTATAAATATATAACTATATTAAGTATCTCTTATATGTATAGATATAGTTTATATTGTTATATGAACAATCTCATTATTAAATGTAAAAATCAATAAAATATTGACTGTTATGTATACGTAATAGAAGCTTTTTGATAAAATGTACAAAATCTGTACATGTACCAAGAAGAATTAAAAACACCTATCCTTCCAGGAACGTCCACTCTTTAAAGAATTCCTTTGCATTTGTTCTTTTTATGTATTTGAGAGCTTACTATATATAAACCAGTTCTGTATTTGACATTTTCCATGCTAATATGTGGTGAATATGTTCAAGTTTACTCATAATTGATCAAAAAACATGTTTTTAATGGCTCCATAATATTTTGTCACTTCAAAGCCTCATAGTTAAGGTGCCCTTTTCCCTCCTGTTCATCACTGTAGTGTTTCCCTGTTGTCGAGTGTTGAAAAGTCAGGGTGGCTCCATCTCTTTTTTTTTTTTTTTAAGATTTTATTTATTTGACAGAGAGAAACACAGCGAGAGGGAACACAAGCAGGGGGAGTGGTAGAAGGAGAAGCAGGCTTCCCGCGGAGCAGGGAGCCCAATGCGGGGCTCGATCCCAGGACTCTGGGATCATGACCTGAGCCGAAGAAAGACGCTTAACGACTGAGCCACCCAGGCGCCCCAGGGTGGCTCCATCTCTTGAGATCCATCTCCAGGTAGCCACGTTAATCAAACTCTGCACTGTTCTTTGAGTATCAGATGAAGTAATCTGTATTTAGCACAGACAATGTGAGAAGCCTAGTCCCTCTTTTCATTCACTTCTTTCTGGAAAGGGTTCATGTTCTCTGACTCTATATTCCATTCAGGGGTCTTCTTACTTTGTTTCTGTAGACACTTTAGGGGATAGGTGAGGCCCTGTTGAGATTCAGGCCCTCGGGTTCCTCCTTTTGGGGACCCATCCCAGTCAGGAATCATGATGGACAGGGCGTGGGATGCAAGATCCTGAGTTTGCCCCTGGAAAGGTTCTGACACTGCTGTCACAGGAATTCATTCTGCTTCCATAGCATCTCTGCACTTGATAGCACCACCTGATTCTTAGAAGGAGAAACAATGAATGTCATGATCTCAGGAACTAGAGGTAAATGGTAGGCATGGCAATTATGTGATCAGATATCCGTGATACCAGAGGCAACAAATTTTTGTGAAGTAAAGGTTTTTCGTCATCCTTTGAAAGTAGACTCCTAAGTGATGGGAGGGGATTTTTATATTTTCACACATTACACTGTGTGTTTCCTTATTTCTTGAAAACTCACAACCATCCAGTTACTAATCACAAAACTCAATTCTCAAGAATTATCTTTCATTTTATTAATTTGTGAGGGACATTGCCTTTCTTTTCTTTAGAGATGTAGGAAGGGTGTATTATCTTTCTTTTTAACCATCTGATCCTTATTCAGGATCTTTGGTTTCTTTGTAGAACCCTGGAGAACAAAGTCAGAGGCATATCCACCATGTTGGAGGCACCTGATGTGCTCAGGGGTCTCTTCCAATGGAACAGTGCTGGTCTTCTCCCAGCATTGATCCCTGAATGTGGAGTGAGGTGCCGCTTCTACCTCTAGGATACAGGATTTATACCTTGGTTTCTCCTATACCCCAAATACCTGATGTTTACTTCAGGATTTAATGGTCACTGGATTCCTTCAGGATAGCCACAGACACTAATAAAAGACATACAATTTTTACATCTGACAGATCATTGCACCTTTGAAGAACTGTAATGGCAGTGAATAAAATCAGTAAGTAATAACAACCAGAAATATTTATGTAAAATGTATACCCCTTCCTGTCTTCATTCTGAACCATTCAAATACTAGCCTTCCTTGCCTCTACAGTGAAATAACAGAAAAACAGATTTTTCTCTGAACCATCTGCCCTGTATCTTCATAGTTTCCGGGCAGCTGAATTTAGTGGGAAATGGTGTCAAATTGCTATAATTTGGACCACAAGTGCTGATATTACATGGGGCTCATGGTGTGAGCTGAAGCTACAATGTCTTCCTGCAAACTTCAGGAAATACTGCAGAGCGAGCAGGTCAGACTGGGCGCCCAGCTGTGCAGCCTCTGTGGTTGCCCATATTGAGAAGGATGGGGTGGGTCAGACCTGAAGATGGTTCTTGTGTAGCTTCTCTTGGCAACGCTGATGCTGTGGATCCTATTCCAGCTGCTACAGTAGTACACGGCCTCGTCTTCTTTCTCTAGAAAATGTATTTTCAACGTTGCAGTGGAAGTGCCAGCATTTTTGCTTGCCTCAAGTTTGTTGTTCTTCCCACCTAAAGAAACTTGAACATGGTTTGTTATGACATTTGTTAGATGTTCTATCTCCTGATCTGGTTTCTGCCGGTAGAAGTATATGGTTTCACTGTTAAAGTCCTTAGCAGACACCTTGCATAATATGTGGGCACTCTTATCTTTTTCTCTGGAAATTGATATTTCAGGTTGCTCCAACGTTGCCTGCCCAAGGCCAACTGCAAGCAAAGAAGAGAAATTCCCATGAACAAATGATATGGAAAAAATTTCTTGAATCTCTCCTGTAGACTGAAGTGACTGGGGGACAACTCACAGGCCCAGAGGCAGGAGAAGATGACTGCTTCTAGCAGTAGCATCCCGTTGGCCTGGCTGGGTCCCCAATGACAAGGTAAGAAGTGAGGTCCCTATTAGCAGGACTTGTCATGTCAGTCGCTGGAGGGCGGGGCTGGTTCAGGTTTCTCAGTAGTTCCCTGGGGTTCTTCATGATCAGCCACAGATATGAGCAGATCTGGGGCTTTCTGTGCCCCGTAAGTGCTGGGCAGATGGGGTAAGAGGGCTCCCAATCTGGAAAGAAATTCCTGGTTTGAATGTTTCCATCTGAGTTTGGCAGGATGGTTCTCACACCCACTCAGCCATTTCCCCCTGGAATCCATACTGCAGAAACATTGCTCAGAAACATAAGGACAGACCTCCTGTGTTCAGCCCCTATGTCTGTCTGTCTCTGATTTGCTGTTGATCTGAGACTCAGATAGGATACCTGACCTTTACTCTTTGTAATACAGCACAACAAAACAATAACCAGACACTGAAATATCTCACTGACGTTACTGAATATGCCATGTACACAAGCACCAGAGTATTTTGTGTTTTCTAAAGTTAATTGAGTGGTCACCAGTCATATTAGGACTCAGAGAAATCAAATTTCATTTAAAACGGGGGTGCTTCCAAGAAGGGACTAGGATGCAATTGCTGGGGATACAGGGGTCAGAGCAGTCTCTGGAAATCAGTTTCTATTCGCCCTGGGCCTTGCAACTGTCTCATGAGCATGATGTCACAGGCATGATCATTTTCAAAGAAATGTTGTGTTTCATATCTAATGATAAGCTTTATAATTAATATACATCTAATATCCATTGTGGACTTGCAGTTTGTCAGGCATTGTTTTAAAACATTTTCTTGTACTATTTTATTTAATCCTCTCCACAGCCATATGTGATAGCTGTTATGATTAATCTCCACTTCACAAAAGAGGACAGTGGAAAAGAAAAGTGACTCATGCAAAGATACAGAACCAGTAAATATGAGAACACATATAAGAGTTGTTCCTTGAAGAAAATATGAGAAAAAATGAGATATAAAAATAACAACACCAGGCACCCATCATTTACCATTACTTTGAATTTTTTTTACATATTTACAAATAGAAGCAAGCTTGCTTGGAATTTTATATATACATGTACATTTTAAAGTGAGATTTGCATATTTGGCTTTCTATTTTCTTTATTTGGTTAACTTATTACTGTGAGCAATATTACAATTCTTTTAAATTATGTATGAGAATATTATTTTTAAGTGCCAGAGTTAATTAAACACCCTCCTCTACCACTTAACCCATTTAGTTAACATTGTGTTTTGAAATTTATCAGGTCCTTAAAATGTTATTGTGTATGTTTTTAATGACCTATGAAAATAGGTACCCTCCTATACTACTTACTCCTTTGGATGGTGGCTGAGTTATTTAATTATTTCATATGTGAGTGTCTATATCTCTAATTGTCACAATAAATATCTTTCAGAAATTTAATTATGTTATCACTCTAAAAATGATAATGAACATAATGTACATTCTGTGCCTGGCAATAGTATGTGCTTTTTATGTTTTCAAGTTATATTTTTATTATTACTGAAAAACAGGAAAAAGACTTTGTTAAATAATATTTTAATTGTGGGGTGCCTGGGTGGCTCAGTAGGTTAAGCGTCCAACTCTTGATTTCGGCTCAGGTCATGATCTCAGGGTTGTGAGATCCATCCCCGTTGGGCTCCACACTGAGCCTGCTTAAGATTCTCTCTCTCCCTCTCTTTCTGCCCCTCCCCCCAACGCACACACAAGCTCTCTCTTAAAAAAGAAAAATAATATTTTAATTGTAAAAATTCTTGTAGTCCCTTTCTTGAAAATGTATAAAATCAGTAAAAGAATAAGGGAGGAAGTAACCCATCCACCCTTTAAGGGAAAAAGGCTATCTTAAAACTCAGATATTCCAGGGGTGCCTGGGGGGCTCAGTCAGTTATGTGTCCAATTCTTGATTCAGCTCAGGTCCTGATCTCAGAGTCATGATCTCAAGGTCCTGAGATCGAGCCCTGCATCAGGCTCTGTGCTGAGCATGGAGTCTGCTTTGTTCTAGGCACCACCAACATCTCCTTTCATGGGTGCTATTTGTCATGGTTTAGCATAAGCAGAGGAAGGGCTCCAGGTGACATGACCTCTGTGGGAGAATAAAACTATGCCAGCTACAAATTTCCAAAACATCATCCTTATTGAACATTTTGATTTCTTACTTTGGTCCACGTACAAGGTTTTGACCACTCTCCATGTTGTTGATCCATGATATTTTCTGCTAAAGCAAGTTCACAATACAGAGAAGATATGTGATTTTTCTTAGCCTTTTCCCCTCCACTAGCAGGTAGGGTTCTGGGGAAGATTGTCCACAATGGGAACTCTTCCAGATGTCTGCCCACTGTGCCCCTTTCACCCTGGCTTCTTGAATGACCGGTCATTCTGTCCTGACCAAGCTCTGCTGGGCTGGGCAGCAGGAGTGGGACCACCTGTGTTTATCCACAAATGCCAGAGTATATTCTTGTAAAGTTAACAAACACTCAGGGAATTCAAAGTGACCCAATAGTGCAATCAAAACAGCATGGACTATGTATTTGGAAACATATCTGTTCCTCTCTAAGCATCAATTCTTTCTTCCATGAAATAAGTTTATTTACAGATTTTTATCATGATCACATGATTTCCTGGACAGACACAACATTTAGCTCATTATCTGGCAGACAATGGAGCTAAATGGATATCAATTCCATTTTGTTCATTGCAGCACCTTCAGGCTGAGCTTTCACACTTACTGAAAATCTCTGGGGAATGAAATACTGCACCTTGCTTCTCTCTGAGATAATCAGACCGTTTCAACATAGAGTCTCTAAATAGGAACCCAAGTCAACACCAGACATTTGGGTGCATGGTTAGTGACATCTGTGGGGGTACAACTGATAGCCATCAGACTCCCTTTCCTCTTTCCTCTGCTACCAAGGCATTGACCAGAGAGGCTCAGGAAGTAGTGCAGGCTGAGGCTGAGGCCCAGTCAGGGCTGAGGTCTGGGCTTGGGACCAGTGTTGCTCGGCGTTGGGAAGGATGTGGTCACAATCATAAGGGGGGGAAGGGTGTGCTTATTAACTTGGCTGTAATGATACTGTATGCCTAGGGGCCTTTATATTAGGTCAAAATCATGTCCTCTTCTTCTGTGCATTTTACATTAAGGATCAAAGAGGAACAGACAGAGTTTTATGTGCCTCATGGTTGTATTTTTTTGTCTGTAACTGATATTGAACAAGGTTTTTTTTCCAAGGAATTATCTGATTCGCAAAAACCTGATTTGGTGTTTGTCAGTACCTGTGTGTATGAAGAGTTAAATACGGATACTCTGTGATGAAAATGTCATTTCTCCTATTGAAATAAATTTTTTCAATTGCTTCAATTATAGCTGTGCATGTGCAACTATAAACAAAAGAATAGCGTTTCCAAAAAAAAAAAAAAAGCCAAAGTTGTCAAGGAATAAAACATTAATTTTTTAAAAATCCTTCAACCAATCTGAGAAGTAGGGGAACACATTCACATTCCAAGAGGGAAGAGCAAATGAATATTTGTAGCCATAACATCCTGTCTGCTCAGGCTGTATGCCCAAGAAGAAGATGAGGAAGAGATAGAGAACCTGGAACATGAAAAAGAGGGAGTCTGCCAGAGTGTTAACAGTGGAAATGGGTGTCTCAGGGCCCGGTGCCCAGATCAGTCATTTCTGAGATTGCTCTTATGGTCAGCTTTACCCATATCTATCTGATACCAAGTGAGCAACAAGCAGTCCATTTACTAAGGTAAAAGTTACCCCTAGGATAATTCTTAGGAAGATTATTATTTCAATATTATTTAGTTGATTTCAGTAGGAAAGTTGGCCCACAAGTTACCAAGATGACCTGACATCACCTTTTGACTTCTTAGGTGAGAGTCATCACTGGTCTCTCTGCCCATCTAACCCACAGGACACAGGTCAAACACTTCCAAGACCCTTTATACAGACCTCGGCTCTGAATCTACGGTGGCCCAAGGGCCTGGGAGTCCCCTTGTTTGGTATGGAAGTGGGTGTGCTGTCTCCCCAACTCCTCATTGGAAGAAGAGAGAGGTTGCCATGACACTCCCAATTGTACTCTTTAGAGAAAGACTCCATGGAATCAATCCCCAAGGATTTAGGTTCTCCTTGTATCTGGGCTGGATGTAGCTCAGGAACCCAAGATTGGAGTTATCAATTTTGTCCATCTCCTAAGGTAGCTAGGCCAGGGTTTCTCAACCTCAGCATTATTGACATTTTGGGCTCAATATTTGTTTGACATGGGGGTGGGGCTGTCTTGTGCCCAGTAGGATGTTTAGCAGCATTCCTGGCCTCTACTCAACGAGATATCTATAGCACCCCCAACCTTTTGTGATGACCAGAAATGTTTTCAGACGCTGCCAATATCCTCTGGAGGGGGGATTGCACCCAGTTAAGAATCACTGGTCTAGGCCCCTTCCTGTAGGATACAGGCATATGTTCTTACTCTTGTCTTGAGCTTGAGGTTGAGTTTCAGCCAGCCAAGAATGGGACAAAATGAAGCTACCATTAAACATCCAGCACACAAAAGTTCTATTCACTCATGAACAACATCATTAATTCTTTAGTATGTTCTCTGTCTTTGGTGATTTCTCTCCCTTATCTGGGTGAGTGTAACAGCAAATGACCCTGTCACTTTGTTAGGATATAGGTTCTGCCTTGTTTGACCAGTTCTTTCTGTTACTTTCATAAAACCTGTGCTAAATATCACTTTTGCTACATCAGCTATATGTTTTGTCATTGTTAAATTTCCCTACTGCATCAAGCATGGTGCCTTCCCTTTGGTGAGAGCTCCTTAGATATTGGTTATCATTAAATGATAATTCATATTGTAGATCTTATTAGAACAAATGAAAGATGTTAAAATAAAACTATAAATCTTTACTTTAATATGGTATTTACAATATCCAAAACATCTATATTCTTTAGTTCATTTTATCTAGATGATGATATTTTGAGGCAAACAGTGATTTCCAGAGGGATGAGGATGTAATGTTAGGCTTCTCAGGTAGTGAATGGTGGAGCTGAAAGTCAAATTTGTTTCTTTAACACCAAGTCCACACATTGTACTATAGAAGAGAGCCTAAAGGCATTCTGCACAGTTCTCATTTTTTTTAATTTTATTTTTATTATGTTATGTTAGTCACCATACAGAGCATCATTAGTTTTTGATGTAGTGTTCCATGATTCATTGTTTTTTATAACCCTGAGTGCACTGCTTTAAAAAATATATATATATACATTTATATATATATATATATATATATATATAAATCAGTTTAGTTAACATAGAGTGTATTATTAGTTTCAGGGGTAGAATTTAGTGATTGATCAGTTGCATGTAACACCCAGTACTCATCACAAGTGCCCTCCTTAATGCCCATCACCTAGTTACCCCATCTCCCCACCCACTTCCCCTCCAGCAACCCTCAGTTTGTTTCCTATGGTTAAGAGCCCCCACTGCTTTTAAATCTAATTCTGCATGTTATTGGCATGATTTATTGGTTATCTAACACTCAGTGTCCTCAACTATAAATGAAATAGGAGTTCAGGGTCTGACATCTACTTGCACCTCTCCCCATGTCAGGTCCTCCCTGGCAGCCGTAGAGGAAGTGAGCATAACTTGACCATTTTAGCCAGGGTTGCTGTTTTGTCTTTCAAACATCTGAGCTCCAACAAGCTCCTGGGAGGAACCCTCATCAGAGTGGACTCCTGTCTGTGTCTTATCTACATCCTCTTTAAATGGGGCCCGGGTCACAAATAATAATGACATGTGCTATGGTTATTGAACTCTTACTGTTTGACAGGCATGGATCCTAGTGCTTTGCATGTATTAACTCTGTATGTCTTTCAACAACTCTCTGAGGTAGGACTTATTATACCCTTTTAAATGCTGGAGAGACTGGATCTCAGAATGTTGAGCTGGTTAACTGTATGTTCTGTGTGGGCACCTATATACACTAGGGAACAGGGTCATCAAAGTTGGAAAGGGACACACTCCATCACAATGTCTGAACTCAATTAATGCTCTGTATAGAGGTCTCCAAACATTATTGGTTCACTTTTGAATTTTTACAACAGTGGTTATGTCCTTCATGAACCTCTTCTCTCCAAATTTGGGCACAATGACCTCCGTTCCACCATAGGGCCTAATGCTCATGTTTTCATCACCAGGGTTATTCCATTTCTGAGCAGCAATCAGGCTGTTACCGGTGGGGCTGGGAGTATATCCAGGGGCATTTCAAATTCAGCAAACAAAGTAGTCAAAACAACTTCTCAATTCAGTCACCATGATTGACCTGGAGGTCCTTTACTCTCTTGTCCATCCAACTCTGGAGAGTATTTCTGTACTCCTCAGCAGGCTGAGAGTGGGAGAGGGCAGCATCAAAGGCGGTAATCAAGGAGCACATCCTTGTGTTCCATCTTGATGTTTTCTTTTGCTCAATAAGCAGCTTTTGTTATGCCTATATTTTCTTGGAGAAAAAATCTTGGAATCCAGAAGTCAGAAAAAAATTGATTTCATAATAAAATTCTCTGCAGAAAATTGTCTGCAGATTGTCTCTAAGTTCGTATCAGAGGGATCAACTGAAATAACTTTGTGTGGCTCTGGGGAATGGAATATGTTACAGATAAAAAAAAACTATTCAAACAATGGATGGTTAAATTCTACATTTCCCCCAAAATATCTTCTTCAAGAAGTTTTGTTTTGTTTTGCTCATCACCCTGGATCACGAGCTTAGATTTTGTAATCAGATCTGGATTTAGATTCCAATTTACTATCAGGGCACTTAATTTATCGAAGTTTAAATTTCTATCTATAAAATATCTATAAAATTGAGATGATGATAATAATGGCTATCTCGAAGTATTGTTATTAGGATTATGTAACAGAAAGTATATGAAGTACTTAATACAGTGCCTAGTCGACAAGGAATACTCAATTAGCGATAGAGCTAATCTTATCAGAACATTACATTATATTTATTCATTTTCATATGAAACTAAGCTCTTGAGAGACTGACTGCACATTCACCGCTACACACAGAAACCACTGAATTCTTTGTTTTGATTTGGCTGAACAAAGAAAAGGAGTAAAGTCAAAGAAATTTGTTGACCCATGAACTGCAAATGCTAATTGCAGTTCCAGAATATATGCACTTCCAGAATATAACTGCAGATTTTTGGTAATTATTTTGTAACCTCAATTTAGAGGTTCAAAAATAAAGACAACAGAACTATAGTGGCTAGGAATGATCAGCTTGGGATTGAACCAATTAAAAATTGACTCATAGATGGCACAAAAGTAGATTGAGGAAGATCAGAAAGGATAAATCAATTACAACAAATGTGAGAGGCTGAATTTTGTTGACATTATTGAAAGTGGCAGGTATTTCTCTAGTCTCAATTATTTAATAAGAGTTGGGATTGTTTCACTGCTATACACTCGTTTACTGTATTAAAGAACATCAAGAACACAAAATTGGATTCATCATAATATTGGTTCATAAGGCACTATAGTCATTTATCTACACATGGATCCTTTTATGTTATTTATTTTATTTGACTTATGTGTTGATGACTTACTTAACAAGTCAACAAATACCAGAGAATCCATTATTTAACCAAAGAACAAAAGCATTGCAAATAATCTACATACTCTTTTCTTAGTTCATCAAATAGAAAAGCATAGAATTTAATGATAATCTCTCAACACTTGTCCTGTTTCCTGTTTTGTTACTGAAGGAACAGGGCACATCCTGTTCTGTTAGACATGGGACCTTGGTGGCTTTGTGAAAAGTGAAATGAATCAATTTAGATATAATCTCTCCCCTATTCCCCCAAATTGTTTTACTAATCTGGGGACAAACATAATCACTTATTTGACCATCTGCTTGATTTTTTCTTTTTGCTCCTGCAGATGGACTGTCCACCTCTCTTTACCTTGCCCTGGGCATAATGAGCAGACCTTCCTGAGCTGCATCTGTGGTCTTCCTTATCTTCTGGTTGCTGTTGGAAGCAGTCAGTGGGAGCAACAGCAGGAGACTGGGAAGTGGGAACAAAGTGAGCTCAGGGTTCCCTCTATGACAAGTGGCTTTAGGTTGGCTGCATCTTCCCTGGGTGCAACATATGGTGCCATTTACCCCAGAGCCAGAGGTTTATGCTCAGGAACCAAGAGGTGCAGGTGGGAGTGGCCATTTCCTTTCGTACCAGTTAACCTACTGGAGGAATTTGTTTCTTTTCTCCTAGGGCCCTGGATCCACAGGCTTGGAAATCTAATGCCCAAGAAGGAATGCTTATGTCAGGTGACATGGTAATGGTTCTTTGAACTTCAACCTCGACTGGTCAACATTGGATAGAAATCAGAGCAAAGATGCCCATCAGTGGAATCCATAGGGGTTAGCCTCCTGGAGCACAGAGCAGGGTGGAGAAACATGGAATGTCGATCCTGGGTGGGAAACAAGGTTTTGGAGAATCCTTCCTTTATGCCCCTCAGCATCCATGCTTGTCTTTTGACTGGGAGAGAAATCCGTGTCCCCAAAAAAGGGGACACAGAGTCCTAACTGAAATTTTATCTTTTCTCAGTCTCCAGGTGAAGATTACATAAAAATGATTTTCTAGCAACATTCCCTGAAATTAGGAGATCATGTGTTCAGGCAATAAAAGTGCCAAACAACTTTGCTGAAGGAAACTATGGTTGTGTGCAAACTGCCTGCAATTCTGCTTGAGAGGATCTCATTCCTGCATCTGCATGTGGACACAAGATATGTAAAGAAAGAATGAAGTTACAGTACAGTGTTAATAAGAAGACTGAGTATTTGTGCCCCTCTCTGTAGTACCTGGTAACTGTCCTACACAGAGGAAAAGACCTTCTGTTCCCAGAAGTTACTCCGAGCTCTCCTAAGTGTGAACTTTGTCTCTAACTTGGCAGACAGTCAATGGGAATCAGGAGAGAAAATAAGATTTTGTTTTATAAAAGAAGCCAAGGTTGTTTGAGAAGAGGGGAGAAAAGTGATCAGGACAGAGCCAGTTACAGGCCTTTCTAACCATCAGATTTCACATGTTGTGTCTAAGTGCTCAATAATATGCAGCGATGTTTAGTACTAAGAACCTGGTGAATTTTTTTTTTCCAGTTTGTTTGTGTTTTACTGATGCTAGTGCTCAGGTCTTGACCACGTACTTCTTCAGCCAGGACAGCTGCTCCTTCCACAGCTGCTTCTTGGTCCTCAGGTTTTCCTCCTGCTTGTTCAGCCAGCGGCCCAGGCACCTGTCTTCTTGGGCTGCAGATCCATATCTTGGGCTTGTACTTCTTAACCTTGTAATTTCCTGATGTTCTCTTTCTGAGTCTGATTGATGATGGTGAGAACACAGGTGATGGATTTGTGAACAACTCTGTTCTTGGAGAGCTTGGCAACAGCGCCTCCTGTCACTTTATTGAGGCATAGCTGGACAGCTCCACCTTCAAGTCTTCCTGCTGTTTAAGCAGCTCCTCCTTCTTTTTGCCAGGAAGGTCTGGAGCCTTAATCTTGACCATGACTATATAATCCACCACCGCCTAGGGACTGAGGCCGGGGGCCATGTGAATTCTTTTTAAAATTAAATTTTAGAGTAAAATTCAAAAGCAATACAAGGTTTCTATGTGACAATTCAGGGAATGTGGAAGTGACAGAAAAAACTATCCTGATCCCAAATGTTTAGAAGTGACCTCTCCAAAGTTGTGCCCTTTCCTCTGTCCCAGGCTGCATCCCTGAACCTGAACATAAAGAACACCCAACACAAAAGAGTAAACATGAATTTCCAGGTGTGCCAGGCTATTTTTAGAATTGTGATTTTTACAAAGTGACTCTGAGGTAACAGACATCAATTTTTACACAGTACTACTCTGTATGGTCAGTTGGTAAAGGATAATGTAACTGTGAAATCATGATATTTAAGATGTTCTTAAACTTAATCAGCTTTAATATGATAACATAATGTTGGTCAAATTATTCAAACTCATTGTGTCTCACCCACCTCAGGAATGAAAGAAAATGAGTTGAGCCCAAATTATCAGGAGATTTTGAACATCCATCTATGCAAAACCCCCCACCATGGGGTAATGTGAACCCCTCTCTAATAGTCAAAATACCAATCTCACTTCAACAGATATTAATGGAGTCACCACTCTACTCAAATAAGAAGCTTTCAGTGTTTTTATGAATCAGACATTTAAACGACCATTTAATTAACAAATGTTTACTTAGGACAGGAGGGCTGGTTGGCCTCTGGCTAGTTTGCCTTTGCTGTGTGTGGCCAAAGTGTCCTTGGTAAAGCTCACCTTAGCCACAAGGAGAAGGGCAGGAGCAGTAAATGTCTCTAAAGTTGTACTTCCCCTACCCCACCATAGGGTTGTTTGCTCTGTGCACAAGGTCACTGTCCTTCTAGTTACGTGTAACTCAAAAGCACTATGGAATCATGTTGATAACTTGGATTTTAATTGATTGGGATGACTTCTCATGAAAGTGTCTTCATTCATATCTAATTTCTCTCTAACTAAACTGTAATAGTCACATCTCAGAGTCACTTATCTGTGGAGTCAGGCACTGAGAGGGAGCAACCAGAGGAAAGAGTCTGGTTGTAATAGGAAATGGGGAAGACAGATGAAGGAAGATCCCCCAAAACAGGATGAAGATAAATTTCTGCCCCTCCATACCCACCCTTTCCTGCACATGCTGAAGGTGTTAACCTTGACCCAGCCTTCAGTAGAGAGTCAGGGTGTTAGTTGGGCTCTTTCAAAAGAAGGCATGTCTAAATTAAAAATCTCCTACCACAAAAACAGAAGCTCAGGGAGATAGATGAGTCAGTGAACCCTAGGGACCAATTTCCTTGAGATCATTTAAACTTTGAATAATCATGTTTAGCAATGCAACTAAGGTATATTAGACTTTGAAATTTCAGTTGAAAATGTGTTTGATTCAGCTTAGACCTCTTCAGAGAGCTTTTTCTTCTTCCCCTCATATAGCCACAGGAGTTTTCCTGTTTGGGGCTAGAGGATCAGTAATACCAGTTTTCTTTTCTTTCTTTTTTTGGTCTTTTGAATCAGTTGACTACCTTTATGAGAAGGTAGTGAACATAGTGATATTTATGTAATTTTGCTTTATACAGAAATCAGTCACATAATTTTAACCATTAAATGTCCTCATTTTACAGATAAGAGAACAGAAGTCCAGGGAATCTGGTCCCAAAATCCCATATGGAGTAGCATTCAAGGAGAAGTGGAAGGTGGAGGGCCCCTGGTCTCACCCAGGGCTGATCCATCAACCTGCCTGAGGATCATGTCCCCCCACAGGAGTTGAGCGCCAAGCATGCCAGTTCATGAGGATGCTGAGAAGTTAGCCCTACTGTTTTCTGTGCTTTTGATCCCTGATGCTCCACTGTAAAGGAACTAGCAGTGGGTGGGGCAGCAACTTAGAAACTGGAATCAGGAGGCGACTTTCAATCTCAGTTTTCAATCATTTTTATGGTAAATCTCCAAAGAATCCTTCACCCTTGACATTATTTGCACAATATTTTATTTGCACATTCTTCAGGGTATAGTGATTTTTAAATTACCAGTGTATAAGAGTGCTGTTTAATAGAAAAAAATGTGGGTCAGCAATTGGAGCCAAGAATAAAAATTCTATAACTGCTACATTAAAAAAGTAAAAAGAAGTAAAATTCACTTTAGGACCATTTTTATTTAGTAATCCAAGATATCTGAAGTCATTTCAAACATGTAATCAGGGATGCCTGGGTGGCTCAGTCGTTAAGCGTCTGCCTTCGTCTCAGGTCATGATCTCAGGGTCATGGGATTGAGTCTCGCATTGGGCTCCCTGCTCAGTGGAGAGCCTGCTTCTCCCTCTGCCTGCAGCTCCCCCTGCTTGTGCTCTTGTCTGTCTGTCTGTCTCTCAAATAAATAAATAAAATCTTAAAAAAAACTAATTAATATAGAGATTAATGAGATTTTTAATCTTCTTTTTGTAGTCTTCGAAATAATGGTTTGCATGTTACACAAGCAGCCCATCTCAGCTTGGACTAGTGGACTAGGTATATTTCACATGCTCAGGAGCCACATGTGGCTAGTGGCTCCTGACTACTGCATTGAACAGAACAGATTCTGCTCCAAATGCTTCAGAAACGCTGCGCTGGACGATCTTTAGAAAAGTCTCTACAGACTGGACAGCTCCCTGGGTCTGCACCAACCTGCACGCCAGGGCTCCTTAGCCTGCAAGGTTCTGTGCAGTGGACCCGCGGAGGGGGCGTTGAGAGAGTCCGGGGTGCTGAGGCTGACCCCAGGGGCAACTCCGGGGACCCAGAGCCGGTGGAAGGTGCCAGGCATGGAGTGCCCTGGGAGACAGAGACCTTTTTGCTCAGGGACCTGGGGAGCAGGAGTGCTGTGCGCTTCCCAGGCAGCGCAGTAGTACAAGCCCTCGTCACGTTTCTCCAGCTTCAGCAATAACAGAGCACACCTATAACCATCCTTGGCCTCTATGGCGTTGACTTTATCCACTTTCTCGACCGAATCCCACTGGACATCCGATTGGTCCATGGCCAGGCGGAGGAGCCTCTGCGGGGCCTTTCCCTCCTGGTGGATGTACCAGTGGATGTAGCTGACCTTAGTGTTCGCTGTGCAGAGCAGGGTGGCTGAGCTACCCTCATGCGCCACGACTACTGCTGGCTGCTCCAGCCTGGTCTCTGCATGGCCATCTGCAAGGGGGACATCGGTGAGGCGGTGGCAGGAGCCTGAGGGCACCCCACGCACCCTACACCAGGGAGGGAGTCAGGACTTACCGGGAAACAGGATGACACAAAGGACAGCAAGGGGGCCCAGCATGACTCTCCTTCCCACCAGAGGGAGAAAAGCCCAGGGGGACCTCACAGCTGCTCCTGCTGGCAGGAGACCGCCTGGGTGGTGGCAGAAGGCGGGTAAGGGTCTGAGCCTCTGCTTCCTGAGGCACCTGCAGGTACTGGTGAGTCAGACCCTGCAGGGAAGGAGGGGCCTGAAATCAGGGACTAGTCTGACCACAAGGGGGCGGGACGGACTATCAATGGTCAGGGCCACGAGAAACACTGAGGAATGTTGGTGCTCCAGAGCACCAGCAATAATAGCAATCCTTTTTTCTTTTTGCTTTATTTTTTTTAATTTTATTATGTTATGTTAATCACCATACATTACATCGTTAGTTTTTGATGTAGTGTTCCCTGATTCATTGTTTGCATATAACACCCAGTACTCCATTCAGTATGTGCCCTCTTTAATACCCATCACCAGGCTAACCCCACCCCCGACCCCCTCCCCTCTAGAACCCTCAGTTTGTTTCTCAGAGTCCATAGTCTCTCATGGCTTGTCTCCCCCTCTGATTCCCCCCACCTTCATTTTCCCTTCCTGCTATCTTCTTTTTTTTTTAACATATTATTTGTTTCAGAGATACAGGTCTGTGATTCAACAGTCTTACACAATTCACAGCGCTCACCATAGCACATACCCTCTCCAATGTCTATCACCCAGCCACCCCATCCCTCCCACCCCACCCCCCACTCCAGCAACCCTCACTTTGATTCCTGAGATTAAGAATTCTTCGTATCAGTGAGAACATATGATTCATGTCTTTCTCTGATTGCCTTATTTCTCTGGCGTAATACCCTCCAGTTCCATTCACGTTGCAAATATCTTCTCCCATTCTGTCGGTTGTCTTTTGGTTTTGTTGACTGTTTCCTTTGCTTTGCAAAAGCTTTTTATCTTGATGAAGTCCCAATAGTTCATTGTTGCCCTTGCTTCCCTTGCCTTTGGTGATGTTTCCAGGAACAAGTTGCTGCAGCTGAGGTCAAAGAGGTTGCTGCCTATGTTCTCCTTTAGGATTTTGATGGACTCCTGTCTCACATTGAGGTCTTTCAACCATTTGGAGTCTATTTTTGTGTGTGGTGTAAGGAACTGGTCCAGTTTCATTTTTCTGCATGTGGCTGTCCAATTTTCCCAACACCATTTGTTGAAGAGACTGTCTTTGTTCCATTGGACATTCTTTCCTGCTTTGTCAAAGATGAGTTGACCATAGAGTTGAGGGTCCATTTCTGGGCTCTCTATTCTGTTCCACTGATCTATGTGTCTGTTTTTGTGCCAGTACCATGCTGTCTTGATGATGACAGCTTTGTAATAGAGCTGGAAGTTGGGAATTATGATGCCGCCAGCTTTGCGGTTTTTTTCAACATTCCTCTGGCTATTTGGGGTCTTTTCTGGTTCCATACAAATTTTAGGATGATTTGTTCCATTTCTTTGAAAAAAGTGGATGGTATTTTGATGGGGATTGCATTGAATTGCTCTAGGTAGCATTGACATCTTCACAATATTTGTTCTTCCAATCCATGAGCATGGACGTTTTTCCATTTCTTTGTGTCTTCCTCAATTTCTTTCATGAGTATTTTATAGTTTTCTGAGTACAGATCCTTTGCCTCTTTGGTTAGATTTATTCCTAGGTATCTTATGGTTTTGGGTGCAATTGGAAATGGGATCGACTCCTTAATTTCTCTTTCTTCTGTCTTGTTGTTGGTGTATAGGAATGCCACTGATTTCTGTGCATTGATTTTATATCCTGCCATTTTACTGAATTCCTGTATGAGTTCTAGCAGTTTTGGGGTGGAGTCTTTTGGATTTTCCACATAAAGTATCACATCATGTGCACAGAGTGAGAGTTTGACTTCTTCTTTGCCGATTTGGATGCCTTTTATTTCTTTTTGTTGTCTGATTGCTGTGGCTAGGACTTCTAATACTATGTTGAATAGCAGTGGTGATAGTGGACATCCCTGCCATGTTCCTGACCTTAGGGGGAAAGCTCTCAGTTTTTCCCCATTGAGAATGATATTCACTGTGGGTTTTTCATAGATGACTTCTATGATATTGAGGTCTGTACCCTCTATCCCTATACTCTGAAGAGTTTTGATCAAGAAAGATGCTGTACTTTGTCAAATGCCTTTTCTGCATCTATTGAGAGGATCATATGGTTCTTGTTCTTTCTTTTGTTAATGTATTGTATCACATTGATTGATTTGCGGATGTTGAACCAACCTTGCAGCCCAGGGATAAATCCCACTTGGTCATGGTGAATAATCCTTTTAATGTACTGTTGGATCCTATTGGCTAGTATTTTGGTGAGAATTTTTGCTTCCATGTTCATCAGGGATATTGGCAATTCTCCTTTTTGATGGGGTCTTTGGTTTTGGGATCAAGGTAATGGTGGCCTCATAAAACGAGTTTGGAAGTTTTCCTTCCATTTCTATTTTTTGGAACAGTTTCAGAAGAATAGGTATTAATTCTTCTTGAAATGTTTGGTAGAATTCCCCTGGGAAGCCATCTAGCCCTGGGCTCTTGTTTGTTGGAAGATTTTTGATGACTGCTTCAATTTCCTTAGTGGTTATAGGTCTGTTCAGGTTTTCTATTTCTTCCTGGTTCAGTTTTGGTAGTGGATACATCTCTAGGAATGCATCCATTTCTTCCAAATTATCTGATTTGCTGGCATAGAGTTGCTCATAATACGTTCTTATAATTATTTGTATTTCTTTGGTGTTGGTTGTGATCTCTCTGTTTCATTCATGATTTTATTTATTTGGGCCCTTTCTCTTTTCTTTTTGATAAGTCTGGCCAGGGGTTTATCAATCTTGTTAATTCATTCAAAGAACCAGCTCCTAGTTCTGTTGATCTGTTCTACTGTTCTTTTAGTTTCTATTTCATTGATTTCTGCCCTGATCTTTATTATTTCTCTTCTCCTGCTGGGTTTAGGCTTTATTTGCTGTTCTTTCTCCAGATCCTTTTGGTGTAGGGTTAGGTTGAGTATTTCAGTCCTTTCTTGTTTCTTGAGAAAGGCTTGTATTGCTCTATACTTTCCTCTTAGGACTGCCTTTGTTGCATCCCAATGATTTTGAACAGTTGTGTTTTCATTTTCATTTGTTTCTGTGAATTTTTTTAACTCTTCTTTAATTTCCTGGTTGACCCATTCATTCTTTAGCAGGATGCTCTTTAGCCTCCATTTGAGTTCTTTCCAACTTTCCTCTTGTGATTGAGTTCTAGTTTCAAAGCATTGTGGTCTGAAAATATGCAGGGAATGATCCCAATCTTTTCGTACCAGTTGAGACCTGATTTGTGACCTAGGATGTGATCTATTCTGGAGAATGTTCCATGGGCACTAGAGAAGAATGTGTATTCTGTTGCTTTGGGATGGAATGTTCTGAATACATCTGTGAAGTCCATTTGGTTCAGTGTGTCATTTAAAGTCTTTATTTCCTTGTTGACCCTTTGCTTAGATGATCTGTCCATTTCAGTGAGGGGAGTGTTAAAGTGCCCCACTATTATTGTATTGTAGTCAATGTGTTTCTTTGCTTTTGTTATTAATTGCCTTATATAATTGGCTGCTCCCATGTTAGGGGGATAGATATTTATAATTGTTAGATCTTCTTGTTGGGTAGACACTTTAAGTATGATATAGTGTCCTTCCTCATCTCTTATTACAGTCTTTGGTTTAAAATCTAAAATGTTTGATAAAAGGATTGCCACCCCAGCTTTCCTTTGGTGTCCATTAGCATGGTAAATGGTTTTCCATCCCCTCAATCTGAGGGTGTCTTTGGGTGTAAAATGAGTCTCTTGCAGACAGCATATCAATGGGTCTTGTTTTTTTTATCCAATCTGATAGCCTGTGTCTTTTGATTGGGGCATTTAGCCCATTTACATTCAGGGTAACTATTGAAAGAGATGAATTTAGTGCCATTGTATTGCCTGTAAGGTGACTGTTACCATATATTGTCTGTGTTCCTTTCTGGTCGATGTTACTTTTAGGCTCTCTCTTTGCTTAGAGGACCCCTTTCAATATTTCTTGTAGCACTGGTTTCATGTTTGCAAATTCCTTTAGTTTCTGTTTGTCCTGGAAGCTTTTTCTCTCTCCTTCTATTTTCAATGACAGCCTAGCTGGATATAGTATTCTTGGCTGCATGTTTTTCTCATTAGTGCTCTGAATATATCATGCCAGTCCTTTCTGGCCTGCCAGGTCTCTGTGGATAGGTCTGTTGCCAACTAATGTTTCTATCATTGTAGGTTACATATCTCTTCTCCCGAGCTGCTTTCAGGATTTTCTCTTTGTCTCTGAGACTCGTAAGTTTTACTATTAGATGTTGGGGTGTTGACCTATTTTTATTGCTTTTGAGGGGGTTCTCTGTGCCTCCTGGATTTTGATGCCTGTTTCCTTCCCCAAATTAGGGAGGTTCTCCGCTATAATTTGCTCCAATACCTTCTGCCCCTCTCTCTCTTTCTTCTTCTTCTGGGTTCCCAATTATTCTAATATTGTTTCATTGAATGGTATCACTTATCTCTCAAATTCTGCCCTCATGATCTAGTAGTTGTTTATTTCTCTTTTTCTCAGCTTCTTTATTTTCCATCATATGGTCTTCTATCTCACTGATTCTCTCTTCTGCCTCATTTATCCTAGCAGTTAGAGCCCCCATTTTTTATTGCACCTCATTAATAGCCTTTTTGTTTTGACTTGGTTAGATTTTATTTCTTTTATTTCTCCAGAAAGGGTTTCTCTAATATCTTCCATGCTTTTCTTAAGCCCAGCTAGTATCTTTAAAATCATCATTCTGAACTCTAGTTCCGACATCTTACTAATGTCCATATTGATTAGGTCCCTGGCAGTCGGTACTGCCTCTTGTTTTTTTGTTTTTTTATTTTTTTTTTTTGAGGCGATTTTTTCTGTCTTCTCATTTTGTCCAGAGGAGAAGAAATGAATGAGAGAACAAAATGCTAACAGGGTAACAATGACCCCAGGAAAATATACAGTAAACAAATCAGAGGAGACCTGAAACCAGGGGAAAAGAAACGGAAAGAAAGAAAAAAGAAAAAGAAAAGGATAAAAAACAAACAAACAAACAAACACAGAATATGAACAAATATGATCAGGCTGGTGCATAGATCAGTGCCACACATTAGATTTTGGGCATATTCTGGTCTGTTAGAAGAAAGTGCCTCCCAAAATTTTAAAGAAAGAAAAGCTTATATATGTACAAAAATAAGGGTAAATACGATGAAGGGATGGAATATGACTGTAAAGATGAAAATTATAAAAGATTTCATAAAAGGAATTGATAAGAAGTTGGTTGAAAAAAGAAAGAAGAAGATTAAAAAATAAAGGGAGAGAATGTGATCAGGGAGTAGACTAGAACAAAGCCATACAGTAAAGATTTAGGGTATATTTTGGTCTGTTAGAAGAAACTGTATCCCAAAATTTTGAAGAGAGAACAACTTATATATATATATGCCAAAAATAAGGGTAACTACTATGAAGGGATAGAATATGACTCTAAAAATGAAAAATAAAAAAGATTTTTTTTAAAAAGGGATTGTTAAGATGTTGGTTGAAAAAGGGAAAAAGAAAAATTCAAAAAAAAAGGAAAAAAAAGAAAATTAAAGAAATTAACTTTGAAAGACTAAAGAATCATGGTAAAAAAGCCATGGATTCTATGTGCAGTATTCCCCTAGCATTGGAGTTCTGCCGTTCTCATTGATCGGTAAACTTGGTCTTGGCTGGCTGTTCTCGCTGATCTTCTGGGGGAGGGGCCTGTTGCCGTGGTTTCCAAATGTCTTTGCCGGAGGCGGAATTGCCCTGCCCTTGCCCGTTCCTGCTCGGGTTTGCTCTCGGAAGCTTTTGTTCCCTTCAAGCTTTCCGTACACCTTTGGAGGACGGGAGTGAAATGGCGGCCTCCCAATCTCCACCCCGGAGGAGCCCAGAACTTGGGGCCCCACTCCTCAGTGCACCCCCAGAGAAAAGCAGTCAGTCACTCCTGACTCCCCGGTCACTCCGTGCTCACCCGGCCTGTGACCGATCGTTTCTATCTCTGGCACCTGACCCCGTGTGGAGTCTCCAAACCCAGCAGATCCCTGCGGTGCACTCCCGCGCCGCTCCTCCCAGGGGAGGAAGGTGAGTCTCCCCAGATCTGCCGCTTGTTGGGTCCCTGCTGGAGGAGCAGTGGCCCGACTGTGCCGCAGATCACGGTTTATGGCAACCCCGAGCTGAGAGCCCGCTCCTCGGCTCCGTCTCTGCAGCCGGCTTCCCCGCTCTGATCCCTGGGAGCTCGGCGGCACTCAGGCACCCCCGGTCTTTCTGTGACCCCGAGGGTCCTGAGACCACACTGTCCCACAAGGGTTCCACCCCCCACTTAGCCACCAGAGTGACGTCCCTCAGCGGAGCAGACTTAAAAGTTCCGATTTTGTGCTCCGCAGCTCTATCGGCCAGAAGCGGCCGACGGAGGCCCCTCCCCCGCCGTCTGTCCTCCCGAATATCGCCTCAGATTCACTTCTCCGCACGTCCTACCTTCCAGACAGTGGTCCCTTTTCTGTTCAGAGAGTTTCTGCTATTCTTTTCTTCGATCTCCTGTTGAGTTCGTAGGTGTTCTGAATGGTTTGATCCCTATCCAGCTGAATTCCTGAGACCAGACGAAATCCAGGTCTCCTGCTCCTCCGCCATCTTGCTCCTCCAATAATAGCAATCTTTGATTGGAGATCAACTACACCTGAGCACAGCACTAATTGTTTTCTGCTCATTGTTTGATCACATCCTGAAAATCACCCTGTGGGATGAATGGTAATACCCTCAATTTAGAAATGGGGAAAGCCTGGCTGGTATTTTAAGTAACCCTTCCAAGGCAGCATGCTTAAGGCAAATTAGGTAATGAGGATGTGAGCCAGGTCTCCCTGGAGAGAAATCTCAAGCCTCAAATGGCCACTCGGTACTGACAGAGCGATGGGTGTGCAGGCTGCTTGGGATGCAGGGACAAGCACAGAGCAGAGATCCCTGCTGAAAAGGCAGCAGGCCCCCTGAGGCTAGCACTGGGGCATTTCTCCCAGAGGTCTCCTCAGAAGATTCAAATGCCCTGATATGACTGCTGTGTAGTCTTGGACAAGCTCATATGTCAAAGGGACCTCATTTGGTCGCATGCAGAGTAAGCAGGGAATGTGAGCAATGCATGTTGCCTATCCCCGATGCAGAGAAAATGCTCAAGAAATGTTGGGGATTGGGGATCGAAACTGGACTGGTTGCAGTACATGATTTCTGGGGTCCTCTAGTGTAGAATTTCAGGAAATATTACAGTCTTGGAAAATCAGGTGTGTGTGAGTGTGTGTGTGTGTGTGTGTGTGTGTGCATGTGTGTGGCCAGAGGAAAAAACCTGCATTGAGCCAGGGGGCAGTGCAGACCAGGAGGCAGGACCAGGTCTTGCAATTCCAGTGTCAGATCCTCAGAAATGGTAAAGGTAGGGCCTCAGGAAGGGTCAGCTGAGAAATGCATCTGAAATGAAGATTCAGTTTAATCAAGGTAGCATTGACCTTCCTGAAATGAACATTCTTTTTTAGTTGTGCCAGTGTACGAGGGCCTCATGGGTACTGTGATGTTCATTAGTTATGGTAATTATAGACTATTAACCTGGAGGGAGAAGGCAGGGGAGGATGGCCAGGAAGGGGACTTGGCTGGGGCAGGGAGGTTTGAGTCCTTCACACTCAGTACCAGACCCAGCTCCTGAGCTCCTCCTCTTGGTGAAAACTGAAAGGCAGACAGGCTGAGCTAAAATCAAGATTTGAGGCCCAAGTGTCCCAAAATGTAAGCTTTGAGGTTGTGCTGAGTTGGTGAGGTGTTGACTAGGTTACTCTGCTGAAAGAATATTCCAGGCCCATCATTCAGACCCTCAGCAGATGTCTAGGGCAGCTGTGCTATGATGTTAAGTGAAAAAGAGAGTGACAATTGGGGGTGGTGACATCTGCACAGGAAAATGACAGGTGAGAAATGTCTGAAGATAGAAGGTGAGCAATGTGCATGGTGAGAAACTGGGTAACCTCTTTTCTTTCTATTTTTTTAGAAATCTACCAATATGAAAATCTTACTTTTGGGGGGATAATGCTCAACCATCTATTGTTTAATGAAAATAAATTTTATGTCACATTGTCAGCATTCAAAACTCTGTTTCTCTCAATTATTGTTTTTATTCAAACACCTGTTGGCCATGACCAGCCTTAGTGTGTAATGAAGTCTGCCAAATACTCTCTTGGGTGTGTCAAATGACAAAAGTAAAACAATTTAATCTGTAGACCTTGATGTCCTTTATTCAAAGGAGAACTATCCATGGATTGGGGAGCTCAGTGTCTCACAAGCAGGGGAACACTCTGCTCCAGGGATTTTGGGTCAGAGGGAACAGGCAGGATTAGCTGGAAGGTCAGGGATTTCCTTACAAGGCCAGCAGGTCAATCAGGGAATAAGGAGATAGTGTTTGGCTTAGGTTGATTGGCTGGGGTTGCATATCTGATCTTATTTATAACAGGGAAATCATGAGAGATTCCTCATGTTTGGGGCCTGGCTGGCTGGGATATACGGTGTTTCTGGTCAAGGGCAGCACTTACAGGGACAGGAAAGTTAAGTTCAGTTAAGTTCAGTTTGCTGACTTGGCACCCCAGGCAGGATCGCCTCCATCCTGGGCCTGGAAATACATTTCAACAGGTGACAATCGTCTTCCTGTCCTCATTCTCTTCCTGCTGTGGTACTTCTGTGCTCTTCTCTAAGTGGTGCCAAAAGGTTATATTTCTCTGAAATTGACACATGTTTAAAAAGGAGAAAACTCTTGAGCAACACAGAAAGAGTTGTCAAGTCTCCCCCCTTCACCAATGTGAGAGTGGAGAGTTGTGAGCAAGACCCCATGGTCTCCAGGAAGAAAGAAATCAGGTGGCTCTTGAGGGAGCAGCACTTCCTGTCCCCCCAGGTCATCCCGCTGCTGCCATGAATGAAACTGCTCTGATGGCCCCAGACCTCAGCCCCAGGGGAGAGACGGGGGTCAGAGCAGGTGTGGACTCAGGCAGACCCTGTGCAAAGAGCCAAGGTGCTGAAGCTTGGACCTTTCCACTGAACCTCTGAGAGGCTGACGTGCTTTCCCCCACCTGGGACAGCTCCCTTCTGACCATGGAGAATCTGAGATCTCATCCAGTTTGACTTCTTCCCTTAGTCACAGGGAATAAATTAGATGTACGTGTGCTGTCAACACTTAGTGAACGGGACAAGGCCAGAAAATCCAAAACAGGAAAGTCATTGATATATTTTGATGAGAGGATTGTGGGTAAAATATTCTTTCTTTTATCTTCAACTTATACCTTTATAACACTATGTGTTGAAAAAACAGTTAAAAAATAATTTCTCTTTGTTAGACAAATAGCCTCACGTTTAAAATCAAGTCATTAGTGTCATCCTGGGGAATTACACTTTGCTATGGAATCACAGGAACTTAGAACTTAAAGATGAAAAGTGTAGGGGCCCAGGGCAGGCTGCCCCTGATGGACTACTTCAGATTATTCTGAGTTAAAGATTATTCTTAGTTGAAATCAATAAAACCCAGCAGATGCAGGAAAACTTCTGCCTCCCCCTGAACTGCAGAAATTTACACTAGAAATTTACACTGGAACTCTTCTGCATAACTGGGCAACCCTTGTTCTTCCAAATACCTCCTCTCACCTTCCTGCTCCTGGTCCCCCTTTGTGTCCTCAGACCCTGCCTCTCTCCTTAGCTCACATAAGCTCCCTACTGCCTCATTGTCTTAGAATTTCCATGCCTATGTGAACTCCCCATACATATTTCTATTAAATTTGATTTTCTTTTGTTAATCTGTCTCATATCAATTTGATTCTAAGTCCAGCTAGAAGGACCAAAAGGGAAGGAAGGTCTTTCCGCAATAAAAGGAAAGCCTTCCTTCCAGAAGCCTCATTGTTCCTCATCTTTAAAGATGAGAAAACAGCTTCCCCAAAGCAGGAGACTCATTCAATATGACAGGACCATGAGCAGCTGAGGTGGGATTAGAACCCCTACCCCCTTCTCTCCACTGTGCGCACCCCTCATGAGTGGACCTGGCATTTCAAACTCAGTCACTACATGCAGAGCACCCACCTTCCATCAGGCACAGGGCCAGGCCCCTTTCAAACATTAACTTCAATTTTGTAACCATGAAAATAATAAAATCTATGAAGCACACATGAGTATTGTCAGCCAACAGAGAATGACAGGCTTTTGGACATTCTTCACCAAGGACTCCTCTAAAAAGATTATCAATTCTGATAATCATTGAACCTGCTTTATTAGAAGAAATTAGGATCAGTTATGTTGGTCTACTTTGGCTCCCCTCAAAGCTAAATGTGTGTGTGTGTACGTGAGCACATAGCAAATCCGTTTGACAGAGGATTTCTGTTCCTCTAAAGCCAAAAGTTTGCCTCACATAGGGTTGCCAGAGTTAATGGGGAAAAAGCGCAATGTGTTATACAATATTTGGGGCATAAGTTACAAGAAATCAAATCCACAGTGAGATATCACTCACACCTGTTTGAATGGCTATTGTCAAAAAGAGTACAAATACCAAGTGTCATCACAGAAGCTGGGAGGTGAGGGAGCGCAGGCACTCGGGGTGACCGTCCTTTGCTCAGGGACCCCATGTGCGGGGGACAGGAGGCTGTCCCAGGAGCAGCTCTGAGAGCAGATGCTCCCAGGCAAGCGCAGTGTCTTCCAGTCCCGGAAAATCCTTGCTGGGACGGAAGTCTCATGGTTCCAAAATTAAGAAAGCAAAACTGCTGTCACACTAGAGTAGGAAGAAAATTCTTTTTTAAAAAAATTAATTTCAGAGAGAGAGAGACCACAAACAGGGGGAGGAGCAGAGGGAGAGGGAGGGAGAAAGCATCTCCAGCAGACTGCACGGCGGGCGGAGACTGACGCAAGGCTCAATCCCAGGACCCTGAGATCATGACCTGAGTGTAAACCAAGAGTCGGATGCTTAACCGACTGAGCCACCAAGGTGCCTCAAGGAAAATTTGTAAAATAAAAAAGATCTAAGAGAAATCTCCTCCACCGAACTGTTAAAAGAAGTCCTAGGCTACAGCACTGAAAAGTGTGCGCTGTTGACACCAGACTTTGTTCGTGGAGCCCAGGGGACCCTAGAAACGATGCGGGGAGAGAGGGAGTGGAAAAATCTTAAATTTCATCCTCCAGGCCTTATGTTGTTAGTGGTGATTATAATGTTGTTTATATGTATATTTTTATAAATTCATGTTGATAGTATTAGAAAGATTTCAGTGTAAGGGAAAAATGCAAATATATAATTTTTCACGTTTAGTAAAAACTCTATGGTCTATAATTTGAATCTATTTCCTCTAAAAAATACTCGTTTTAGCTAAGCACTGGAAAAAAAGAAAAAGAAAAGAAAGCAGTAATAACCCAGACACGTGCACTCCAAGCGTCTATGTTGTGGTACCAAATACCCTTTCTTACCACAAGTATCAGGCCTCAGTGGAGAAATGACAACATTATAAAAGAATCAATCACTTACCTGCCCATTTCCATACAGACTATGCTTCAGGCTACACAGAGCTTGTGAATGACAGCTCTTCTCTATGGAATTATTACCACCACTAAGTGCAGAAGGAATCAGAGAGAATTCAAGAATTAGGAAATCGCCCCCAGGCACCCTCTAATGAGACACTGGACCAGACCCGTGTCCCAGGGAGTCCCCAGCTCCTTCACTGGCACTGGGGCTGCTCCCCCTGCCCTTCTGTGTCCCTCCGCCCACTGCTCCCCCTTCCTCACCTCCCTCTGTCCCCATGGCTGTGTCCGCACTCTTTCTTTGTCTCCTGTCCTGTGGCTCTCCGTCCCTCTGAGTCTTTCTCTCTCCGTCTCCTGTTCTAGCTGGGTCTCCTTCTCCTGCTTTCTTTCTCTTTATCTCTCCTCTGTCTCCTCCTGATCTCTCTCTCTCTGTGTCTCTCTCTATGTCTCTCATCTGTCTCTGTACTTCTGTCTGCCGACGTCTGCCCATCTCTACTCCCTAGTTCCTTCATCTATTGACATCTGTCTTATCTATTTCACATTCTATCTCTATCTCTCTACCTCTCTTTCTATGGCCTCAGTAGCTACTTTAAATTCTATGTCATTCCATCTGTGTCATCTCTCTGATGACCACAGTCTGCTGCTCTCGGCACTGTCTTCATATGAGCCTCTTCTGTCCATCCTCCCTTTCTTCTCTCTGGTCCTCTTGTCTGGTCTCCTGGGGCCTGTGGGATGCAGGCCTATGGGTCTGTGCTCGGGATGGTGGCGGGATGGGTCCAAGTTCAGAAATGTACATTTATTCCTTTGGCTTCTCCTGATGATCACACCTATCGTATGTCAAGACATCTGAATGATGATGGCGGTGATAGAACTGTCACCAACATTACCGTCTCAGGGACAAGGTCATCACATACACACTAGTGCTTATAATTCTATCTCAGCTGGCTGTGATGTGCTACCTAGGAACAGTATGAGAAATAGTCTGTTTATCATGACTGTCCTACAATTTCATGACCTGTAAATGGGTCTCTCTCTATATATTGTTTTCTGACCACAGGGTGGCTGGTCTATTGTGTTCTTAATGAGCTTTGTGAGGGCACATACCTCTGTATCAAGAGCACTTGGAGAAATGCCTGGAAGATGCTATGTTTAATATATAAGTATGAAATAATGTATGCTTTAGAAGTTTCGCACAAGAGTGTTAATAAAACTGAATTACACACTCTGCTTCTTGCATAGAAGATGAGGAGAAACTGTCAGTGAATAGGATTTTCATGTAGTCAGTCTGGGCTGAGACTTGGAAGGAAACGTGACTTTATGCAAATCACGACTCAACATACTGGACTAAAATAGGGGTTGACGGTGGAGGAGAGAGGAAGCCAGACGAGGGCCCAGTTCCTGCTCCCGGGCCCGGTGCTCCTCGGTGCCGCCCCGCAGCTTCCCAGAAAGCAACCCCACTCCTGCTAGTGTTGTGGAAGGGCTGGCCCAGGACAGTTTCCAGAAGAGTCAAGGCGGGGCCTAGAAACCAGACTAACTTTTTAAAGGTCATAACAGAAATCACTGAATAATAACAAATATACTTTATTGAATGTGAAACATTGTGCATATTGATTCCTTCCCTGCAAGCATAATGCAGGTGATATTCATCCTATTCTGCAGATGAGACAGAGGATTAGGGAGGTTGGGTAACTTACTTGAGATTGTCCAGCTAAAACAGAGCACACCAAGAACTTCAAGTCACACAGGCTCTCAAAGCCTGTGTCCTTTGTAACCTGCTTAGATGTTTGTGATTCAGGGATTGATTTCTGTCCTCACTGAGCTGTTGCTTTGAATGCAAATGTGATCTTGTTAGACTTCCCATTTGTTTTCAGTAATGAGCTTCCCACTTAGAAACTACAGTATTTTGCTTGTTCCTTACACTGACTTCTATCTCCCCCTGCTGGCCATTGTAGGTATGACACACACCTTATAGTCTATTGGAGGCCAGGTGAAGTAGTCTATTACAGCAAAGATCAGTTTAGTGAGGGGAAGGGCCCAGAAATACTAGGCAGGAAACCCGTTTTTCCAACTCTGTACTCAGTGTGCTTGGTACTTCTGGGAAAATGGCTCATCCTTGCATGACCCCCATTGCCCAGCCTCAAATGAGAGGATCGACTGATATGTTTGGTCTCTTACGTACCTGTGAAAACTACAGAGATTTGCTTGTGAATAATGCATATTTACGTTTATATAAATGGCACAGCATTCCTGTCAATCCGTGTCTGTCCATCTGTCTGTCCCCCAGTTCACTGCTCCTCGGTGCTGCTCCTGGTGCCCCAGGCTACAGCCACTGCATTAATTCATCCACTGACAGTGACAGACACTCATACTGCTGCCCAGGCTGGCTTCACCAGCAAGCCTGTCACCGACAGCTCAGGAGCTCTGCACGCTGGGAGTAAGCATTTCCCCGGGAATCTCATCCCAGGGTTGCTGGTCCCGGGAAATACACATCCACGTTCTCCATAACCACCGTCCATCCTGTTACCTGACAGCGAAGATTTTACCAGCCTGAGGGCTCCCACACAGCATCACGTTGTTTGAGGAGGTTCTGGGCTCCTGTCTGATGATGAGGAAGCTGAGGGTCTCTGTTTACACCGGGTGTCCATGAAGTGTCTCCCTCAGAGACGAGCTTCTCCGTGTGCTTTAGGTGCAGCAAAGGGGAGGCTGGCTCACAGAGGCTACAGCGCACAGCAGAGCCAGGCCTGCTGTGCTGTTGCCGGGCCCCCCATGTCCTGCCTGTGAGCCCTGGAGTCAGTGCTCTTACCGCTGTTTCTCAGCTCCTCATCTGCAGACAGGAAAATCAGCAGCTACCTCAAAGGTTCATGAAGATTTAATAATGTACAACATGCAGAACAGTAAGGACTGTGTTGGGCAAATGATGATTGTTAGTTATGTTTATATTTAATATTAATAATAACTTATTAATACAAATATGCATAATACAAATATAACACATTATTGTAAATATAAAAGCAAATAAAGACAAAATGATATATACATTAAATTATTAAAATTAAGATTATAGTAACTGTCATTAATTACTTGTTGACTTGAATGTATTTATGTCTCTTAGGTATTTATCTCTTGTGAGTTTTACCTGTCACAAATATCCTGAGCTAATCTATCTTCTGTCTAAAGTTGGTGTAAAGCACTTTGATTAAACAGAGTTCCTCAATTTTGTAGTCAATCTCTTGTTGACCACATACTTTGCCTACTTTGGAGTCCTGTTTAAGAAAACCTGTCCCTCTCCAGCACCATGAAAGCGTTCTCTCATTTCTTGTGATATTCAGTTTGAGATTTGAGTCCAGGCTAATCCCGCAATTAGTGTGTCTTGACTTCTGTGAACTCATCCATCCCTCAGTCTCTCTTTTATTTGCTCCTTGCACGTGTACATACGATCCCTGCAGCAGATTCAGAACACAGAGCAGGGCGGTAGAGACTTTATCAGTTACTGGGGAAATGAAGAATTGAGTTGTATTGATTTTACACTGAATTCCATAAGAAACGCGAGTGGGTGCTGGCAGAGAAGTGAACGAGTGGAGAACGCTAATGATGTTCCTTCCTGATGAGCTTACATTGAGTACACAGTTATGGAGGGAAAAAAAGAGTAATCCAGTGAAAGATATTAAAAATTCTCCTGTATAGACATTGGGGCAGTGACTGGACTTTTCTATATGACCTATTAATATTATATACCTGTAAATATAAAATGTCAGAAAAATATTGACCAAAAATATGGCTGGTATGAGAAGAAATTGCTGTTTATGAAGGTTGTTAGGTTTTTAGTGATACATGTACGTTAGTACTAAATTGCATCTCGTGTCAGCCTGTAAACTTAATGAGTATCAGAATGTAAAATGCCTCCTCTTCCAGGAAGCTCACTCTGACTACAGGGCGTGTGTGTGTGTGTGTGTGTGTGTGTGTGTGTGTGTGTGTGGTGATTTGCTAACCAATGCTGGCTCTGCAGCTGTGTTAATACTTACAGACTTCACACCCGATGTCCCCTGACCCCATTCTGTCAGTCAGGCTCCTGTTGGCATCACTCTGGGCAGGTGTCATGTCGCTAGGAACCCTAGTTGGGGGATGAGGGACAAGGTCCTGCGGGATGATCTCTGGGCTCCCAACCACTAGGGGGAGCCCCGCCTCTGCATTTCAGGGGTCCCTTCTGTGGGGAGGGTGCCTTTGCATGTTGCACCTTGTGGGGGACAAAACTTAGGTTCCCAGCACACTAGCCTGCTAGACCCTGGGAGGAGGGAGAGCACCAGTAGCCAGGGAGGGATCGGGCGCCACGGAGAAGCCCACGTTGGCCCAGTGCGCGTTCAGGGGCCGGAGACAGAGTGATGTGGGCAGGAGCCGGGCCTGGCTGAGCTTTTCCAGGCATTAGGAGCTTCTGGCTCAATCAGGTGTGTTTGGGGGCAGGTGTCTTCCCCACGTAAAATGTCTAATTCGAATGGTGCTGGATTATGTGTCTTTCAGCTGACGACAGCAGTGACCAGTGCCTTTTTACTCCCAAAGTGATCCTGTCACAGGTCCAGCCTCCCATGTGTTCTGTACCATCACCGTCTATAATGGTGAAGCCTCGTTTTCCAATGTGAGCTCCCGGAAACTGCATTTCCCTCTCCTGGTCACATCTGTCCTTCCAGTTTTTCTCTAGGGGCTTGCGGCTGTGTGCTCCCCATCATTCCGTGCCTCCTCGCCCAGATGGAGACGTGGTTGCTGGATCTCAAAGTGTCACCTCAAGAGGCAGAAAAGGAACCAGTAAGTGTCCCCCCCAGGTTAGGCTCCTGAGACTGGCTAGGGACCGAGCTAGAAGGAAGACCCTGGAAGTGCTGATTGGAATGGAGCCCCACTCGGGGGGGTGAGGTGGATCTCAGGTCTCCATCCTTCCGTGGGCCCAGCAGAAATCCAGAGCAGGTGGAGGACAGGATGGGGAGAGAACGTGGCTCCTCTCTTGAGCTGTCAGGCCAGGCTTCCCTAGAAGACAGTGTGAGCCCTGGGGAAAAGCCCCTTCCAACACCAGAAACAGCCAGCACCTCTGTCCCTGGGATCACAGTCCTAGGACACTAAGCACTTTGTGCATCTGAACAGCCCAGTTCCTCAGTGACAGAGAGATGGAAACCAGTCAGGCTGAGCTGAGACAGCAACTCTAAGAGTCAGAGACCCTCCAGGGTCTCCCGTGGCTTCCATAGGGCAGGCGGTGGCTTTGAGGGGCCACCATCAGCACAGGTGGTGCTGGAGTGGGATGAGTTGTGGGTGAGGGAGGAACGTGGAGGGCGGGAGGAGGGAGACAGCCAGCTAGAAAAATGCTCAGTCACCTCAGGCTTCCCCCACCCTTCTGTGAGCAGAGGGGTTCCTAGCGCTGTGGGATCCTGAGCCCTGCCAGGGGGTTATTGTCACCTGTGGGCTTTGAGACCCCCGGACATTGACCAGGAAGCCCCATGATGGACTGAGCTGCATGGTTCATTACTGGGTAATTTTTCTCTGCATGATGGCCTGAGTGGAAGCCCAGGGGTTATACCTGCCCTTTTGCTGGTGACATGATTGAGGCTCAATGCAGAGACCCAGGATGTTTCAACACATGCTGTGATTATGCTCTGTCAGCATCTGGCTCGGTTTGCCTTGCCTAATAGGAAAAGAAGTTCTCCTGTCCTAGAGAAAGTAAAGCATGGCTATAACTTCAAGTAACAGTGGGGAAAAAATAACCTTGTATATGGTTTTATTTTGGATAATCGCATTTATAGTGTAGAAATCTATAAGGACAGAATTATGGTTCAAGAGTAATTTTAAATCACCTGAATCAGATCAAGGTAAGACTTATCCTGTGCCCTCTGTTCTTCTATGAGAAACTTATCACGGAGCAGCAGCAGGGACAGCTAATGGAAGTCAGTTTTGTAATTGTGTGTAAACATCAAATTGAGCTTGGTTAAATGCATATCAACTATTAATGTGACTGAGGCTTGAATGCTTATGTGATTCAGTCAATTTCAGAGGCACTAATACAGCAGAACTCAGGATGAATGAAACACCAAGAGCACCTGGCTCCTGAGATGAGGCTGGTGCTTCCTCCAGCTTCTCCCAGTGTTACCCGCGCCCCCACCCCCACCCCGGGGCCCTGAGCCTCACTGTGATGGTCTCTCTCATCATCTGTGAGTGTGCCGAACTCCCACATCGGGCTTCCTCCTCTTTTCTGTCCTCTTGTAATTCCCTCCTTTTGGTGGGGACCATTTTATTAAATAAATATTTCTTCACCATTGTAATAGCACTTTATACATTTGTAAAAGGCTATCCATTTATTGTGCTTTACAATTGACATTTCTCTAACAAAATGCATACTATAGGCCATTTGTTTGACCTAATCAGGGATTTTGATTTGCTTTGTGCTTTGGTTTTGATATTGTTGATTTCTGCAGAGAGGAAGGTATTCCCTAGGGAAAGATGCCATAAATACTGAGTCAGAGTCACTGAGGAATTCATAGAATTGTTGATTTATTATATTGTACACCTGAAACTAATATAACACTATATGTTAATTTAAAAAACTTTTAATTTTTTAAGAAAGAGCTTGTTTCTCCCTGTTCTCACTGACACATCCTAGGGGTTGTCTGTTTGGTGACAGACATTGTAGCAGGTATGAAGTGGTGTGTCCTTGTTGGTTTCATTTGCCCCTGTGGACTGAATGTTGAAAATATTTTCAGGTGCTTAAGTATTTCATATACCTCCTTTGGAGAAATGTGTATTTTAAGCCTCCTAATATATAGTTATTTTTTTATTATGTTATGTTAATCACCATACATTACATCATTAGTTTTTGATGTAGTGTTCCATGATTCATTGTTTGCATATAACACCCACTGCTCCATGCAGTACTTGTGCTCTTTAATACCCATCACCAGGTTAACCCATCCCCCCATCCCCCTCCCCTCTAGAACCCTCAGTTTGTTTCTCAGAGTCCATAGTCTCTCATGGTTTGTCTCCCCCTCCGATTTCCCCCCACTTCATTCTTCCCCTCCTGCTATCTTCTTTTTTTTTTTTTTAACATATAACGTATTATTTGTTTCAGAGGTACAGGTCTGTGAGTTATATTCTTTTTTATCTTATTCAGTTGTAAGAATTCTTAATACATTCTTTATACATTCATGGTTTTCTAATTTTTTTAAAAAACATTTATAATAGTTACATTGAGGTCTTTGCTAAAGAAAATATCTGGACACACTCAAGGACAGTTTGTGAGTTGTGGTGGGGTTTCCCCCTAATAATATTGGCACTTTTCCAATTCTTTGCCTGTCCTATTTTGAGTGCTGTGAATTGTGTAAGACTGTTGAATCACGGACCTGTACCTATTTTGTTTGCTGAAAATATTTTGTTGAAATTATATTGTAGCAACTCTAGATTGTGACTTTTCCCTAAAAGGTTGCTTTCATTGCTGTTTGTATGCTGAGAAAGTTGCTTGGACTTAATCTGTGATATTATATCCTGCAGTATGTGGCTACCTTTGACTCCTCTGTTTTCTTTTTAAATTATTTTCTTCCTCAGCCTAGCTTCCTGGGCATCACCCACGTCTACGTAGCTTAATAGTCACCAAGATTACCTAGGGTTGTGTCCCAGGAACTTGATTAAGACTTCCATCTTCTGTCAAATGGTTTTGTTGTAGGTATTGGGTAGCACTTTCATATTTTAGGCAATTAGCACATAGACCGTATGTGCTAAAGGGTAAGTCTTCCGAGCTTATACTTTTTCTGCGTCTTTTGATGGCTCCTCTGCAAATGCAGATCACCTCAAGGTCGGCCAGCAGTGTGTGGCTGTCTTGGGCTCTTTTGAATCTCTCTAAGCATGCACACAGCTTCAGCCAAGCACAAGCTTGCTGCAGCCATGACCACAACCTCAGCAGAGCCCCTGGCCTTCCTGCTTGCACACCACACAGCTTGTCAGCTCGCCTTCACGTCACTCCCCACCCCCAATTAACTCAGCTCCTTACACTGTGTAACTCTGCTGCCAGTTCTCATGGCCTGTCCTATCTCGGACGAACCTTTATGCCTATGATGCTGGCTGTTGGGAGGGGGAAGAATGGGAGCCACTGTAGGCAAAAAACACCATTGTTGTCTCCTGAATTCTGCAGTTTTTCAAGCATAAACGATCCTCAGACTGTTGCATACATTTGGGCATTTCCCAGCCACTGAAATGGTTAGTTTTGTTGATCTAATCCAGGTTTATTTTTGTCATCCATGAGAAGATGTGTTGACCATAGCCAGAGGGCCTTGCTAACATTCACTTTTAAATTGTGCAAAGCATACATATTATTGTGTTTTAATTAAATGGTTGGCTTTATTTAGGACTCCCAAATAATTCCAAGACATGTCAGCTCCTTGTGGCTCAAATGCCATTAGCTTGACAGGTGGAAAGTAAGCCCAGAAACAGGAAGATGTGGTATGATCATCTTCCTCAGACTCAATTCCAAGTGAGAAGGCATTTAATCTGCCCCAGTGTCTCTACAGCAGTTTAATAGGCTGGAGGGTGAAGGCTTCCAACCGTCATACACATATCTACTTATGTTACCACAGACTTCACCTGAACTGTGAAGTTAAGATGTGGGACAAATCTTTTAAGATTCTCTGCCATTTATTCTCCTCTACCAGATAGGTTCTTGGCGATAATGCAGGCAGACATTCTCAGGAGAAGAAAATATCTTATTTAAGGTATATTATCTGACAAGAGGAAAGCAATTGTGAGGCAGGCTGCTTCCTTTGTGTGTGAGTAGGCTCTATCCCTCACCTGCTACCTTGCCTTCCCATGGCTACTCTTTTTTATGTCCTTTCCCTGAATGTGAGAGTAACACAAGCTTTTTGTAAAAATGTGCATAGAACAAGAATCACAGAACCTGTCCTTCAAACTCTGTGACCACATCACTGCTGACAGTTTAATTTGTCTCTTCTTCGTTTTGTGTTTGTATGTTCATATAATTGTGGTCATACAGCCAATATGATTTATACCCTGTTTTAAAAATTATAATGTAAAAGTAATAAAGTCATTTTGCTGTAGAAATTTTGGAATATCCAGAAATGATTGAAGTCACCTGGGTATTTTCTTCTTATCTTTCTGATTTGCCAATATGTATTTAGGTTTTTATTTTTATAAATATGGTCCTATGGGATATTTACCATACTGTTGTATACTACATAAATATAATTTTAAGAGGATGCAAAATATTGTGGGGAAATATTATAAATATTTTTCTTCTACTTTCATTTAGATTTTTTTCCTGATTTTAGAGAAAAAAATGTACGTAACGGAAAACAAGTATTATTTCACCAGAGATTTTTCCTGAAGAAATAACTACAGATTTTAATGACAGAGTCAAATGTGCATTTCTACAAGTCAGATGAGTTCCATCTGTGCTGCTCTGAGAATGGACCAAATGACAGAAGTGCCACCAGGAGGGGTGTGGGAGGTTGAGGCTTAACCAGAAAGAGTTTCTTAAGGTGGAGAAAGGGGCAAGGAGGGTCTGCAGATTCTGGCCTTTGGACCCAAATCTCAAGAACTCAGTGGTGTGGTCACAGTTAGAATATCCTGTGTCAAGAGGAGAGTCACATATACACCATGCACACAGATGATGTCTAAGCAAGAGGTGAGCTTACAATTTACCCTGACAAAGAGCTCTTTCCCATGCATGCTGTGCTGAAGCTGTAGCATGGGGCCCATGCTTATGGAAGCCAAAGCTCACCCAGAGGTTGGCTCTCAAGCACAGACTAAGAGGAGTGAAGTCTATGGTGAGAATGTGCTGTGAAGTCAGACTGTGAAAGTTAGGGTGGTGATCTCAGAAACAGAGTTTTGTTTCCACCAAGGACTGGACAGAGTGGATCCCGGGACTGGGCACCTTCTCTCTATCCTGCTTGGGTGGTGTGGGGAGTGGGGACACTTGCTCTTTATACTCACATTACTGAACTGTCCTCCTCTGCTGGACCCCCAGCATACTTGCATGATGTGCATGTCTTCTATTGAGCCTTGCTCAGCCTGACTCTATAGTCACTTGTCCCAATACAAGGACTGAGATGACTCAGTCTATGACATTCAATGACAGAGTTGAACTCAGGGCCTCCATATGTCTGTGTTCTTGTGAGGAAAGAAGCACCTGCTGTTGTGATGTCTACAGTCTACTTGTGCTGGTAGCTTCATGGGTGTGGGTCTCGTGTCACCCTGTCCACACTGACAAAATGAGATGGAAAGTCAGAGCCTCAGTAAATCACCTGCCATGCAAAAATGCAGATCCTGGTGGAATGTGGGGGATCACCTAGTGCTACAAGAAGTCTGTGTGCTGTTTCCTTCAGAGCAGTGTCATCAGAGTGGACTGAGGGAGCAGCCTCTCAACAGTCCTGGTCATACGATCCCAACTCACGTAGCAGGTGCTGGAATGAACTTGGTATAAAATAGGGGGGCACCCCACCCACAGCCTCACAGTATGTTTGACAGCAGGAGCAGGCGCAGATGGATATGTTCTTTCCATTAGCTGTGGCCTTTGGAAGTGAGCAAAGTCAGCTGTGGTTTAACTGTCCTTATTTCATCTTCCAACACCCGAGCCACCTCTTGCACAGCCCCAACCAGCAGGGGCCGGTTTGACTTCAAGCATTTTCCACAAATCAACCACATTTGACAGAGCACGTTGACAAAAAGAGCCTGAGAAAATAAACACCATCACCACACCAGCGTCCTCCTGCCCCCCACGCTGTCTCCTGCACCACCACCCTCCCCCTCTCTTTACCTCCCAGTCCAGGGCAGCCCAGGTCCAGTTGGGGAAGGAAGGTGTTAAGGAGTTGGAAGCCACGGGAGACACTGCCTAGGGGTCCCAGCAGTGACATCAGCCCACACAGCTTTAGTCATCTGCTAGTTCCCTTCTGTGCCTCTGTGCTTTCCACATGCAGAAACAGTTCCATATCTCTAAGTAGAGGCCCAGGCATTTGTCCAAACAGATCTGAACAAATTTTTGAGAATCAAAGAGTAGATTGAACCTAAATTTCTTCTTCCTTTATCTGCTGGGTTTTACGTTGTTTCCACAGGGAACCTCTACTTGGTTTTCAAAAGCATCTGTTTCACAGAAACTGAAGCTGATTGTAAGTAAACAAACAAAAAAAATCCATCCCAATTTGAAATGAGGCATTGTTTGAATTCTAATATATAAAAGTTATTACACTAAATGCATTCATAGTGAAAACAGAAAAATATACAACCACTAATTTTTTCACCAACTTACCACACACTGAACATTTTGTTTTACACCCATGTTTGTCGAAATATACACATACATGTAAATGAGTGTCCAATTTGTAGTGTGTGTGCGTGTGTGTTTCTGTTATTTCTAACTTAGAGTTGCCAACAGTAGATGCAAATGCTATTGAGGACTTGCATGTACCCAACAAAATCAAATCATCACATCTACACAACTCCAGGAGACAGAGCACACTGTATCTTCATTTTACAGTTGATAAAATTATGGCATAGAGAGTTCATATAGCTATAGACTCAAGCCCTTGGGATTCAAAGTTCAAACTCTTAACCCCTCCACCACCCCACCCTTCCAGTGTTAGTGCAGCTCTCATGGGGTTCTTGTGAGATCAGGAAACATGGTGTCCGTGACACACTGGGATAGGTCTGAGCACGCCCGCCAGTCATGCGAAATATTATACTGTCACCACCAGAGTGTCTTACACAAAATGAGTCTGAATCTGCTGATCTTTGAAGGAGAAATAGCCTGGGCACCTCCACTGGTTGTGACTCCCCTGGGGCTGGTGCCCCAAAGAAGGCATCATAAGGACTATCTGAGGGAAAGAATTAGAAAAGTGGAATTGACCATTATTACAACCAATGCTGAATTGGTTGGCTCAGTTGTCATGCTGTCCCTTACATGGGACTCTCAGTTAGATTGCACCAAATGAAAGAACACAGAAGCAAAAGTAGATTTTTGATTTCTTTTATTGTGCCCATTATGAAAAACAGTACAAGCTTCAGGTAGCAAGATGGTGGCTTCCAGGTATGTAAAATAAAAGGCTTCCAGGTAATCATCCAAGGGACTGCATGCTTCTGTACTCAGAGGCATGGGGACTGGGTGGCTGAGGAGCTGGTGGACATTAAGGAGAGAGTGGTGCTAAAGCCCCTGTGACCCCCCGGTCTCACCCCTGAGTCATGGCAGCATTTGTTCTTGCTGTAGAGTGAAAGTTTCTGTTTTCCCAGTGATTTGTAAACATGTTCTTCAGTAATGACACAGTAGAAAAAGACACATGTGAACTGAAATAACCCAATCTCAGAAAGGAGCCACACTAGATCACTAGCAGACACTTTTAGGGACAATAGCCAGTGGGAAGAAGTGGAACTTTGGTGCCACCATGTGTTAGGAACTCTTTCCATTGCCATAGAGTGCTGGTCTCCCAAGCAGACAGATGGCGATGATGGTGGAGTAGACCAGGCTCTTCACAAGGAGGAGGAGGTAGGTGTAATAGGCAGAGGTGTTCATGAGTTGCAGCTGCAGAGTGTCTGAAAGAAGCATTTTATTAATTTCATGTGTTGTTTTGAAAGGCTAGGACTTATTAATGGGAGAGAGGTGACAGTATACATTTCTGATGACTTAGTTGAAGTGACACTCACACCAGCACAATGGATAGTAAACACCTACATCACCATCACCACCACCACTACCACCACTGAGACAACTCAGAACCCAGTTTGCAGGTCAATTCACTTAGAATTTCCAAGGTATTAAAAAGTAAAGTTGTGTTTATAATGAATGAATCCAATGGGAAAAAAGGCATTGGTGATAAATATCTTTTAGCATTTCTTCAACCCCACTGTGTCTCTAAGTAAGAATAAGAGGCACTATCCATTAAGTACAAACTAAATGTCACTTATTTTGAGAACTTTGTGTGCAAAGCTTAAATCTTATTTAATTTTCCAATAACCTATGAGATTATAATTTTCATTCCCATTTTACAAATAAACTGGGCAGAGAGAGAAGCCATTTGCCTGATTTCATGCAACTAGTAAATACTAGAATCCAGATTTCAATCCCTGCAACACAGCATTTAAGAAGACTTTCGCAGCTGGTCTGTAATTCTGCATCTCCACGTGCAATAAATACCAACAACTTCAAAATGATTAAGCAAAACTATAAAGTGGGATGAAGATGATAATGAAGAAGATGATGATGATGATGATGATGATGATGATGATGATTAGAGTCAAGAAGTCCCTTGATATTGAACATGGAGGGTGGATCAGCAGGGCTAGAACCAATGCTCTTCATCATTACCTTTGTTCAAATGGGGAGAAAGAGCCAGGAGCTAGTACTTATGATGTAGCAGCTAAATGAGATGCCTATGCATTCTACATTCTACATATGCCATGTAATATCTTCTATAACTGAATTAGGTGGTATTTGTGTCATTTTTGGTGCGTTCAAAAAAATGTAAATAGTTTACCCATACTCATGCAGCTGATAATTAAAAGAATGGAGTTTAAGTCCAGTCTGTGACAGTTGAAACCCAGGACTCACATCCTCTCCTGTGTGCACCTGTCTCAGGGCCTTGGCTTTGGGATTTCAGGAAGGATAAAAACTAAGGAAGTATATGAACTCTTGATTCAGATGGTCTGGGATGAAGCCATCGATCTCACTGTGTAGCATGGAGACTTAAATAATTTCTGTTCATTGCCTTCATGTGTAAAATGGGAATAAACTTGGCAGTGACTCTTAAGGGAATTAAACAAAACGCACTTACAGGGCAGCAAAACACCTTCCGTACAAGAAGCTCTCAGTGTCAGTTCATGTTATTAACCACCAGCAAGAACAAAGACTTAAAAATACCTAGAAGCAACTTGATATCATGTTTTCCTCAGTCAGTAGAAACAAAGGTCACAGAAGTGAATGAAGTCCATTGTTGAAAGAATTCAGAGCACATCGCTGCACCCCTAATTTATAGTCCTCTCACACCCAAACCTGCATTTACTGTGTGAAGAACACTCCTGAGAAATGATGGATTGACTTTAAATATCACTCAATCTATTTTGCAAGATTCAGCCGTTCTGAAGTTTCTCCCTGAAGCCAGGGAAGTTCAACAGTTATGTTGATCAGGTGGAAAAAATGCTATAGCATAACATAAAGGCAAACATAGACAAAAACTTACTGTTTTCATCATTCAGAGAATCTTTTGTGGAGTCAATAACAGTGAGCTCTAAAAGAAATGAGAACATGTATTACTGAATTGTTCATATCCTTCTTTGACATTGTCTGGGTTGTGGATAGATGATAGATAGATGACAGATAAATGATGATAGATAGATGATGATAGATAGATGATAGATAGATGGATGATAGATAGGTAGATAGACAGATGATAAATAGATAACAGTTAGTCAACAGAGAGGACAGCCATTACTAATTTGAGCCCCACAATTCCCGAAATGTTTGGTCTGATTCTGTGTAATTCAGTAGATTCAGTGAGTAAGTTCCTAGTGCTGACTTGGAAATTCCCATGTCCACAGGTTAAAGGTTGCAGTTTTGGGTGTTGAAACGGCACTTGGGTAGGTCTGAAGACATGGTTTACTGACTTGTGGTCTTAAACTAAATGAGTACATTTTGAGCCTGTGGTTTTCCTTTTTAACAACCCTGCCTTTTGATCAAACTCTTAGCTTAACTGAGAGATAGGATCAAAATGGAAGGCATTAACACCACTCTCAGCAACTGCTCTGAAGTTCTCACAGTTTCTGTTGTTACTCTAGGTGATATTCACAGGTCTTGACCTTTTTGCTTAACCCTTGTGATGTTCCCAGGTTACCACTTTGGTTTTACAATTTTTGAGTTGGTCATTCTCTTCATTCTTTGTGATGTTCCAGTCTTAAAAAGATCATTTGCTTAGAGATTACTGGCTTTGAATTTGCATGCCAAGCTTTTGAGAGAACATAAAACACCAGGCAGATTGCTATGATGCCTATAAACAGGATAATTCCCCATATTTGGAGTGCTATTTGATGCCATGGTCTCAAGACTCAAAGCAATTAAAGTCAAATAAGTAAGAAAGACCCTGCTGAAGAAGTCACTCTGTTAAGCCAAGTGGTTTGCACCCTGATCTGATCTTATTGGGTTTTAACTTCCCCAATAGTGTTCATCTGAGTATAGCACATGGTGCTGCCTACAGCACAGATCCAGCCTTGCTCAGCTGAGTCATAATCAAGGGCTATCTTACTTTCAAGAACTGCTTTGGTCAGAGTCTAAGGATTTTTATGGGGTACCCGTTGCTTTCGGAGGGATTCTGCAACAATTTTAAGAATGGAGGAGAAAGTCTTGATCATACCTCATTTCCAGCTATCCCTAACCAGGGAAGTAGGGCCAGCCAAAAGAGTGAATCCTGGTGGCTTCTTGGTAGTCCTACTAACTTAGGATATATCTTTAGGGGAGTCAACCAATGAGATGTCTTATTTACCTTGAGAAAAATTAGGACTAGGGTTAGATTTTCTGCTAGCCTGAAATAAAATATTGCTCTAAATTCCAGAGGTTAACCCCCTTGGCAATGACCAGGGAAATATAGGCTATTGCCAGAGTAAAAGAAAAGAGGGAGAAAGGATTTCATATTTAGTTAAAGTATGAAGTCTTGAACCCCTGTTTAGGTGAAAGCAGTCTGTTTGGATGTCAGCTACTTTTCTTACTCTAAATTGATTCAGAAACTCTATGTCTGGGCAGGACCAGGTGTCAGGTGGAGACTTCTGTAGCTGTGGGATGTGTACAAGGTTCAACATTTAGATTTTGTTTTTTTTATTTAATTTAATTGTATTATGTTATGTTAGTCACCATACACTACATCATTAGTTTTTGATGTAGTGTTCCATGATTCATTGTTTCTGTATAACTCCCAGTGCTCCATGCAATACATGCCCTCCTTAATACCCATCACTGGGCTAACCCATCCCCCCATCCCCTCCCCTCTAAAACCCTCAGTTTGTTTCTCAGGGTCCATAGTCTCTCATGGTTCATCTCCCCCTCCGAATTCCCCCTCTTCATTTTTCCCTTCCTTCTCCTAATGTCCTCCATGCTATTCCTTATGTTCCACAAATAAGTGAAACCATATGATAATTGACTTTCTCTGTTTGACTTATTTCACTTAGCATAATCTCCTCCAGTTCCACCCATGTTGTTGTAAAAGTTGGGTATTCATCCTTTCTGATGGCTGAGTAATATTCCATTGTATATATGGACCACATCTTCTTTATCCATTCGTCTGTTGAAGGGCATCTCGGCTCTTTCCACAGTTTGGCTATTGCGGACATTGTTGCTATAAACATTGGAGTGCATATGGCCCTTCTTTTCACTATATCTGTGTCTTTGGGGTAAATACCCAGGAGTGCAATTGCTGGGTCATAGGGTAGCTCTATTTTTAATTTTTTGAGGAACCTCCACACTGTTTAGTTTTACAGCAGGAGCACTTGGTAAGGTCCCTCATCTACTGGGATGTCGAGGGCTGTCTTCCTCTGATGTTGTGTCTAAAGTACCTAATCACCAGGCTGCAACCTGTGACTGAGAGAATCCTTTTAATTGTGAACTAGGAAGGCTTCCATAACCTGGTGATGACAGGCTTGAGCATCAGACATTGGAGACTTACACTAGCTGGTCAGACTAACAGGCGACACAAAGGATGAGCAGAAGGTTGTATACTGAGACAATTCCAGGAAGGTTGCAAGATTTTCCTAAAGGCTCCTATGATTTGCCCAGTGAAGTAGGTGCCCTGGTCATTGGAGATCACAGAAGGTGTGCCCCAAGGGGGAAACCCATTTTTAACAGTGTCCTTACCACAGTGCAGGCATCAGGGAAAGGCAGAAAATATACACACAATGACAAGGGAATATTGACAACCCACACTAAGTGGCAGTGGAATGAAATCCAACTGCAGATGTTCAAAGAGTCCAGAGGGAGGAGGCATGAAGCCTCCGGAGAGTAAACAGTTTTTCCAGGACTATGGATCTGACAGGTTAGACATTGATGGTAAACTGTTATATACATTTGGGGTCTCCAACGTGATGGTTACCAAGCCAGTTCCTCAAGACACAAAAGAAGCTTTTATGATTTTGCAACTTTGGGCTCACCTGGGTAGCTCAGTCAGTTAAGCATCTGCCTCAGCTCAGGTCCTGATCCCAGGTTGCTGGGATCCAGTCCTGCATCAGATTCCCAGCTCAGCGGGAAGTCTGCTTTTCCTTCTTTCTCTGCCCCCCAACTCGTTATCTCTCTCTCCAATAAATAAAATAAAATCTTTAAAAATAAAGATTTTGCAATTTTGCTACATATCTTTAATCTGGGACTGTAGTTCTTAGGTGAAAAATAAACAGATATATCAGAAAAAAATAATAAATAATATTTAAAAATTAAAAAAAGAAAAATAAACAGGTATATCAGAGAGTGGTGAGCTAATCTCTTTAGAATTTAACGATACCATTAGTTAAGAATTTGGGCACTGGGTGTTATACAAAAACAATGGATCATGGATCACCACATCAAAAACTAATGATGTAGTGTACGGTGACTAACATAATAAAATTTTAAAAATTAAAAAAATAAAAATAGTATACCATTTTTCTGGCATTCATTAAAAAAAAAAAGAATTTGAGCTTCTCAGAGCCAAAAAACACCTAAAAGGGATGTGTCTGGTATTGAGAATTTTGTGTTTTATAGTGTAGCTCCTTGCACAGGAGTTTTCTTGAGGTTGATGGGTACCTAGTGCTGATACAACCCATTTCCTGACCAACTCATACAATCAAGGGAGTGTTCTTGAGGTAGCAAATGCTTCAGGTAGCAAATGCTCTTACAATCTCTAAATGCTTGACTCGTGCCCACCAATTTCTGTGGCTTTTTCCACCTTCCTGTTCCTCTGTTGGCAGTAGCCTTTATCTACACTGAAGACTAAAATTATGTGCACATTAGTGTACGGACAGTAAGAGATGTTACTGAGTTTTGACCACAGGAAGACTCTGTGTGCACCACCACCAATTCTCCTGGAAACTTACTGAGGTTTCCACCTGGGGAACTTGGTCTGAAAGGTTAGGGGCTTGGCTGTGAGCCAACCCTTCTGCCAGTTCAGTTAGACTCTGGGCAAATATACCAGCTCAACAGAGCTCCAGACAAACATGCTAGCATAACACTCTGCCAGCCCAAGCTGGCTTGCCCTGCAAAGCAAAGTCAGTTAGATTAGGAGTTTGTACACAAAGAGAATGGAGCTTAGAACCAAGAAAAACTCACCCACAGCCCCTGGAACAGGTGAGAAGGATTGTGAACTCAAAGGGCTCACAGTTACCACCTCTGTGTTTTGCTTTGTCTCTGAAGGCCCCTGGGAGTCCACTTCGGATTCCATCGCTGCCACCAAATCTGTTAAAGAACAAAAATTCAACTAAGTAAATGTTAAAGATCTAATGGTGCTATTAATCAGTCAATTAATGAATCACACAGCATCCCACCTAGCAAGTAGAGGGGAGCTCAAAAGGATTACAGGAAAGGAAAAGGTTTTAACAATAGAGAGGAAGCAGGAAAAAAGAAAATTCAAAGAATCTATTGTTTTAGGCAAGGTCACCCTCTGGAGGGGAAGGAAAGGGGTGTTTCATGGTGCTGACCAAGAAATTCCCATGTTGACTGGCTAAAAGTTACTCTTTTGGGGGGTTAAATTGCACTCATGTTAGGGATTAAGTCTTGGTTTAGTGACTTGAGGCTTAAACTAAGTGGGTTTTTTCCAACACTCTAAGAACACAAAGACTTACTTCAGAAATGTAAACTTGTATATAGAAAGCTCTTCACAGGTCTTCTTATGTGCTTGTTCCCCACTGCTTAAAAAGTGCTTGTGAACCACAGAGAAAAGTACAAACTTGTTCCTTCTTATGGGCCCTCTGGGGCCTTGGTCTGTGATGTTAACGCCAGGACTTGATTTCTGAGTCTAGTGAGTTATTCGATCACAGCAGGGCCAGGGCACTTTAGCCATCCACCCACACTATCTAAATATGTCCAGCATCTGCACCAATTGGGTTCCTTTGGGACACCATGCCTGAATTATGCCTGAAATATGAGTGACACTGAGTGATTAGGAAAAGTGTATTCTCTCTACTGTAGTGATCCTCCTTGGGACAGTAGTTCATCCTGCATGCCTACCAGGCCTGGCACACACTAGGACTGCAATAATGTTTGCTGAGTAGCTTTACCAATGGTAAGAAATACATTCATTGTGTAGTTTCAAAGAACCTTTATACACACAATCCTCACCCAGTCTTTACTTACTATACTTCACTTTTTGCTGATATATAAAATTCAAATCTGAAAAACTCAAGACCATACTAAGGTCTCAGTAGCCTAATTACTATTCTGGTTGAGCTATGATTCGGCTCCATCAAATGAACAGCATTTTTCCCCTATAACTCATTGTTTATGGGTCATACTTTGAGTAGAGCAAGATTGAAGTGAGAAGGATTGTGATGCTCAGAAAAACATTGTTGAAAGATACATAATGTTCTTATTTCCTGATCAAGTAAAACCATCAAAATTGGACTCTCTGAGAATTTCTTGTATGTGAAGTTGCTAGGTGCTTTCACGTATATTGTTTCATTTAATCCATGAAATGGCTATAAAAAACATCACTGTGACATTAATATTTTTGATGATGAAACTGAGGTGAGAAAGGCTAAGTGAATTTGTCTTTCTTTTTTTCTCTGTATGTTCCATAGGCCATACTGTTTTTTTAAAAAAGATTTATTATTTATTTCAAGAGATAGAGAGCACAGGGGGAAGGGACAGAGGGAGACAACCTCAAGCAGACTCCATGCTGAGCATGGGGCCTGACACCGGGCTTGATCTCAAGACCCTGAGATCATGACCTGAGCTGAATGAGGAGTCATGCACAACCAAGTGAGCCACCCAGGTGCCCTCAAAGCCCATACTAGTTTAATTCTGTGGGAAAATTGCAGGACATTTATGCTTTCATTAAAGGCAACAACATTAGCAAAAATTTTCTATTTGCTTGTTTTCATTAATACTTGACAGAAAAGGGAAGGTTTTCCCTTTGAAACAAAGGGTTCTAGGAGGTTATATTCATGTTTATATGCACATACCTTTGTTTATTGAAGGAAAAAGAATCTCTTGATTAACCTTTGTTTTATCACTCTCATGGTTGACGATACATTTGTGTTCTTTATCCATTGATGCTTCAGTCACAGTCAGCCAGCTGAATTTCATGTATGTGTCCTTAGTCTTCATAGTGTCTCCCTGCTGGGATTTCAGAATTGTTTTGCCATCCTTTTCTTGCCAATCTATCTTGATAATGTCAGGGAAAAAATCCTCAAGAAGACAAAGGTATGTTCCAGCCTTATGGATTTTTATTTCAGCAACTGAAGGAAGAAAAATTGTGGGCTTGGGGTAAATGTCTTCATCAGGACTTTTATCTGTTGGAGAAAAAGGAATAACAATTAAACCATGATTGGAGGGTGCCTGGGTGACTCAGTCAGTTAAGCGTGTGCCTTCGAATCAGGTCATGATTCCAGGCTCCTGGGATGGAGCCCTGCATCAGTCTCTCTGCTCAGCAGGGAGCCTGCTTCTCCCTCTCTCTCCGCCTGCCTCGCTGCCTACTTGTGCTCTCTCTCTCTGTCAAATAAATAAATAAAATCTTAAAAAAACATAATTAGAGAAACACAAACATTGTGGGGTTTGGAAACACCCAGCACATAATAAAAGGAAAGAAAGTTGCTATAGAATTAGTGCTTACTGTGGCTTTTCATCCACAGAAGATTATGAGGTGCTTATTTTCTTAATTTCCTTGGGAAAAGAGGGTCTAGAGGTTATGTAACTTGCCCAAAGTCACAGCTATTAAGTGAAAAGCCCTGGATCAAATCATGGAATTTTTTTAAACAATACACACTCACTTGTTTGAGTGGGAATCTATCAAGTTGACCTTTTATTTACAAATAGGGATCTCATGCGCATTTCTGATACTGGAATTCTTCTTGATTTCTGATTCTATAGAACATCTCATTCTCACATCTGAACCACTGCATGAATTTGAGTAGGGCAATGTTTAATGCTGCACCTCCAAATTATTTACAATGCCTGAAATTTAGAAATAAAATGGCCATATTGCCAAAACTTCTATTTAAAAAAAATTATTGATTATTTTCAGAAATTTTCATATAGTAACCCAATCAAGTAATGCAGTGGTCAGAATTTTGTTTTGCTTCAGGAAATGTTCACTAAAAGTACATTTTATATTGGAATTTCATTTGAAGATACCTTGTCTAAGAAGACACCATATTTGACCCTTATCATCTCTCCCCAAATCTGAATCTGCCCTACAAGCCTGCTGAACTTGTAGTACCCCTCAATTTTCTTTCATTTCACCTGCTGAACAAAGTTATATCATCTAATGGTGTCATGTTAACAGTTATAGTCTGGGTTTTTTGCAGACATAATGTCAAATTATATAATGAAACATCATGGTTTTCAAGGGCATGTCACTTGAAGGCTGGATGGAATATTCCTTGGTTATACATTATTATTAATTGATGATTCAAATTATAAATAGAATTCTTTCCAATTTGAGTTCCAACTGAAACACAAATTGTTTACTAATTTTCTCTTTCCAGTTGTTTGGAGTTAGAATAATAATTTCATGGGCCATTTCCTAAGATAAAAATGAATAGGTTTCTCCTTTGAGAAGAAAGGAAAAAAAATTCTTCAGAATTTTTGCTTGTGCACCAAAGCTCCTGATTTTTATACTCAATGAGTAAGCAAGCAATGATGACTTTTTTATTTATGGTATAAATAAATATTAGGTCATAATGCACTTGTTTTAAGTTTGTACATCTTCCTTATAGTGCAAATAGTATTTTACTGATTATAAGAGTAAGACAGTGTATGGGGTGCCTGGGTGGCTCAGATGGTTAAGCGTCTGCCTTCAGCTCAGGTCATGATCCCGGGGTCCTGGGATCGAGCCCTGCTTTCAGCTCCCTGCTCAAGTGGGGAGCCTGCTTCTCCCTCTCCCTCTGCCATTCTCTCCACTTGTGCTCTCTGGCTCTATCTCTCTGTCAAATAAATAAATAAAGTCTTTTAAAAAAGAAGAGTAAGACAGTATATTTCCTCAACCATATATTTTGTCTTTAATTTAAAAAACATGTTATATAAAGCAAGATTTATTTTTCAGAGTACACGGTATTTACAGAATTTTTGCCTCTAGTCAATACATTAAAGAATCTAGTTTTCATCTTAAAAAGTTCAGTTTTTCATAGGAATACTTCTGATTCATCATAGTAAGGAACTTGAAAATCAAATCATGAGTTGGAAAAATCGGGATGGCAAGACATTATGCTTACCTCCTATCACTTTTACTTAGCTAGAGCCCTGAAGTTTCATTCTTTTCAGAATAGAAGGTATCTTGAACTTCCATAACTTTCTCAATGTGATAGTTAACTGAGCATTAAATAGTATTATTGATTATATATGATCGGTGCCTATATTTTATGGAATTATATTACATGCTTTTTTTTTTTTTACCATTTTTTAAAAAGATTTTATTTATTTGACAGAGAGAGACACAGCAAGAGAGGGAACACAAGCAGGTGGAGTGGGAGAGGGAGAAGCAGGCTTCCCGCTGAGCAGGGAGCCCAATGTGGGACTCAGTCCCAGGACCCTGAGATCATGACCTGAGCCGAAGGCAGATGCTTAACGACTGAGCCACCCAGGCACCCTACTATTCCTTTTTTTTTTTTTTAAGGATTTTATTTATTTATTTTAGAGAGAGAGTGGTGAGGGAGAGGCAGAACAAGAAGGAGAGTAAGAATCCTGAGCAGGCTCCACGCTCAGCCTGGAGCCCAACATGGAGTTCAAGGCTCAATCCCACTACTCTGAGATCATGACCAGATGCTTAATCGGAGAGCCACCCAGGTGCTCTACAACATTCTTTTTAAAACTTATTAAGAGTGTTTTTTATGGCCACAATCATTTCATTAATTTATAAAACAGAAACCATTTTACAAAATAAATAAATTTTCCCAATACATTTATAATATTCATAATCAAAAAAATTTTCAGGTAAATTGCCTGAGTTGTATATATTTGATGACTATGAAGCAGTATGAATTCTATATAAATTAACAAAATGCAATGACATTTTCAATTAAGTATGGTATTTCAGATCTGCATATTAATATTGATTCAAAATTCCTCTTTTATTTTTCTCATTTTTATTAAAAAATACTTAAAACTATTTCTTATGTAAATATGAATTTCAAATTTATGACATTTCTAAATATATTTAAAAGTACTGGGGCGCCTGGGTGGCTCAGTCATTAAGCGTCTGCCTTCGGCTCAGGTCATGATCCCAGAGTCCTGGGATCAAGCCCCGCATCGGGCTCCCTGCTCCACAGGAAACCTGCTTCTCCCTCTCTCACTCCCCCTGCTTGTGTTCCCTCTCTCACTGTGTCTCTCTCTATCAAATAAATAAAATCTTAAAAAAAAACCAACAACATTATAAAAGTACTAACTGTATCCCTAACTATATTCCAAAGCATTTTCTAAATAAAATTTAAAATTTTAATTGTTTTTCTACTAAATACCAGTGTGAAGCCCAACTTGTTACTGTTAGACATGATATCAATTAAGATAAAGGATTAAGATTTAAGTACATACGAAACTTAAAAATACCAAAAAAAAAAAATTTGTGCCAAATGAGGGAAAAGTCCCTTAAACAAATACCTCTAAATTCAAGGGTTTTGTATATCAGTGGACAGTAAGGTAACTTTCCACTAGAGTGGTTAGAAGTAGAGCTGAATCCTCTGGAGAATTTCTGCTCTGTCAATACAGTTGGCTACAAACCACTCTCCATACTGGATCCAATTCTCCCTTTAGGTTAAAAATGGGGCAACACCGTTTTACCATCAGAAAAGGCAATGTGTCAACTCACACAACTTATCTATCATGATCAAGTTTGTTCTTGGGCCAAACGCTTTCAAGACAATTACACATGTTGTGCATGAGCACTTCATGCAAGTCCACACAGACACAAGGGCAGATCCTATTACAGTGTTTGCACAATGTTGGCTATGCTGACCTTTACTGGAAGGATTGGTATCAAATCTCTCCTAAGATTTCCACATCTAAACATGCTATGAAAATGAGAGATTATAATTATAATTATCATTACCATTATTATTAGCAATTTGTTTGTGATGACTTTGCACTCCAACATCACATTTTAATCTCATGAGACCAAACCTTCTCTTACTAATAGGAATGCAGTATTTGGGGATAACAATTGGACCTATGTCAATCGAGCATCAAGATTCATTCCTTTGTTTGCACCTCTCTTTGCTCTACTATATCTGGAATTCTCTGAACCATGATCACTGAAAATGTGTCTTTCACACAACAATTGTTAGGGAATCACTTGTATTATCTTATCCAATGCCTTTCCAGTGTTAAGAAAATCAAATGGAAGCTAGTAAAGCCCAGTAATAGGGGGTCACTTCATGGAACTGATTCACTTGTACTGTCCAAAGCAAATGGCATTTTTCCCAACCGACAGCACAATCTATGAGCATTCCAAGCTCTCCTCAGAAATTTCTACCTCAAACTGACTTTGTTCCAGCTCATGTCCAAAGTTTGGCTTCAGACATCTACAGTGGGCCTTCATGGTGGAATGATTAAATCAATGGCCGGTTGCCTTGACATCCAAGCCTCCTATTGTCATGTTAGATCACTAGACACTCACCTGCCTGCCAAGTCTGCTGAAGGTCATCATCTGTGAATGACATTAAATGTCATGGTGCCCATAGTAATAATGCAGTGGTAACATGAAACAGGTTTGTTAAAGACCATTTCTTCCATTTTCTAAAATGGATGTGGAAGGCACTGCTCACTCTTTCACTTCACATTGCTCCTAAAGGATTCATGCATTGAAGTCTTTTTCTCATTTTAAGGTGGGAAAAACATATTTGAAAATTAGGTGTGCTTCTTTTTCTCAGTTAATAAAAAGTATGTACTCCGTTACATTTTCCCCTTACCGTTGAATATAAAATTTTACCCTATGCTTCGTGCTAGATAATCACAGGCCTTTTTTCTTCTGTTTTCATTTCCTTAGTGCTTTTGGTCTTCTATCTTTGTTTCATTGCTTAACTGTCCTTGCATATTTTATTTTAGGTCTCCTCAAATAGATTTTGGAAATAGGCAGTATAAATAAATGAGAAATAGTTTCTGCATTAGAGCTTGTTTCTTTTTCTGCCCCAGAACTTGATAGTTTAGTAAGGTCTACCTCAAAGTTGACATGAAAAATGGGAGAAGATATTTGCAAATCCCACTCTGTGATATAAATGCAAAACATTCAGAATTCAAACACACTGAATTCAGAATTCAGAATTCAAACACACTGAAATGCCAGAACATAAGATGAAGCTTTTGTTCCCAAAATTATGCCTCATAAAACAGAGTTTCCCCTATGTTTCAGTTTGGGCAATCTCTCATTTTAAAGGATGCTCTTCTAATACTCTACTTTGATTGAACAATGCACTTGGACAAGATATCAACCTGAAATAAACTCAACTAAAGCCAGTTTAGAGGTAGCACCAGTAAAAAAAAAAAAAAAAAAGAAGTTTAATATGGATTTGGTAAATATTACCTGGGACTAAAGTCTCTATACTTTATGCTTACATTGTACATATACAGAATGACAGAATAAATGAAAAAAATGCTTTTATTTTGTAAGTGGATAAATGTCTGTTCCAATAAAATATCCAAAGACATCATCATAAAAGTATCCCCAGACACTCAGACCCTAACTAAGATGACTCAGAAATTTGCTCTAAAGTATACATTTTAGATGCATGTGAAGAATCTGAACAAAATTTTTAATAAAATATGAGGTTAAAAAAACAGTATTTCTCAAGTGATATTTGTAATAATATAATTTTTAATTTTTAGGTATAATCCAATTAAGATATAAACTATTAAAAGTGAATATTTGAGGGGCACCTGGGTGGCTCAGTCTGTTAAGCATCTGACTTTGGCTCAGGTCATGATCCCAGCATCCTGGATGGAGCCCACCACATTGGGCTCACTGCTCATCTGGGAGTTTGTTTCTCCTTCTCTGTCTGCCTCTCCTCCCAGCTCCTGTTCTCTCTCTCTCTCTCTCTCTTGCATGCATGTCCCCTCTCTCTCAAATAAATAAAAAATAAAATGTTTTATTAAAAAAGTGAATACTTGACTTTTTATGTATATTAGTATAATTTTATATATTCAATTGTAAAACATCTCCCTTGTTTATATCCAGATGTTTCCACTGAAAAGGGAGAGATCAACTTATGTTGAGGTTAACAATATATGAGGTAATGCTTACTACATTCTACTCATTTTTAGAAACATGTAACAATGAGTCTTAGAAATTGAAAGTATTCTGCAAATACTGACCAATTATTCTTAAGTGACCTGTAGACTAGATCATAATTAATACCATTTTCTGTACTCCTGATTTAAAAAGAACTCCACTGAGTGATAATTGGAATTTGTAGAACTGACTTTTTAAATGAATTACTACATCCCAACCTATGCAGTAGATATTACCATATTTAATTTCATTTAGTTCTACAACATCCACGTGAGATGGCTGTTACCTTGACAGAATGATGGATGGAAATATAGCAAATGTTAACAGAATAAGTGTCACTATAAATTTTTAATACTTTACTTTTTCTCTTTTCCAATTTTTCCCTAATGGGCATGTATTATTTCTATACTGTTAAGAGAGCAATAACCAGTGAATCAAAATTTATTGGCTGAAGGATGATTACACAGAAAGTAAAACATCCAGAATGTGGACACATTTTTCTCTGCATCACACTCTCCTATAAAAAAAATTTCAGGGCGCCTGGGTGGCTCAGTTGGTTAAGCGACTGCCTTCGGCTCAGGTCATGATCCTGGAGTCCCGGGATCGAGTCCCACATCGGGCTCCCTGCTCAGCAGGGAGTCTGCTCCTCCCTCTGACCCTCCCCCCTCTCATGTGCTCTCTCTCATTCTCTCTCTCTCAAATAAATAAATAAATAAATCTTTAAAAAAAAAAAATTTCAGGACCTCATGAATTACATCTGTGTCACCATTATTTAATTAGATTGCTAGAATTTATATTGCAGTCAGTTGGGGGGGAAATGCAACTAGAAAGTTACTTTTCAATTTATGAATTCATGCATGCCTATGATCACAACCAGAAAGACACCAAAATATATCACTCCTTTCACTTTTCCAATGTTTCCCCAGCCTTGTGAAGATTCTTTGAAAACATTTGACTAGATTCTATAGGGTAGAAACATCCCTGTGAGATGTTCTCCCTCATCCGGGCCAAATTTCATCCCTAAGGCTAATGAAGAATGAACAAATTTACTAGTCTGAATTTGGAAAAAACAAACCCAGCTTATGACATTCCTGGATACATTTATGCAGTTAAATATGTCGATACCTAATACGAATTGCCTTCAGACAAAATGGCAAGTTTATCAATTTTTTGTTCATTCTTTTCCTGTGGTTATTTTTTGGAATCTAATAAATAAGATACACAAATTTCTTTACAAATGTTTCAACACAGAAATCCCTAAGGGATTAACAGCTCCACCCTGTAGGGACCCCCAGTTGCTCTAGCTAGTTAGCTCCTTGTTAATCTCCTCCATTCTAGCTCAGGCAGCAGCTACCTCCTAGGACTAGGAGAGAGTCAACTACCTCTCCAAGTAACCCACTGTTATTTATGACCAAACTGGGACCAAATCCTAGAATTCTGAGCCAGTACCAGCACCTAGCCTGCCCTCCTGGATCACCTACCTCGTCTCCCTACCTTAAGGGAAGAATTAAAACATATTTTACCTGTAATCCTGAGCAATGTGCCAGGACCAAACACTTTGTCGCTCCACCAGTTACTCCATGTACACTGTCTGAAAAGCTTTTACAGAAATCTCCCTGTGTGCCTCTTTTAAAATTGTGTCCATATTTTTCCAATATTTATATAAATATATATAAATAGACACTGCTAACATTAAACAAAGATAAATCTCAAGTAAAATCACATTAGATATGAATGTAGTCAAGAATGGATGAACTGACCCCTCTCTGCCTGGACAGCTTGGGTCTGTCTTTCCCATCTCACATGCATAGGAGAGTCTAATTTTACCTTTTCTCACCATGTTCCTGAAACTTCTAAATCTTTTTTCTTAAAAGGTTTTCATGTGTCATATCAGTTCTTTTCCTAGAGTGTAATTTACAGTTACTACTTCTGTGACTTTAACAGAGGAACAAAAATAGACATAATATATTTTAATATTTAAGATATGAATATTCAATATTTTATAGGTATTTTTTTATTTCTACACATTGAAGGGTAGACATCTGGTTTGATTTTAACATAAGTTTTTTCCAGATTTCAGTCCTCACTGATACTAGAACAGATGAGTTGTTACAGAGTGTGAAATATTAATGATGATCTTTTAACCCATTTATTCCTGAAAGACTGTTCCTTTGAACTTGAAATTACCCTATCAAGTTCCAGGATATGGACTTACAATTCTGAGCTGCCCATCAGAGGATCCTGCTTGGTTTGCTCTCCCTGCAGCTGTCCCAGCCGGAGTGCAAAGGCAGCTCTGAGTTCTGCAGCTGAGTCCTGCATGTAGTACAACTGCTCCCGTTCTTCTGCCAGCTTCCATATTTCCAGCAAATTTGATGCCAATACAGAAAGACTGAATTGAATGGTAACAAAAGGACTTGCAGTTTATAGAAATACCCTAAGAATCACATTGTGAGAATTTAATAAATGAATATTCAACATGACTTACTTGAAGTCTTGGGGGGAAGAGAGGCAATTTTAATGCCATGATTAGAAGCAGAAGTGTTTTCTGCATGAGGAGTCATACAAATTATGAGCTATTACTATTAAACATTCAACTACATAGTCTATTTAAAAGGTCAGACTACAAAAGACTGTATATTCAGAATAAAATATGGCTTAATGTTTCTAATAGCATATAATGGTATAGACCATGCATTATGGAACAAACAAGGAACTATTTGGTCCCAAACTTTGGCATAGTAACTAGCCATGTGAATGTAAGCAAATAACTGAACTCTCTAAGCCTCAGTTTCCCCATCAGTGAAATTGGAATAAGAAAATTTCCTGTATAGTGCTCTTAAGGATTGAGATAAGGCACAGAAACTAGGCAGTATGGTATCTGACTCTCAATAAATATTAGCTAATAGTATTATTGTCTTTAATCAGATGGTTTTGGGGCCCTTTATCAAATTTTCCACTAAACAAATATATGCAAAAGAGCTCATGAATCCGACATTCTATGTGTCTGGCAACTGCAGGCCAAAATACATGGGGCTCAATCAAGCCACAATCTAGAATACTTATCCACTAGGCTACAAGCTTTTTGAGTGTTGGGACTGTGTCTTGTGTACCCTTTTACCTCTAGCTTCCATCATAGAAACTGTCTTCAATAAATGAAAAAACAAGGATGTAAAACCATGCTGACAGCTTCTTTTCATGGATTCTGGAACTGAAATAGTTTACTGAGCTCACAAATTCCATTAAACTGGACCATCTCTAGGCAATATCACAAGAGCTGCAATAGCTCGGTTTTTGACTAAATTGAGCCTACCCACCAAGAAAGTAGAGTAATAATAATATGTTTATTTATTGATGTTCTATAGTCATCTACTGTAAGAGTTAAATTTTTTGCACTGCTCTTAAAGATGAAATCAAAAGCAATCATACAGTTTTTATGGGTTATTACAGCAAGGAACACTATTCATTAAGAAAGGAGCACTATTAATACTACAGGTACTTCATCAAAGTGTTTCTCACTTAAAAGGCCACCTACATGAATATCATCTTGAACCAATAACTTACACAAATATATCACAGACAAGGTCACAGAAATATTTTAATTTCAGGCCTGTATCTATGCTTTTATGTACATATTTTCTAAAAGTAGAATTTCAATCTGCTTGCAAGCAGGGAAGTAAATAAACCTTTACAAAGTAGTTTTGTTTCATATATAGCGACCAGTAGCTGCAAAATTGCTGTCCAAATGCTAAGTTGATTCTACATTGTTTTTTCTAAAAAGCATCTCTCGGTTTTTTATTCACAGGATATAAAAAGAACAAAGTTACTTACCAGGAGGAGTTACTATGAACTTAGTGCCTTCTACAAATATCTTGATCCAGCCTGGTTAGAGGTTATCACACTGGCTAGAGCTTCTACAAAAATGTAAGCCTCCTCCTGAGGTTCATGTCAGGGCCAGCAGGTAGAAACCTTGTACTGGCAATTTGATCTTTTGAGGTCATTAAAAGCCCTTGAATATAGGCTTCATGGCATCTGATATTTTATGTTCCTCAGATTAATTGATCCAAATTTCTGTTTTGATGGAGGCAGCAATCATGGAAAACTGCGGATAGAAAATGGATATGATGAGAGCAAATAAAAAGAAAAAGAGAGAGAGAGAGGAAAGAAGGAGGGAGTGAAGGAAGGAGGGAAGGAAGGAAGAAAGAAAGGGTGGAAGGAGGGAAGGAAGGAAGGAATAGAGAGGCAAGGGATAGAGAGGCAAGGGATAGAGAGGGAAGGGAGGGAGGGAGAGAGAGAGAAAGAAAGGGAGAAAGAAAGAAAATGGAAGAAAAAACAAAAGAAAGAAAAAGAAGATTGGGACTAACTGGCCATCCAATGACTTTTCTAAATTACCAGAAACAGTGTTCAGAGAACTAAGAGATTTTGATTTCCAGGTGCTCAAGTATGTGAAACTGCTCAGAGATGCATCAAAGGAAACCTCTTCTGTTCTCACAAACATCAGGCCTACTGTGCCAGCAGTTTAGGATTGTATTTCTGAAGATGATACGCTTCACTAACTGAAAAAGCGAGCATGCCAATAGAAATATACTTGAGAAATGTGAACAACGGTCTTCACTTTTTAGTAAGCCACTTTTGCCATTTGACAACACAAATTTTTTTCAGAGAAAGCAAAATGAAAAAATACTTTCTGAGAGACTATATTTTCCTAGAATAAAAGGAGAAATTTGTAGAATTCTATCTCCCACAGAAAAATAGATTCCTTATTAAAACTCAACTTGGGAATGCTCGCAAATACCAGGGGTTTTCTGTATTTTTAAAAATACTTCCCAGCATCATATTTATTCTCTTTTGTAACTGCTGTCTTTACAACCAGAAAACATCTGCATTTCTACTTTACAGCTGTCTCTTTTTAAATAAATTGTGCAAAAGGACTTTGCCATCACAAAAAAATAAATAAATAAAAAATAAAACTCAACTTGGAAAACAAACCCAGTTCTCTGATATGTTGAAAGAAGAAGCCTCTTGGAAGCTATTCTGTGATCTTTGGAAAAGCAGCTGTAGCCCTGCCTCTGTGGTTAACTAGCTTTGGACAAGGCATTTGCCATCCCTGGACCCCCACGTCCCATTTGCTGTGTGGGCATTGATTGGGCTACGTATGTCCAAAGGGCCCTTCCTGTTCCAACAGCTTATGAACCTGTGATTAAGAGTAGGAAAGGGGGAGGGAGGAGCAAGATGGCAGAGGAGTAGGAGACCTAAATTTCGTCTGGTGTGGAATTCAGCTAGAGTGCTATCAAACACTTCTGAACACCTACGAACACAACAGGAGATCGAAGAAAAGAATAGCAACAACTCTCTGAACAGAAAAGCGACCACTTTCTGGAAGGAAGGACGTGTGGAGAAGGGAATCCGAGGAGAAATTCAGAAGATAGATGGGGGGGGGGCCTCCGACGGCTGCTTCTGGCAAGTGATAGAGCCTTGGAGCACAAAATGGGAACTTTTAGAAGTCGGCTGCACTGAGGGACGTCGCTCCAGTGGCTAATGGGGGGTGGAACACTCGTGGAACAGTGTGGTCTCAGGACCCTCGGGGTCACAGAAAGACCAGGGGTGCCTGAGTGCAGCAGAGCTCCCAGGTATCTGAGTGGGGAAGCCAGCTGCAGAGACGGAGCCGAGGCGGGGGCTCTCAGCTCAGGGTTGCCATAAACCGTGATCCACGGCACAGTCGGGCCATTGCTGCTCCAGCAGGGACCCAACAAGCGGCAGATCCGGGGAGACTCCCTTTCCTCCCCCGGGAGGAGCAGTGCAGGAGTGCACCACAGGGATCTGCTGGGTTTGGAGACAACACATGGGGTCGGGTGCCAGAGATAGAAACGCGCGGTCACAGGCCGGGTGAGCACGGAGTGTGGCCGGAGACGGGAGAGACAGGAGAGACTGACTGCTTTTCTCTGGGGGCTCACTGAGGAGTGGGGCCTGAAATCTGGGCTCCTCTGGGGCGGAGATTGGGAGGCCGCCATTTTCACTCTCCGCCTCCAAAGCTGCATGGAAAGCTTGCAGGGAACAAAAGCTCCCAAGAGCAAACCCGAGCAGATTACTTAGCCTCACCCGGCCAGGGCGGGGCAATTCCACCTCCGGCAAAGACATTTGGGAATCATAGCAACAGGCCCCTCCCCCAGAAGATCAGCAAGAACAGCCAGCCAAGACCAAGTTTACGCATCAATGAGAACGGCAGAACTCCAGCGCTAGTGGAATACTACACATAGAATTCATGGCTTTTTCCCCATGATTCTTTAGTCTTTCAAAGTTAATTTTTTTTTAACGTTCTTTTTCTTTTGAAATTTTCTTTTTCCCTTTTTCAACCACATCTTATCAATCCCTTTTTTAAAAAATCTTTTTTATTTTTCATTTTTAGAGTCATATTCTAACCCTTCATAGTAGTTACCCTTATTTTTGGTATACATATATATGAGTTGTTCTCTCTTTAAAATTTTGGAATACAGTTTCTTCTAACAGACCAAAATATACCCTAAATCTCTAGTGTATGGCTTTCTTCTAGTCTCCTGCCTGATCACATTCTCTCCCTTTTTTTTTTTAAATCCTCTTCTTTGTTTTTTCAACCAAATTCTTATCTTATCAATTCCTTTTATAAAATCTTGTATAATTTTCATGTTTACAGTCATATTCCATCCCTTCATCATATCAACCCTTATTTTTGTACATATATAAGATTTTATTTCTTTAAAAATTTGGGAGGCACTTTCTTCTAACAGACCAAAATATGCCCAAAATCTAGTGTGTGGCACTGATCTATGCACCAGCCTGATCATATTTGATCATATTTTGTTTTTTTGTTTTTCTTTTTGTTTTTGTTTGTTTTTATCTTTTTCTTTTCTTTTCTTTTTCTTTTTTCTATCTTTCCCTTTCTTTTCCCCTGGTTTTAGAACTCTTCTGATTGTTTAGTGTATATTTTCTGGGTATGTTGTTACCCTGTTAGCATTTTGTTCTCTCATTCATCTATTCTCCTCTGGACAAAATGACAAGATGGAAAAAATCACCTCAAAAAAAAGAACAAGAGGCAGTACCGACTCCAGGGACCTAATCAATGTGGACATTAGTAAGATGTTGGAACTAGAGTTCAGAATGATGATTTTAAAGATACTAGCTGGGCTTGAAAAAAACATTGAAGATATTAGAGAAACCCTTTCTGGAGAAATAAAAGAACTAAAATCTAACCCAGTTGAAATCAAAAAGGCTATTAATGAGGTGCAATAAAAAATGGAGGCTCTAACTGCTATGATAAATGAGGCAGAAGAGAGAATTAGTGATATAGAAGACCAAATGATGGAAAATAAAGAAACTGAGAAAAAGAGAGATAAACAACTACTGGATCATGAGGGCAGAATTCGAGAGATAAGCAATACCATAAGATGAAACAACATTAGAATAATTGGGATCCCAGAAGAAGAAGAAAGAGAGAGAGGGGCAGAAGGTATATTGGAGCAAATTATAGCAGAGAACTTCCCTAATTTGGGGAAGGAAACAGGCATCAAAATCCAGGAAGCACAGAGAACCCCTCTCAAAATCAATAAAAATAGGTCAACACCCCAACATCTACTAGTAAAACTTACGAGTCTCAGAGACAAAGAGAAAATCCTGAAAGCAGCTCGGGAGAAGAGATATATAACCTACAATGGTAGAAACATTAGATTGGCAACAGAGCTTTCCACAGAGACCTGGCAGGCCAGAAAGGACTGGCAGGATCTATTCAGAGCACTAATGAGAAAAATATGCAGCCAAGAATACTATATCCAGCTAGGCTGTCATTGAAAATAGAAGGAGAGAGAAAAAGCTTCCAAGACACACAAAAACTAAAGGAATTTGCAAACACGAAACCAGCCCTACAAGAAATCTTGAAAGGGGTCATCTAAGCAAAGAGAGACCCTAAAAGCAACATAGACCAGAAAGGAACACAGACAATGTACAGTAACAGTCACCTTACAGGCAATACAATGGCACTAAATTCCTATCTTTCAATAGTTACCCTGAATATAAATGGGCTAAATGCCCCCAATCAAAAGACACAGGCTATCAGATTGGTTAAAAAAAACAAGACCCATCGATATGCTGTCTGAGACTCATTGTAGACCCCAAAACACCCCCAGATTGAAAGTAAAGAGGTGGAAAACCATTTACCATGCTACTGGACACCAAAAGAAAGCTGGGGTGGCAATCCTTATATAAGACAATTTAGATTTTAAACCAAAGACTGTAATAAGAGATGAGGAAGGACACTATATCCTACTTAAAGGGTTATCCAACAAGAAGAGCTAACAATTGTAAATATCTATACTCCTAACATGGGAGCAACCAATTATATAAGGCAATTAATAACAAAAGCAAAGAAACACACCGACAACAATACACTAATAATGGGGTCTTTAACACACCCCTCACTGAAATGGACAAATTTTTGAAGCAAAAGATCAACAAGGAAATAAAGACTTTAAATGACACACTGAACCAAATGGACTTCACAGACATATTCAGATCATTCCATCCCAAAGCAACAGAATACACATTCTTCTCTAGTGCCCATGAAACATTCTCCAGAATAGATCACATCCTAGGTCACAAATCAGGTCTCAACTGGTACCAGAAGTTTAGGATCATTCCCTGCCTATTTTCAGAACACAATGCTTTGAAACTGGAACTCAACCACAAGAGGAAAGTCAGAAAGAACTTAAATACATGGAGGCTTAAGAGCATCCTAGTAAAGAATGAATGGGTCAACCAGGAAATTAAAGAAGAATTAAGAAAATTCATGGAAACAAATAAAAATGAAAACACAACTCTTCAAAATCTTTGGGATGCAGGAAAGAGAGTCCTAAGAGGAAAGTATATAGCAATACAAGCCTTTCCCAAGAAACAAGAAAGGTCTCAAATACACAACCTAACCCTACACCTAAAGGAGCTGGAGAAAGAACAGCAAATAAAGCCTAAACCCAGCAGGAGGAGAGAAATAATAAAGATCAGAGCAGAAATCAATGAAATAGAAACCAAAAGACCAGTAGAACAGATCAACGAAACTAGGAGCTGGTTCTTTGAAATAACTAACAAGATTGATAAACCCCTGGCCAGACTTATCAAAAAGAAAAGAGAAATGACCCAAATAAATAAAATCATGAATGAAAGAGGAGAGATCACAACCAACACCAAAGAAATAGAAACAATTATAAGAACATATTATGAGCAACTCTATGCCAGCAAATTAGATAACCTGGAAGAAATGGGTGCATTCCTAGAGACGTAGAAACTACCAAAACTGAACCAGGAAGAAATAGAATACCTGAACAGACCCATAACCAGATAAGAAATTGAAGCAGTCATCAAAAATCTCCCAACAAACAAAAGCCCAGGGCCAGATGGCTTCCCAGGGGAATTCTACCAAACATTTCAAGAAGAATTAATACCTATTCTTCTGAAATTGTTCCAAAAAGTAGAAATGGAAGGAAAAGTTCCAAACTCGTTTTATGAGGCCACCATTACCTGGATCCCAAACCAGACAAAGACCCCATCAAAAAGGGGAATTACAGACCAATATCCTTGATGAGCACGGACACAAAAATTCTCACCAAAATACTAGCCAATAGAGTCCAAAAACACATTAAAAGGATTATTCACCACAACCAAGTGAGATTTATCCCTGGGCTGCAAGGTTGGTTCAACATCTGCAAATCAATCAATGTGATACAATACATTAATAAAAGAAAGAACAAGAATCATATGATCCTCCCAATAGATGCAGAAAAAGCTTTTGACAAAGTACAGCATCCTTTCTTGGTCAAAACTCTTCAGAGTATAGGGATAGAGGGTACATACCTCAATATCATAAAAGCCATCTATGAAAAACCCACAGCAAATATGCTCAATGGGGAAAAACTGAGAGTTTTCCCTCTAAGGTCAGGAACATGGCAGGGATGTCCCCTATCACCACTGCTATTCAACATAGTATTAGAAGTCCTAGCCACAGCAATCAGACAACAAAAAGAAATAAAAAGCATCCAAATTGGCAAAGAAGAAGTCAAACTCTCACTCTTTGAAGATCCCATGATACTTTACGTGGAAAACCCAAAAGACTCAATGGCTAGAACTCATACAGGAATACAGTAAAGTGGCAGGATATAAAATCAATGCCCAGAAATCACTTGCATTCCTATACACCAACAACAAGACAGAAGAAAGAGAAATTAAGGAGTTGATCCCATTTACAATTGCACCTGAAACCATTGGTTACCTAGGAATAAATCTAACCAAAGAAGCAAAGGATCTGTACTCAGAAAACTATAAAATACTCATGAAAGAAATTGAGGAAGACACAAAGAAATGGAAAAACATTCCATGCTCATGGATAGGAAGAACAAGTATCGTGGAGATGTCAATGCTACCTAGAGCAATCTCCACATTTAATGCAATCCCTATCAAAATACCATCCACTTTTTTCAAAGAAATGGAGCAAATAATCCTAAAATTTGTATGGTACCAGAAAAGACCCTGAATAGCCAGAGGAATGTTGAAGAAGAAAAGCAAAGCTGGCAGCATCACAATTCAGGACTTCAAGTTCTATTACAAAGCTGTGATCATCAAAACAGTATGGTACTGGCACAAAAACAGACACATAGATCAGTGGAACAGAATAGAGAGCCCAGAAATGGACCCTCAACTCTATGGTCAACTCATCTTTGACAAAGCAGGAAAGAATGTCCAATGGAAAAAAGACAGTCTCTTCAACAAATGGTGTTGGGAAAATTGGATAGCCACATGCAGAAGAATGAAGCTGGACCATTTCCTTACACCACACACAAAAATAGACTCAAAATGGTTGAAAGACCTCAATGTGAGACAGGAGTCCATCAAAATCCTAAAGGAGAACACAGGCAGCAACCTCTTTGACCTCAGCCGCAGCAACTTCTTCCTAGAACCATCGTCAAAGGCAAGGGAAGTAAGGGCAAAAATGAACTATTGGGACTTCATCAAGATAAAAAGCTTTTGCACAGCAAAGGAAACAGTCAACAAAACCAAAAGACAACCGACAGAATGGGAGAAGATATTTACAAATGACATGTCAGATAAAGGGCTAGTATCCAAAATCTAGAAAGAACTCATCAAACTCAACATCCAAAGAACAAATGATCCAGTCAAGAAATGGGCAGAAGACATGAACAGACATTTTTCCAAAGAAGACATCCAAATGGCCAACAGACACATGAAAAAGTGCTCAACATCGCTCGGCATCAGGGAAATCCAAATCAAAACCTCAATGAGATACCACCTCACACCAGTCAGAATGGCTAAAATTAACAGGTCAGGAAATGACAGATGTTGGCGGGGATGTGGAGAAAGGGGAACCCTCCTACACTGTTGGTGGGAATGCAAGCTGGTGCAGCCACCCTGGAAAACAGTATGGAGGTTCCTCAAAAAGTTGAAAATAGAGCTGCCCTACGACCCAGCAATTGCACTACTGGGTATTTACCCCAAAGATACAAATGTAGAGATCCAAAGGGGTACATGCACCCTGAAGTTTATAGCAGCAATGTACTCAATAGGCAAACTGTGGAAAGAGCCAAGATGTCCATTGACAGGTGAATGGATAAAGAAGATGTGGTGTATATGTACAATGGAATATTATGCAGCCATCAAAAGGAATGAAATCTTGCCATTTGCAATGATGTGGATGGAACTAGAGGGTATTATGCTGAGCGAAATAAGTCGATCAGAGAAAGACATGTATCATATGACCTCATTGATATGAGGAATTCTTAATCTCAGGAAACAAACTGAGGGTTGCTGGAGTGGTGGTGGGTGGGAGGGATGGGGTGGCTGGGTGATAGACATTGGGGAAGGTATGTGCTATGGGTAGCACTCTGACTTGTGTAAGACTGTTGAATCACAGATCTGTACCTCTGAAACAAATAATACATTATATGTTAAAAAAAAAAGAAGAAAAAGAAGATAGCAGGAAGGGAGGAATGAAGGGGGGGGAAATCAGAGGGGGAGACAAACCATGAGAGACTATGGACTCTGAGAAACAAACTGAGGGTTCTAGAGCGAGGGGGATGGGGGGATGGGTTAGCCTGGTGATGGGTATTAAAGAGCGCAAGTACTGCATGGAGCAGTGGGTGTTATATGCAAACAATGAATCATGGAACACTACATGGTGTGGGAATATATGGTGATTAACATAACGTAATAATAAAAAAAATTTAATAAAAATGACATAAACTGAAAAAAAAATAGGAAAGGGTATGCTATGGTTGCTCAACTGAGAAAGGAGTTGAAGGTTAGTAATGGAGGTTTTCTTAGAGGGTCCTTCTGACTTTGTGACATTGTGAGATCCCAGCAGGCACAATAGCAGGGGGCTTCCTCAGACTCAATGACATTAAGGATTATCAGGGAAAAGACTGTTGTCTTTCTTATCTGTACCCAAGCAGGAAATGGGCTTGTGTTGTTCATAATCTCTGATGAGCCATCCAGGATTCATTTCAGCCACTCTCCTCCTTTTTGTTGGTATCACTGCACAATGCCCTCTCCAGGGAAACCCTAGAGAGCTTGCATCCTATGTGCATGCTTCTGTCTGATGTTCCAGTAAAGGAGACTTGATCCTGAGAGATTCTAATTTTAGTATCTTTTTTTTTTTTAAGATTTTATTTATTTGACAGAGAGAGAGACAGCGAGAGCAGGAACACAAGCAGGGGGAGTGGGAGAGGGAGAAGCAGGCTTCCCGCTGAGCAGGGAGCCCGATCTGGGACTCGATCCCGGGACCCTGGGATCATGACCTGAGCCGAAGGCAGACGCTTAACGACTGAGCCACCCAGGCGCCCTAATTTTAGTATCTTTATTTGAAAAGCAAAGGAGAGAAATCAGAGGCACTTGAATAAATTGGCAGTGGACATGAAAACAATAAACAGACAAGACAGGAGTATAGCAACCTATGAACCAAGCCAGAGACACATGTCCATCCATGGGGTTTGCATTGCCCCTGAGTAGTCAGAATTTTCTCCAAGAGGGGGCATGAATCATGATTGCGGAGGTGGTAGCAGCCCTGTTCTTCAAAGGCAAGGACTGCTGAGGAAGTTTTCCTTTAAAACTAGAGAAAGACATTTTCAGTAAGATCTGTCTCAGGGTTATTTTATTATGTTCCTGGTGTAAAGAACTCTCAGATCCTAGAAGACCTCACCAAAACACCATGTTATAAAAATTCAATGTTATCTTCCTTTGGGGGCAACACCTTCACTTTTTTCCTTTAGGTTTTGCTTCAAACACACCTATCCTCGAGCTCTCTTTCTCTCTAAGTTATGGATTTCTCACCATATTTGGCAGGAGCATGGAGAATTATAAGGCTATCATGAAAATTGGAAGAAAAGACTTATTACTATGAGATAGTAATAACACAAATTTATGCAGAAATATATACTTTTATAGGTCAATAGTTTGAAGAAAGTTCACAAATTTGGAGGGATGTTTACAATTACTATAGTTACTGTTTTAGGTGCTATGATGTTACTATATTCTGCTGTGAATGAAGAAAAATCTTGGAGGAAGAAAATCCTTTGTTTTATTACCATGGACTCTTTTCCTATTCATAATTGTTAGCTTTTCAAAATAAAGCAAACCTTACTGTTGATTGGGGGACAATATAAGGTGTGACATTTAAAGAGTCCCTGAGTTCCTGTGTTAGCTGAGATGGCTCCGTGAAGCAGGTCAGTTGTAATGGGAAAGGATACTGTGATTTGTTGACCCTGTGCTAGACCTGTCCTGTATGGAACCTCCTTCAGCCCCCACCAACCCTGTGAGAAAGATGGAGTAACTTTCCTGGATTGTGCTGTCAGTTAGGTGGCTGAGCACGAATTCAAACAAGTTCTCTATCACTTCAAAGGCCTTGTAGTTTTCATCATTCATCCATTCATTCATTGTGCAACATTGTGCACACTGGTACAGCGTCCTTCCCAGGAAGCTTCTTATAGATTGGGAGAGGCAGAGAAAATTCACACTTCCAAAAGGCAGCCTAGGCCCTCCCCTCTCCCCACAGTTAGGATAGAAGATAAAGTGACCTTGGGTTACTTGGGCTTGAGTTAAGTAGTCAGGAGTTAGACTGGATTTGAAGTTTGTTGTTGCTATGTTATCAGGGTTAAATTTTTTTTTTTTTTTTTGTCAGAGTTGGAGACACTTAAAAATCCTCTAGTTCTACTTTGGCTTTGTCTCTTCACTTGTCTTTGAGCCTTCTCCCTGTTCTGCTCCCCAGACAGAATCAGCCTCTTGAAGCTCTCTTAGCTCTATTCCTCTGTTACTTTTACTCAGGGTTTGCCAGCGTGGTGGTGAAAGGTCAGAGAAGGAGACATTCTCTGATATTTTTATTAAGTCTCAGTTTTAAGCAGATACAGTGAAACTGGTATTAAGGACATGGCCTTCACAAGTACTTCTGCCTCTTTTCTAGAGGTGGAACATTTTCAATCCTCATCCCCTCCCCCAGCTGCAGGAGGTATCCACCTACTTCAGGCCATGAATTTAATGACCATCCTTCTGCAGATGAAAACTTCTTAGTTTTGGACAGAAGGGAGATGTTCTGGGCAAATTTTCAGTGGTTGCCTCCTTTGCCCTCCCTCAACTGCAGTGGGATTCCACCAGCACCTTCCTCTGCAGGTGAAGTCACTTGTTTTCTACAGTGGTGATGGGGTAGATTAGGTCTGGGTGGATTTCAACAGTAGCTGTTGTTCCCCTCCTGCAGTACCAAAGGAAGCTCTCTCTGGATTGTCCCTGATCTTCCCTGCAAGAATTTTGTGAGGTTTCTGGAGAAGACACTTAAAAGTTGCTGGAAAATACCCCTTGTATATTCCCAAGGGTTCACACTCTCTCACTAGACTACTGAGATCTTAACTGTTATATTAACAAATTCCACTTTAATCTTGTGACCAGGTGAAGGTGTTTGACATCTGCCCAAGGTGAGCAAATGCTCTCCTCCTATTTCTTCTGCAAGTGCCTGTCTCCAGTTTTTTGTTTTTTGTTTTTTGTTTTTTTTGTAAGTCACACACCCAGCAACCTCAGTTCTCTGATGGACTCATACATAATATTAATTTTCATTCCTGCTTTTTAAAATATTATTGTAAAATGGCAGCAGTGCCATTTCCAGCTCTCTACATCTCTGAGCTCATGTGGGTACTGTGCTTTTTTTTTTTTTTGATATTGTTTTTCTCTTTTTCTTACATTAAAATTCTACCAAAACTGGGCACATAGGTGGCTCAGTCAGTTAAGCCTTTGGCTCAGGTCATGATCCCCAGGTCCTGGGGTTGAGTCCAGCACTGGGCTCCCTGCTCCACAGGGAGCTTGCCTCTGCCTCTGCCTCTCTCTCTCTCTTTCTCTCTGTTTCGCATGAATATATAAATATTTTTTAAAGATAAATAAAAAATAACAAAATAAAATAAAATTCTATGAAAAACAGAAGAAAAGTAAATTTGAGGTGATTTCTGCCTAATTCTACTATTTGCCTTTCCCATTTTTAATTGCGTTTCTTTTCTTATAACTGAGTTGTGATATTTCTCTTAGTACTCTGAACACCACGTTCTTCCCTGATTTGTCTTTTGAAAATACTTTCTTCTAATCTGTGGCTTTTCCTTCCATTTTCCTGACATTTTCCATTTTCCTTCTTTTTTTAGTCTTGCAAGAGCAGAAATGCCAATTTTGAAGAAATGCAGTTTATCAAATATTTCTTTTATGATCTTGCTTTTGGTGTCCTATATGAGCAATCTTTGCCTAATCCAAGGTCACAAAGATTTTCTTCTGTATTTTCATCTAGAACTTTCATTTTTTAGGTTATACATTTACAACCAGAAAACAGTTTTAATTAGTTTGTGTATATGGTGTTTGGTACCAATTGAGTTGTTCTTGTTTTTTGTTTTGTTTTGTTTTGTTTTTTACATAGGTGAACAATTGTTTGAATACTGTTTGTTGAAAAATCTACTCTCTGTTCATTGGATTTCCTTAGCACCATGTTAGAAATTAGTTAACAACTTACGGGTTGCCTTAGTTCTGAATTCTTTTCCTCTAATCTATGCATATATGAATTCACCAATACTCCCCTTCTTGATCATTGAGGCTTAATAGTAAGTGTTAAAACTCTTTTCAAAACTGGTTTGGCAATGGTATGTCCTTTACCTTCCCATATGAATTTTGCAACCAGTTTATTGATTTCCATGAAAAGTCCTCCTGGGATTTTCACTGGGATTACACTTCCATGAAAAGTCCTCCTTGGATTTTCACTGGGATTACACTGAATCTACTTAACCCTTTGGGGAAGTTTTGACATCTTCAATATATTGAGTCTTCCAATCTATGAACATGGTATACTTCTCCATTTATTTAGTTCTTCTTCAACTTCTGTCATTAAAATTTTATTGTTTTCTGCATACAAATCCTTCGTATATTTGGAAAAATTTTCACTAAATATCCTAAAGGTTTTTTGATATTGCAGTTGTTGCTATTGTAAATGGTACTATTTTTAAATTTCAATTTCCAATTGTGAATTTCTGATATATAAATTACAATGATTTTGCATCTCACTTCTATGTTACAGTGTATAGTCCTCCATTGTGTGTACATGCCATCATGTATTTGAGCAATCTCCTGTGTCTGGATATTTATGTATTTCACATTTTGCAGTTACCCAATGAATACCTTTGGCATATATATTTTAATAATGTTGAAATTGTGCCTTTAGAGTAAATTTCTGAAAATATTCTTGCTAGGTGAAAAGTAAATGCATACGAACATTTGTTAGATATTTCCAAACTCCCCCATGTTGTATTTTGAATCCTTACCAGAAATGTATGAGTGCCTGTTTTCTCTCACAGCTTTACCAACAGAGAGTATTATAAACTTATCTATTTTTTTAAGATTTTATTTATTTATTTGACAGAGAGAGAGACAGTGAGAACGGGAACACAAGCAAGGGGTGTGGGAGAGGGAAAAGCAGGCCCCCCTGCCAAGCAGGGAGCCTGACTTGGGGCACAATCCAGCTGGGATCATGACCCGAGCCAAAGGCAGACACTTAATGACCGAGCCACCCAGGCACCCCTATAAACTTATATTCTTGACAGTCTTATGAGTGAGATATAGTATTTCAGTAGGTTTAATTGAACTTTATCTTATTATAAGTGAAATTCATCAACATTGTATAATGTTAAGATCTCTTTTTATATTTCTTTTTATGAGTAGACTTTTCATATCTGCCATTTTCCTATAGGATATTTTAAATGTTTTAACTCCATTTTTAAAATAATTTTTATTTTGGGGATAGTTGACCATTATATGCTATACAGGTTGTAAATATTCCCTAATATTTTGTTTTTGTCCTTTAACTTACGGTGCTTTTTGCTATGCAAGTTTTGCTTTCATTTTCATGGCATAAACTTTGTCAATATTTTCTCTTATTACATCTTGAATTTTAGTTATAATTACAAACTCCTTCCCTTACTCTTTCTTGCACAGGAAGGGCTGTCAAATTTTTTCTGCAAGGCCAGATAACAAATATTTTATTTAGGCTTTTGGACTAAGGTCTCTGTTGTGAATCTTCACATCTGCCATTGTAGCATAAAAGCCCTCATAGACAGTTAGGAAATGAATAGGCATGGCAGCGTTCCAGGAGTGTCAGCAGGTATTTTATTAGAAATGTCAGAAAGAAAAATTTGTCTACTCTCACTTATTTCTATTACTTAAAATAAAAAAGAAAAGAGTAGGTTATGGGTTTTGTTTCATATTTTGTTAGATTATGTTCAAATATGCCATAATAACCCATATAAGCAAGTGAAGCCTCAATATAGTGAGCATTAGACATGCTCCAAGCAGTTGTATGAACTTTATATTCATTATTTAAGTTACCCTCTCAACAGTTCTTTCAAGTAAATATAATTATATTTTCCATTTTCAAGTGAGGAATCAAAGATATATTAAGCAATTTATCCACAGTAAGACAGTTATTATGGATGATGCAGGGGAAAGATGGTGGAGGAGTAGGGGACCCTATTCCAACTGGCCCCCAGAATTGAGCTGGATATCTACCAGACCACTCTGAGCCTGAGATGTAAGAAGATAGATCTGGATCTCTACAAACAGAATATCGCAGGTGGTTGGTTTCAAGGTACAAAGCGGGGAGCTGTGATTCCGCGGGAGGATATCTGAGGATAAACAGCAGCAGGAGGGAGTCTGGCTGTGGGGATCCCATGCTGCCAGTGAGTGATAGCCTCCTGTGCTGGGGACCAGGGACAGACTCACAGACCAGTAGCAGTGGGGAAAGGACTTTAGATGGAAACCGAGTGGCAGGGTCGCGCGTGCAAACTCGGAGCAGCTGGTGGTTTTAGAAGCACAAAGGGCAGAGACGTGCCATGACCTGGAGGCAAGGACTGTGAGCGCAGCTGAGGGGCACACAACCCAGGATGCTGCCGTTTATAGCAGCACAAAAAGAAACAGAGATAGTGTGGCCTGGAGAGCTCACTGAACAACAGAGTGCAATCTCTCTGCTCTGAGGCAGAGGGTTGGAAATGGTCTCTTCTGCTCTGACTCTCAGAAGAGACCTGGAAAGCCTCCAGGGAAAGCCACAAGAGAACAAAAGCCCCAAAAAACCATTTCCCACTGAGCACATCCCCCGCCACAGGGGGCAGGGCAACTCTGCCCAAACAGGGTTGCCTGAGTAACAGCACAGCAGGCCCCTCCCCCAGAAGACAGGCTGGGAGAAAAAGAGGCCAGCAACCTTAAGGTCCCTAGAAAACAAGTGCATCTTGCTTGGGTTCTGGTCAATAATTTGCACTCTATACATTCCCTCAACCACCCATCAACAGAATGACTAGGAGGAGGAACCCCCCAAACAGGAAAGACTCAGAGATTATGACTTATGCCACAGATTTACAAATGGATGCAAATATAACCAAGATGTCGGAGATGGAATTCACGCTAGCAATTGTGAAGACAATGGCTAGAATGGAGAAATCAATTAATGGCAACATAGAGTCTCTAAGGGTAGAAATGAAAGCTGAATTGGCAGAACTTAAAAATGCTATCAATGAGATGCCATTTAATCTACATAATCTAACAGCTAGGGTAAGCGAGGCAGAAAAATTAATTAGTGACCTAGAAGACAATTTAATAGATAAAAAGGGAAAAGAGGAGGCCAGGGAAAAACAACTCAGAATCCATGAAAATAGAATCAGAGAAATAAGTGACACCATGAAGAGTTCCAATGTCAGAATTATTGGAATCCTGGAGGAGGTGGAGAGAGAGAGAGGACTAGAAGATATACTTGAGAAAATCGTAGCTGAGAACTTCCATAATCTGGGGAATGAAACAAACACTCATGTCCTAGAGGCAGAGAGGACCCCTCCCAAGATCAAGGAAAAGAGGCCAACACCCTGGCATGTAATAGTAAAACTCGCAAATCTTAGAACCAAGGAACCATCTTAGGGGCAGTTAGGGGGAAGAGATTCCTTATGTACAGAGGGAGAAACATCAGAATAACATCAGACCTATCCACAGAGACCTGGCAAGACATATTCAGGGAACTAAACGAGAAGAACATGAAGCCAAGAATACTTTATCTGGCAAGGCTGTCATTTAGAATGGATGGAGAGATACAGAGCTTCCAAGACTGGCAGAAACTGAAAGAATATGTGACCACTAAACCAGCCCTGCAAGAAATATTAAGGGAGGTTCTATAAAAGGAGAAAGACCCCAAGAGTCATATACAACAGAAATTTATGGGGACAATCTATAAAAAGAAGGTCTTCAGAGGCAACATGATGACAATTAATTCATATCTTTCAATAATCACTCTCAATGTGATTCGCCTAAATGCTCCTATAAAATGGCACAGGGTTGCAGATTGGATAAAAAGACAGGACCCATCCATATGCTGTCTACAAGAGACTCATTTTGAACCTAAAGATATATACAGACTGAAAGTGAAGGGATGGAGATCCAACTTCCATGCCTGCGGACCTCAAAAGAAAGCTGGGGTAGTAATTCTTATATCAGACAAATTAGATTTTAAACTAAAGACTGTAGTTAGAGACACAGAAGGACACTATATCATTCTTAAATGGTCTATCCAACAAGAAGATCTAACAACTGTAAATATCTATGCCCCCAACAAGGGAGCAGACATCTACATAAGCCAACTGTTAACCAAAATAAAGAGTCATATGGATAACAATACATTAATTGTAGAAGACTTCAATACTGCACTCTCAATAATAGAGAGATCATCTAAACAGAAAATCAACAAAGAAACAGAGCTTTGAATGACACACTGGACCAGATGGACCTCATAGATATATACAGAACATTCCACCCTAAAACAATAGAATACTCATTTTTCTTGAGGGCACATCGAACTTTCTCCAGAATAGACCACATCCTGGGTCACAAATCAGGTCTGAACTGATACCAAAAGATTGAAATTATTCCCTGCATATTTTCAGACCACAATGCTTTAAAACTGGAACTCAATCACAAGAAAAAATTTGGAAGAAATTCAAACACTTGGAAGCTAAAGACCACTCTGCTCAAGAATGTTTGGATCAACCAGGAAATCAAAGAAGAACTTAAACAATTCATGGAAATCAATGAGAACGAAAACACATTGGTCCAAAACCTGTGGGATACTGCAAAGGTGGTCCTAAGGGGGACCATAGCCATGGTCAAAGCCATCCAAGCCACACTCAAGAAAATAGAAAAATCCAAAATTCACCAACTAACTCTACACCTTAAAGAACTAGAGAAAAAGCAACAAACAATGCCTAAGCCATGCATTAGAAGAGAAATAATTGATTAGAGCAGAGATCAATGAATTAGAAACCAGAAAACAGTATATCAGATCAACAAAATGAGAAACTGGTTCTTTGAAAGAATTAATGAGGTCGATAAACCACTGGGCTGACTTATCCAAAAGAAAAGAGAAGGATCCAAATTAATAAAATTATGAATGAAAGGGGAGAGATCACGACTAACACCAAGGAAATAAAAACAATTATTAGAAATTATTATCAACAACTATATGCCAATAAACTGAGCAACCTGGAAGAAATGGATGCCTTCCTGGGAACCTTAAACTGCCAAGACTGAAACAGGAAGAAATTGACAATCTGAATAGGCCAATAACCAGTAACAAGATTGAAGCAGTGATCAAAAACTTCCCAAAAAACAAGAGTCCAGGGCCTGATGGATTCCCTGGGGAATTCTACCAAACATTCAAAGAAGAATAATACCTTTTCTACTGAAGCTGTTTCAAAAAATAGAAACCAAAGGAAAGCTTCCAGGCTCATTCTATGAGGCAAGCATTACCTTAATCCTACACCAGGCAAAGACCCCATCTAAAAGGAGAATTTCAGACCGATACCCCTGATGAATATGGATTCCAAAATCCTCAACAAAATCCTAGCTAATAGGATCCAACAATACATTAAAAGGATCACCCACCAAGACCAAGTGCGATTTATCCAGGGGATGCAAGCATGGTTCAAAATTCGCAAATCAATCAATGTGATAGAACACATTAATAAGAGGAGAGAGAAGAACCATATGGTCCCCTCAAATAATGCAGAAAACGCATGTGACAAAATACATCCTTTCCTGATTAAAACTCTTCAGAGTATACGGATAGAGGGAACATTCCTCAAGTTCATAAAATCCATCTATGAAAAACCCACAGCGAATATCATCCTCAATGGGGAAAAGCTGAGAGCCTTTCCCTTAAGTTCAGGAACATGTCAAGGATGCCCACTCTAGCCACTATTGTTCAACATAGTATAGAAGTCCTAGCCACAGCAATCAGACAACAAAAAGAAATAAAAGGTATTCAGATTGGCAAAGAAGAAGTTGAACTCTCTCTTTTTGCAGATGACATGATACTTTACGTGGAAAACCCAAAAGACTCCACCCCCAAATGCTTAGAACTCATAAAGCAATTCAGTAATTTGGCAGGATACAAAATCAATGCACAGAAATCAGTTGCTTTCTTATACACTAACAATGCAACTGTAGAAAGAGAAATGAGAGAAATGATTCCATTTACAATAGCACCAAAAACCATAAGATACCTCGGAATAAACCTAACCAAAGAGGTCAACGATCTATACTCTAGGAACTACAGAACACTCATGAAAGAAATTGAAGGTGATGGAAAAACATTCCATGCTCATGGATCAGAAGAATAAGCATTGTTAAAATGTCTATGCTACCCAGAGCAATCTATACCTTCAATGCCATCCCGATCAAAATTCCAAAGACATTATTCAAAGTGCTGGAATAAACAATCCTAAAATTTGTATGGAATCAGAAAAGATCCCGAATTGCCAAGGAAATGCTGAAAAAGAAAAACAAAGCTGGGGGCATCACATTCCTGATTTCAAGCTATATTACAAAGCTGTAATCACCAAAACAGCATGGTACTGGCACAAAAACAGACACATAGACCAATGGAACAGAATAGAGAGCCCAGAAATGGACCCTCAACTCTATGGTCAAATAATCTTCGACAAAGCAGGAAAAAATATGCAATGGAGAAAAGACAGTCTCTTCAACAAATGGTGCTGGGAAAATTGGACAGCCACATGCAGAAGAATGAAACTCGACCATTCTCTAACACCATACACAAAGATAAATCAAAGTGGATGAAAGACCTCAATGTGAGACAGGAATCCATCAAAATCCTAGAGGAGAACATAGGCAGTAACCTCTTTGACATCGCCCACAGCAACTTCTTTCAAGATACATCTCCAAAAGCTAGTGAAACAAAAGTAAAAATGAACTTTTGGGACTTCCTTAAGATAAAAACCTCTGCACACCAATGGAAACAGTCAACAAAACAAAGAGGCAACCCACAGAATGGGAGAAGATATTTGCAAATGACACTACAGATAAAGCGCTGGTATCCAAGATCTATAAAGAACTTCTCAACTCAACACCCAAAAAACAAATAATCAAGTCAAAAAATGGGCAGAAGACATGAAAAGACACTTCTCTGAAGAGGACATACAAATGGCTAACAGACACATGAAAAAATGTTCATCATCATTAGCCATCAGGGAAATTCAAAGCAAAACTACATTGAGATACAACCTTGCACCAGTTAGAATGGCAAAAATGGGGGTGCCTGAGTGGCTCAGTGGGTTAAGCGGCTGCCTTCAGCTCAGGTCATGATCCCAGGGTCCTGGGATCGAGCCCCGCATTGGGCTCCCTGCTCTGTGGAGAGCCTGCTTCTCCCTCTCCCTCTGTCTGCCGCTCTGCCTACTTGTGCTCTCTATCTCTGTTAAATAAATAAATAAAAATCTTTAAAAAAAAAAAAAAGAATGGCAAAAATGGACAGGGGAAGAAACAACAAATGTTGGAGAGGTTGTGGAGAAAGGGGAACCCTCTTACACTGTTGGTGGGAATGCAAGTTGGTACAGCCACTTTGGAAAACAGTGTGGAGGTGTCTCAAAGAATTAAAAATCAAGCTACCCTATGACCCAGCAATTGCACTACTGGGTATTTACCTCAAAGACACAGATGTAGTGAAAAGAAGGGCCATATGCACCCCAATGTTCATAGAAGCAAGGTCCACAATAGCCGAACTGTGGAAAGAGCCAAGATGCCCTTCAACAGATGAATGGATAAAAAGATGTGGTCCATATATACAATGGAATATTACTCAGCCATCAGAAAGAATGAATACCCAACTTTTATATCAACATGGATGGGACTGGAGGAGATTATGCTAAGTGAAATAAGTCAAGCAGAGAAAGTCAATTATCATATGGTTTCACTTATTTGTGGAACATAAGGAATAGCATGGAGGACATTAGGAGAAGGAAGGGAAAAATGAAGAGGGAGAAACTGGACGGAGAGAGACTATGGACTCTGAGTAACAAACAGGGTTTTAGAGGAGAGGGGGATGGGGTATGGGTTAGCCCCGTGATGGGTATTAAGGAGGGCACGTACAGCATGGAGCACTGGGTGTTAAAGAAAACAATGGATCATGGATCACCACATCAAAAACTAATGATGTGTTGTATGTAATTAACATAACATAATAAAAAAAATTTTTTTTAATTAAAAAAAAAGACAGTATGGGGAGAATGGATATGTAACAAGGGTTGCTGAGGAAACACTGAGAAATAGGGAAACATAAAATAAAAATAGGGGCACCAGGGTGGCTCAGTCATTAAGCGTCTGCCTTTGGCTCAGGTCATGATCCCAGGGTCCTGGGATCGAGCCCCGCATCGGGCTCCCTGCTCAGCGGGAAAGCCTGCTTCTCCCTCTCCCACTCCCCCTGCTTGTGTTCCCTCTCTCGCTATGTCTTTCTCTGTCATATAAATAAATAAAATCTTTTAAAAAATAAAAAATAAAATAAAATAAAAATAAATGTCACTCACAGTATATCATTGAGGGCAATGATTGACAAACATCTTCTGTAAAGGGCCAAATAGTCAACATTTTAGGCTTTATGGGTCTCTGTTGCAACTACTCAGCTCTGTCTTTGTAGTGGAAACAGCTACAGACGATTTGTAAGCGTATGGTCAAGATTGTGTTTCAATAAAACTTTATTTACAAAACTGGGATTGCCTGGTGTGGGCAGAGTTTGCAGACCCCCTGTTCCATGGTAAATACTATTGCCATTATGGTTAATTGTAGCTTTTTAGTTTTTCTTTTTTTTCAGGCTGTTACAGAGTAGTATTAGTATTAGTATTAGTATATTAGTATAGTAGTATTAGATGGGAAAATATAAATATATAAACATATTAAGTGTTATATATACAATTACATTTTATATTCTTATATAAATAATCTCATTATTAAATGTAAAACAACAACAAAAAAATACTGACTGCATTAGTGCTGGAAATACTGACTCTACCTTTGGCCCTCCATCTTGATCAAGTCCTCTCTTGGGGCAACATGTTCTGGACCCCCTGGAAATTTTAGAAATGCTGACGGACCAAGGCCCCACCTGAGGAAATTTGCTCTGTCCCTTAATAAATTTGTAAACTTGGTGTATAATTCTTCTAAAAACAGGTTTTTGACAGCCACATAGTATCTTGTCACTTCAAAGCCACATAGATAAGGCTATCCTTTCCCTCCTGTCATCACTGTAGTGTTTCATGGTTGTTGTGTGCTGAAAAGTCAGGGTGGCTCCATCTCCCCACATGGCCAATTCAATCCATTCTACACTGCTCTTTTGAGAATTAAATAAAATAATCTGTGTAAAATATTTAGCACAGATACTGTGAGAAACTTAATCCCTCTTTTCATTCACTTCTTTTCTTAAAAAAGGATTTTATTTATTTATTTGAGTGAGAGTGAAAGCAAGAGAGATCACAGAGGGAGAAAGAGATTCAGACTTACTGCTGAGTGGAGAGCCTGATGTGGGGCTCGATCCTGGGAACCCTGAGATCATGACTTGAGCCGAAGGCAGACCCTTAACCAACTGAGCCACCGAGGTGCCCTTCATTCACTTCTTTCTAGAAAGTGTTCATTGTTTTCTGACTCCATATTTCATTCAGGGGTCTTCTTACCTTCTTTCTGTAGATGTGTTAGGGGACAGGTGAGGGCTTGTTGAGACCCAGGCCCTCAGGTTCCTCCCCCTGGAACTCACCCCAGTCAGGAATCATGATGGGCAGGGTGTGGGACACAAAATCCTGAGTTTGCCCCTGGGAAGGTTCTGACACTGCTGTCACAGGAATTCATTCTCTTCCATAGCATCTCTGCACTTGATAGCACCACCTGATTGCTAGAAGGAGAAACAGAGAATGAAGGTGTTGTCGTGATCTCAGGAACCAGAGGTAAACTGCATGCATCGTGATTATGTGCTCAGATATCCAAGTTACCAAAAGTATCAAGTTCTTCTGAAGTAAAGATCTTATCTCAACATTTGAAAGTGGACTCTAAGGAGGTGGGGGAGGATGTTTTGTAATTTCACACAATACTTGTGGTTATCACTATTTGTTGAAAACTGGCAACCATCCAGCTACTAATAACAGAATTTTATTCTCAATCATGATTTTTAATTTTATTAATTTGTGAGAGAACTTTGCCATCTTTTCTTTACAGATAAAGGGAGTATCCATTATCCTTCTTTTTTTTTTTTAACTGCCTCAGGAAAAATTTTATATTGATTTTCTGTCAAAATGATAATATTTCTGGTATATCAGGTTACATATTCTTTTTTTTTATTCTTATGTTAATCCCCATACATTACATCATTAGTTTTAGATGAAGTGTTCCATGATTCATTGTTTGTGCATAACACCCAGTGCTCCATGCAGAATGTGCCCTCCTCAATACCCACCACCAGGCTAACACATCCTCCCACCCCCCTCCCCTCTAGAACCCTGTTTGTTTTTCAGAGTCCATCGTCTCTCATGGTTCATCATTATCCTTCTTTTTAACCATCTGATATGTATTCAGGATTTTTGATTTTCTTTCCAGAACCCCAGAGAACAAGGTTTCAGAGGCATATCCACCATGTTGCAGGCACCTGTTGTTCTCAGGGGCCTGTTCCCATTGAGAGTGTGTATTCCTTTTGTCCTAGTATTGACCCTGAATGTGGAGTGAGGTGCTGCTTCTATCTCTAGGATACAGGATTTATACCTTGGTGTCTCCTATACCCAAATAACTGCCATATACTTAGGGATATAACAATCAGTAGATTCTTTCAGTATGGCCACAGGATGGTAGTAAAGGCATGGAATTTTTATGTTTGACAGATCATTCTACCTCTGAAAAACTGCAATGTCCATGAATAAAATTGGAAGTGATAATAAGAAATATGTAATCTGTATACCCCTTTCCTGTCTTCATTTTGAACCATTCAGGTACTAGAAATCTCTCTCTACAGTGCATTAACAGACAAATGGATTTTCCTGTGAACCATTCACTCTGTATTTTCAGAGTTCCCAGACAGCCTAATTTGGTAGGATATCGGTTCAAACTGCTTTAATTTGTATCATAATTGCCGATATCATATGGGGCTCACTGTGTGAACAGAATCTAAGACATTTTCCTGCCAAGCTCAGGAAATACTGCAGAGGGAGAGGCTCTGGCTGGGCATCCAGCTCTGCAACCTCTGTGGTTGCCCATATTGAGAAGGATGTGGGTGTGATCAGACCTGAAGATGGTTCTTGTGCAGCTTCTCTTGGCAACTCTAATGCTGTGGGTCCAAATCCAGCAGCCACAGTAGTACATGACCCCATCTTGTTTCCTTAAGAAATTTATTTTCAAGGTTGAAGTGGAAGTTTCTTGTTCTTCCTACTTAAGTGACTCTAAGTAAGCTTTGTTGAGACAAATGTGAGATATTCTCTCCCTGATCTGGTTTCTGTCAGTACCAGTGCATGGCTCTTTTGTTAAGCTAGTGGGCACTTTCTAAGGTATGTGTGCACACTCATCTCTTGCTCTGGATATTGATATTTCAGGTTGCTCCAACTTTACCTGCCTATGGCCAACTGCAAGCAAAGAAGGGAAATTCCCATGAAAAAAATTATATGGAAAAAGGCAACAAGAAGAATTTCTTGAGGTTTTCTGTAAACTGAAGTTCGTGGGGGACAACTCACAGGCCTGAGAGACAAGAAAATGATAGCTTTCAGCAGTGGCATATTGTTGGCCTGGCTGGGTCCCCAGCAACAAGGTAAGAAAGGTCCCTGTTAACGGGACTTGTCAGGCCCGAGGCAGGAGGGTGGGGCTGGTTCAGGTTTCTCAGAAGTGGTGGCTTAGATAGTTCCCTGGGGTTGTTCATTATCTGCCACAAATATGAGTAGTTCCGGGCCTTCCTGTTCCCTGTGAGTGCTGGGCAGATGGGGTAAGAGGGCTTCCAATCTGGAAAGAAATTCCTGGTAAATGTGTCCGTCTGGGGTGTGGCAGGATGATTCTCACACCCACTCTGCCATTCCCCTTGGAATCCCGTACTGCAGAAACGTTGCTCAGAAACATGAAGACGGGTCTTTTATATTGAAAAGGCAACTGAGAATTTACTGGCATTTTACTTATTCTCTGAAGACACCTAATCCCTCAGGTCCTGCACCTGTGCTGCAGCACATTGTAACAATTTGTGTCAGTTAGTGTTCAGGATCGGTTGTCTCTGCTGTGGGAGACAGTGTGTTTTTCCTTTTATTGCCCTGCAGTGAAGTGGTTTAGTGTAACGGTCAAGAGGAGTCAGCTGATGTGGGTCCCTCCCCTTCTCTGCCACCTCACCCAGTTAGTACTTCAGTTACCTCAGGAGTCAGACATGCTGGCTGATTATACTGGAACAGAATATTTAGGTGATGTGGGTTACAGGAGCTAACATATGCCCAGAAGGGAGAACACACTCATACACAAACACATACACACACATACAAACACTCAGGTAGGCTTTTCTGCTCTTGGCAGGTTCCCTCTCTTCTTTCACAGGGAAAATCAACAGTGGCCCTGTTAGAGGCATCTAACAGCCTCAATGAATTCTGAGCTCTATTCCGATAAGATCATGCTGGCACAACCTCCCCACACCTCCAAGCAAAAGGGCCTTGCTCCGATTCTAATTCACTGGACCCCCTAGAGTTCACTTAAGGAATTGCAGTCTTTAAACCTTTCAGAGCCCATTATTCCAGTTCAGAAGGCATGAACTTACTACCTTTGGCTCAACATTAAGCCTAAATTCATTAAGCTCTAATTTTTTTTTCAATTCATTAAGCTCTAATTTTTGTAGTTTTAAAATGGACCAATAATAGTTATGTTACAGAGGGATTTCTTTTAGATGTTATAAAAATGGCACGCAGTGATTCCCTGTCTCAGCCTGAACCTTACTCACATACTGAGTCTCTGGATGCTGAGACTTAGCATTCTAAATGACTTTAAATTTAAATGAGACTCAGCAATTTAATTTTAAAATATTACATGTTTAATAAATATTAACTTTCAGAAGAGCAAATATTTAAGGCACCTGGGTGGCTCAGTTGGTGAACGTCTGACTCTTGATTTTGGCTCAGGTCATGGTCTCAGGGTCCTGAGGTTGAGCCCCACATTGGGCTTGTGATGAGCTTGGAGCATGCTTAAGATTCTCTCTCTCCCTTTGCCCCTCCTCGAGTCCTTCTAAAAAAATGAGCTGGGGGTGGCTGGCAGTTTTAGAAGCACAGACAGCAGAGACATGCTTGGACCTGGAAGTGAGGGCTGGGAGTGCTGCTGTGGGGTGCACAACCAAGGATGCTGCAGTTTTTAGCAGCACAGACAGAAATGGAGACAATGTGGCCTAGAGAGCTCACTGAAGAACAGATTCCGATCTCTCTGTCCTGAGGCAGAGGTTTAGATACAGTCACTTCTGCTCTGACTCTCAGAAGAGATGGGGAAAGCTGCCAGGGAAAGCTGCCAGAGAACAAAAGCCCCCCAAAATGGGTTTTAACTGAGCCCATCCCCCCCACAGGGAGCAGGACAACTCTGCACATACAGGATTGCCTGAGTAACAGCACAGCAGGTCCCTCTCCTAGAAGACAGGCTGGAAGAAAAAGAGGCCAACAACCCTAAGGTCCCTAGAAAACAGGTAAGCATCTTGCACCTGTTGGGTTGTGGTCAATAATTTGGACTCTGTACATTCCCTCAACCACCCCTCAACAGAATGACTAAGAGGAGGAACCCCTAAAATAGGAAAGACTCAGAGACTGTGACCTCTGCCACAGAACAAATGGATGTAGATATAAACAAGATGTCAGAAATAGACTTCAGAATAATAGTTATGAAGACAATAGCTAGGATGGAGAAAACGATTAATGGCAACACAGATTCTCTAAGGGGAGAAATGAGAGCTGATCTGGCAGAACTTAAAAATGCTATCAATGAGATCCAATCTAATCTAGATACTCTAACAGCTAGGGTAAATGAGGCAGAAGAACAAATTAATGATCTAGAAGACAAACTGATAGAAAAGAAGGAACTGGAGGAGGCCAGGAACAAACAGCTTAAAATCCATGAAAAGCAAAATTAGAGAAATAAGTGACACCATGAAACATTCCAATGTCAGAATTATTGGGATCCCTGAGGGGGTGGAGAGAGAGAGAGGACTAGAAGATATATTTGAGCAAATCTAGCTGAGAACTTCCCTAATCTGGGGAATGAAACAAGCATTTGTGTCCTAGAGGCAGAGAGGACCCCTCCCAAGATCAAGGAGAACAGACCAATGCCCCGGCATGTAATAGTAAAACTTGTAAATCTTAGAACCAAGGAAACCATCTTAAGGGCAGTTAGGGGAAAAAGATTCCTTACATACAGAGGGAGGAACATCAGAATAACGTCAGACCTATCCACAGAGACCTGGCAAGCCAGAAAGGGCTGGCAAGTTATAGTCAGGGTACTAAACAGCAGCCAAGAATACTTTATCAGGCAAGGCTGTCATTTAGAATGGATGGTGAGATGCAGAGCTTCCAGGATTTGCAGAAACTGAAAGAATATGTGACCACTAAGCTGGCCCTGCAAGAAATATTAAGGGAGGTTCTATAAAAGGAGAAAGACCCCAAGAGTCATATACAATAGAAATTTATAGAGACAATCTATAGAAACAAGGACTTCACAGGCAACATGATGACAATAAAATCTTTCAATAATCACTCTCAATGTGATTCGCCTAAATGCTCCTATAAAATGGCACAGGGTTGCAGATTGGATAAAAAGACAGGACACATCCATATGCTGTCTACAAGAGACTCATTTTGAACATAAAGATACATCCAGATTGAAAGTGAAGGGAAGGAGAACCATCTTTCATGCCAATGGGCCTCAAAAGAAAGCTGGGGTAGCAATTCTCATATCAGACAAATTAAATTTTAACCTAAAGACTGTAGTTAGAGACACAGAAGGACACTATATCATTCTTAAATGGTCTATCCAACAAGAAGATCTAACAACTGTAAATATCTATGCCCCCAACATGAGAGCAGCCATCTACATAAGCCAACTGTTAGCCAAAATAAAGAGTCATATTGATAATAATATGTTAATAGTAGGAGACCTCAATACTCCACTCTCAGCAATAGACAGATCATCTAAGCAGAAAATCAACAAAGAAAGAAGAGCTTTGAATGACACACTGGACCAGATGGACCTCATAGACATATAAAGAACATTCCACCCAAAACAAGAGAATACTTATTCTTCTCGAACGCACATGGAACTTTCTCCAGAATAGACAACATACTGGGTCACAAATCAGGTCTCAACTGATACCAAAAGATTGAGATTATTCCCTGCATATTCTCAGACCATTACGCTTTATGGAATTCAATCACAAGAAAAAATTTGGAAGAAATTCAAACATTTGGAAGCTAAAGACCACTCTGCTCAAGAAGTGTTTGGGCCAACCAGGAAATCAAAGAACTTAAGCAATTCATGGAAACCAATGAGAACAAAAACACATCAGTCCAAAACCTCTGGGATACTGCAAAGGCAGTCCTAAGGAGGAAATACATAGCCATCCAAGCCTCACTCAAAAAAATAGAAAAATCCCAAGTTCACGAACTAACTTTACACCTTAAAGAACTGGAGAAAAAAACAACAAATGATGTCTAAGCCACACATTAAAAGAGAAATAATTAAAATTAGAGCAGAGATCAATGAATTAGAAACCAGAAAGACAGTAGAGCAGATCAACAAAAGTAGAAGCTTGTCCTTCGAAAGAATTAATAAGATCGGTAAACCACTGGCCAGACTTCCCCAAAAGAAAAGAGAAAGGATCCAAATTAAGAAAATTATGAATGAAAGGTGAGAGATCACGACTAAAACCAAGGAAATAGGAACAATTATTAGAAATTATTATCAACTACTATATGCCAATAAATTGAGCAACCTGGAAGAAATGGATGCCTTCCTAGAAACCTATAATCTATCAAGACTGAAACAGGAAGAAATTGACAATCTGAGTAGACCAATAACCAGTCAAAAGATTGAAACAGTGACCAGAAATCTCCCAAAAAACAAGTCCAGGACCTGATGGAGTCCCTGGGGAATTCTACCAAACATTCAAAGAAGAAATAATACATATTCTGAAGCTGTTTTAAAAAATAGAAACAGAAGGAAAGATTCCAGACTCATTCTATGAGGCCAACATTACCTTGATTCCCAAATCAGGCAAAGACCACATCAAAAAGGAGAATTTCAGACCAATATCCCTGATGAATATGGATTCCAAAATTCTCAACAAAATCCTAGCTAGTAGGATCCAACAGTACATTAAAAGGATCATCCACCACGACCAAGTGGGATTTATCCCGGGTATGCAAGGATGGTCCAACATTCACAAATCAATTGATGTGATAGAACACTTAATAAGAGGAGAGAGAAGAACCATATGGTCCCCTCAAATGATGCAGAAAAAGCATTTGACAAAATACAGCATCCTTTCCTGATTAAAACTTTCTGGAGCACAGGGATAGAGGAACATTCCTCAAGTTCATAAAACCCATCTATGAAAAACCCACAGTGAATATCATTCTCAATGGGGAAAAGCTGAGAGCCTTTCCTTAAGATCAGGAACACGTCAAGGATGCCCACTCTTGCCACTATTGTTCGACATAGTACTAGAAGTCCTAGCCACAGCAATCAGACAACAAAAAGAAATAAAATGTATTCAGATTGGCAAAGAAGAAGTCAAACTCTCTCTCTTCACAGATGACATGATACTTCATGTGGAAAACCCAAAAGACTCCACCCCTAAATTACTAGAACTGATACAGCAATTCTGTAATGTGGCAGGATACAAAATCAATGCACAGAAATCAGTTGCTTTCTTATACACTAACAATGTAACTATAGAAAGAGAAATTAGAGAATCGATTCCATTTACAATAGTACAAAAAAACCATAAGATACCTCGGAATAAACCTAACCAAAGAGGTAAAGCATCTGACTACAGAACACTCATGAAAGAAATTGAAGAAGACACAAAAAGATGGAAAAACATTCCATGCTCATGGATCAGAGGAATAAACATTGTTTAAATGTCTATGCCGCCCAGAGCAATCTATACTTTCCATGCCATCCTGATCAAAATACCAATGGCATTTTTCAAAGTGCTGGAGCAAACAATCCTAAAATTTGTATAGAATCAGAAAAGACCCCAAATTGCCAAGGAAATGTTGAAAAAGAAAAACAAAGCTGGGGGCATCATGTTGCCTGATTTCAAGCTATATTACAAAGCTGTAATCACCAAAACAGCATGGTACTGGCACAAAAACAGACACATAGACCAATGGAACAGAATAGAGAGCCCAGAAATGGACCCTCAACTCTATGGTCAAATAATCTTCGACAAAGCAGGAAAAAATAATGCAATGAAGAAAAGACAGTCTCTTCAATAGATGGTGCTGGGAAAATTGGACAGCCACATGCAGAATGAAACTTGACCATTCTCTAACACCATACACAAATAAACTCAAAATGGATGAAAGACCTCAATGTGAGAAAGGAATCCATCAAGATCCTAAAGGAGAACATAGGCAGTAACCTCTTCGACATCGGCCATAGCAACTTCTTTCAAGACACGTCTCCAAAGGCAAGGGAAACAAAAGAGAAAATGAACTTTTGGGACTTCATCAAGATAAAAAGCTTCTGCACAGCAAAGGAAACAGTCAACAAAACAAAGAGGCAACCCACAGAATGGGAGAAGATATTTGCAAATGACACTACAGATAAAGGGCTGGTATCCAAGATCTATAAAGAATCTCTCAAACTCAACACCCAAAAAACAAATTAAGTCAAAAAATGGGCAGAAGACATGAACAGACACTTCTCCAAAGAAGACATACAAATGGCTAACAGACACATGAAAAACTGTTCATCATCATTAGCCATCAGGGAAATTCAAATTAAAGCCACAAATAGATACCACCTTACACCAGTTAGAATGGCAAAAGTTGACAAGGCAAGAAACAACAAATGTTGGAGAGGTTGTGGAGAAAGGGGAACCCTCTTACACTGTTGGTGGGAATGCAAGTTGGTACAGCCACTTTGGAAAACAGTGTGGAGGTGCCTCAAAAATTAAAAATCAAGCTACCCTATGACCCAGCATTTGCACTCCTGGGTATTTACCCCAAAGACACAGATGTAGTGAAAAGAAGGGCCATATGCACCCCAATGTTCATAGCAGCAATGTCCGCAATAGCTAAACTGTGGAAAGAGCTGAGATGCCCTTAAACAGATGAATGGATAAACAAGATGTGGTCCGTATATACAATGGAATATTACTCAGCCATCAGAAAGAATGAATACCCAACTTTTACATCAACAGGGATGAGACTGGAGGAGATTATGCTAAGTGAAATAAGTCAAGCAGAGAAAGTCAATTATCATATGGTTTCACTTATTTGTGGAACATAAGGAATAGCACAGAGGACATTAGGAGAAGGTAGGAAAAAATGAAAGGGGGGAATTCGGAGGGGGAGATGAACCATGAGAGACTATGGACTCCGAGAAACAAACTATAAGTTTTAGAGGGGAGGGGATGGGGGGGTGTGTTAGCCCGGTGATGGGTATTAAGGAGGGCACGTATTGCATGGAGCACTGGGTGTTATATGCAAACAATGAATCATGGAACACTACATCAAAAACTAATGATGTACTGTATGGTGACTAACATAATAATTTAAAAAAAAAGAAAATTAAAAAAAGAAAGGCTGAGAAACAGTATCTGACATTTTTCCTTCCTATACTGGGAATAAATTCATTCTTTCACTAAGATTCATAAGGTGGGGAATTTCCTGGACATAGACGAGTGTTTCAAATGCTAGGAGCCAAGAAGGTAGATAAATGGTCACTTCAGACACATTCATGAAAAAATGTGTTTTCTCTTCATGAATTATTTCAAACAGGGAAGAAAACAAAGGCAGAATTTATCTTTTATTCATTATTTTGAATACTTTCAAAAATAGAGATTTTATTTTCTTTATTTTTCATAACATTAATAGCTCACAATATTGAAGGCATTTCTACATGGTAGGTGCTGTGCTACAAACACATTGTTTCTATTATCTCATTTAATCTTCACAAAGTCTACTAAGTTGGTGCTTTTATTGTTTCCATCTTTCAGATGAGAAAAGGGAGGCTTTTGACACACCAGGAATTTTACCAAAGGTCTGACATGAGCAAGTAGCAGAACAGTAATTTGCACCAGAGGATCTATATCTAGAACCCACAATCTTAAATAAGATACTTTATTTCTTCCATATGTACTTTTTATAACATATTTATACCACTATGCAATAAGAATATGTACACATGTATAAGTACATATGTATGTATGTATGTATTTACAGAGGTGTCTGTGTATATATTTCTATCAAGGTTCTAGAATGCATGTTTAAGATTCATTACAGGAAATACTCTAAATATTATTCCTCAATAATGCTTCCTGAAATTCACTGATTCACACATTAATTCAGCAAGGGTGTATGGAGGCTGCATGAGAGACAAGGCATGTGCAGACCCTGGCAAGGTCACAGACACCAGAGACATAGGTCCTCCTTGGGAGCACTTGTATCCCAGCAGCACTTGCGTTCATCTTCCTTCATTTGGCACTGCACCTGGCCCTCACAGTCAGGTCTATGACCACAGTCACCCGCCCTCCCTCCATTTCAAGTCCCTTGTTATGCAGCCTGTACCATCCATACTGCCTAGAACTCTCTCAGGACAAAGACCTGATGGTTCCTGACTCAGGCTGTTCTCAACAACCCCAGCCAGAAGCTCTCATCAGGAGACCATCAGGTCAATGGGAAGTTGGAGCAGGAGGGCTGACAGCCTGCAGGCACAGCTGGTGACTGGACTGTCTGCTTCTTTTCCCCTTGATTTTAGGACTGAGGTACCTGTCAGGGAGCACAGAGTGGGGGCTGAGGCTGAGGCTGGGACTAGCGCTGAGGTTGCCCATGTGGAAAGGATGAGAGTCCAGAACTGAAGAGCGGTTCTTGCGGCAGACTGTCTGGCTCCTCTAAGATTTTGTACATTTGCACGTGGTTTCATCTACTGTGTTCTGTGGACTGTATAAAAAGAATTGCAGTAGAGGAGACAGGATGTCTCAGTGCTGCCTATTTATTGTTCTCATATTGCCTCTGAGCAAGTGTTATAAGAGACCAAATATGTATCAGATACCCAACATCTGATTCATTTTTTTTTTTTTTTTGGTACCAATAAATGACTAAGGTGGCAGGTGCAATGTTGAGTATGGTACATAAATGTAATTATCCTTTTTTCTACTGTGGATATAGATATTTTGGTTGTGTCATTTTGGCTACTAACTGTAAAGAGAGAGAGAGTGGACAGAGATATAGACACAGATATGTAGACCGAGAGATACGGAGAGAGAGACAGAAATGAAGACAAAGACTGACAGAGACATAGACACAGGTATATCTAGTGCAGATAGAAATATTGCAAATGTGCCTCAAGGGAGACTTTTCTAAATTAATTGTCCCAATTATTTCATGGTAAGGGGTAGAGACAGATGTGAAATTTAAAAGAAGTACTGATGATAATACTGAGCCCTCCTCCAGGCTGGATCCTAAGCATCTTGGATTTCTCATCTCATAATCTCACAGCAGTTACTGGGGTGGGAGCATCTCTGCTCCACAGAAGTCAACTCTAGATGCTCCAGCTGACCTCCTCCTCTCACTCCACAGTCTGGGGCCCCTGGGGTCTATGCAAATGCTGGCTTTTGTTGTTGCTATTTTACTGCATTTCTCATGACCATCAGTTTCTCTCAAGGATTTGAATTGTAAAATTTGGTTCCTAGGTTCAAACAATAGTATTTTCATTGGTTCTTGAACAACACTTTTTGTAGATTAGTTTATCTTTTTTAGAGTCAGAAAGCTTCATAGATTAAGTTTTTTAAAACCCTGGATCTTGTCTACATAACTATGTAGTTACTACCTTCTGAACCGAGTCTCTGTAGCACAGAAGTCTGCGTTTTAACTAAATAAAAAAGGACACAGCCTTTGCAGAATAATTAGAAAAAGTCACTCTTTCTCCAAGCTGACACAGCTCTGCTCAGGGTATAGCGAAGGGTGGGTATGGGATGGATTTTGTTCCCCACTGTGCCCCCTCACATAGGCACACATGAGCAGGGCACACTGGTAACAACAATCAGAGGCTGCAACTCCAGGTTTGTTGCAGGGAAAGGAAGTGTCATTATTGTTGATAATGTATGTATGTCATCTCTTCTTCATTCTGATATTGGAGGGATGTGTTAACCTTACCGACTGAAAATAGTTTCCTCTGGGTTAGAACAGACTCTTTCAAGTTGGGACAATCTCCTTTGGCACATTCCTCATCCTTTGTTTGTCTGTCTCCTGCTCATTCTCATGAGGACATCACTACACATGGGAGGAGCGGAGTTAGTTCTTACAGTCTTCCGCCCACCTTCTTCCAGCCCTTTGTCCTGCTGGTCTTTAGGATTCAGCCTCTTTGTCAGAACTATCTTGTGCCATAACCAACCCTGAACCACTGACTCACACCACGCCATGGGATGTAAAGTTTCCCCCTTGCACCTTCTGTTCTTGTCTAAGCATCAATTCTATCTTCCATGAAATAGGTGTATCTGCAGGATTTTTAGAATGATCACATGATTTCCTCAACAGACTCAACATGTAACATATTATCTGGCAGCTAAATGGATATGAATTCCAATTTATTCATTGCCAGCACCTTCAGATTGAGCTTTTCAGTTATCGAAAATCTCTGAGAACCTTACTTCTCTCTGAGATAATCAGACCATTTCAACAGAGTCTCCAAATAGGAAAGCAAATCAATAGGAAATTATGTCAAACCAGACATTTAGAGCAGGGTTAGTGACATCTGTGGGGGTACAATGGTAGCCATCAGACTCCCTTTCCTCTGATGCTGAGGCATTACATAACAAGAAGTATATAAAGTGCTTAATACACTGCCTACCTAGTGCAGAAGGAGGTTTCAGTAAAAAAATAGCTATTATTAAAATCTTATCAGAAGATTATGTTTATTAAATTTCAAAAGAACTTAATTCTTTTTCTTTGAGCAAAGGAAAGCAATCAAAGTAATATGTTGACATGTGGATTACAAATACTAATTCTACCACTTTCAGAATATAACTACAGATTTTTGGTAATTATTTGGTAACTTCAATTTAGAAGTTAAAAAAATAAAGGCAACAGAACTCACAATAGATAGGAATGATCAGTTTGTGAGTGAAACATTTAAATGTTGACTCATAAATGGCAGGAAAGTAGATGAAGGAAGGACAGAAATGATAGAACAATTATAACAAATGTGAGAGGCTGGATTTTAGTTGACATTATGAAAATGGCAGGCATTTCTCTACTTTCTTTTCATAAGAGTTAAGATTGGTTCACTACTGCCCACTTGTTTATTGTATTAAAGAACATCAAGAACACAGAATTGAATTCATCATAATATGGGTTCATAAAGCCCTGTAATCATTCTTCTACACAGAGATAGAGATCTCTTTATTTATTTTATTCTACTTAGGTGATGATGACTTACCTCTAATAAATCGGCAAATACCTCAGAATCCCTGATTTAACTGAAGAACAAAAGCATTAGAAATAATCTACATGCTCCTCTCTACTAAATTCATCAACTAGAAAAGCACAACATTTAATGATAATCTCTCAACACTTGTCCGGTTTCCTGTTTTCTTACTGAGGGAACAGGGCACATCCTGGTCTGTTAGAGATGGGACTTTGGTGGCTTTGTGTAATGAGAAATGAAAGGAACCAGATAAAATCTCCCAACTCTTCAACTTGTTTTACTTATGTGGGGGCAAATACAACCTATTTATTTGACTGTCTAGTTGATTTTTATTCTTTTGTTCCTCCAGATGGACAGTCTACTTCTCTTTACCTTGCCTTGGGCATTACGAGGTAGACCCTCATGGACTGCACAGATGGTTTTCCTTATTCTCTGGTTGCTGTTTGGGAGCAGCTAATGGAAGCAGCAGCAAGAGACTGAGAAGTGGGAGAGAGTGAGCTTTGGGCTCCCTCCCTGAAGGAGGCCTGTATCCTCACAGGGACCAACATATAGTGACAACTCCTGCCATACCCAGAGCTTCATGTTCAGGAATAAGAGGTGCATGTGGGAGAAGTAATTCTCTTTTATACCACTCAACCCACTGGAGGAATGTGTTTCTTTTTTCTCAGGGCCCTGGATCCACAGGCTTGGAAATCTAGTTCCCAAGAAGAAATACTTTTGTCAGGTGACATGGTGATGGTTCTTTGAACTTCAAATTCCATTGGCCAACTTTCCATTGGAAATCAGAGCAAAGATTCCCATTACTGTAATTCACAGGGGTTAGGTTCCTGGGGCACAGAGCAATGGGGAGAAAAGTGGAGCATTGATCCTGAGGAGGAAATAGGAGCTTTCACAGTATCCATCCTTTGCACACCTCAGCATCCATTCTTGTCCTTTGCCTAGAGGAGAAATCTGTCCCCCCACAGCAGGGGACACACAGGGTCCTACTTGAAAGCCTATCTTCCTCTCAGTCTCCAGATGAACATGTGAGGTTGATTTTCTAGCAAACTTCCATGAATGGTAGCAGATCATGTTTTCAGGCAATAAAAGTGCCAAACAACTATGTTGAAAAAAACTATGGTTGTGTGCAATTCTGCTTGGGATGATCTCATTCGCTCATCTGCATGTGGACAAAAGAGATGTAAGGAAACCAAGGAAATTAAGTACAGTGTTACTAGAAGACTCAGTATCACTGCCACTGTCTATAGTACCTGGTATCTGTCCTTCACTGGGGAAAAGACCCACTCAGCTGAAGAAGTTACTCTGAGCTCTCCAAGCATGAACCTGGTCTCTAACTTGGCAGATGGAGTCAGTAGGAATCAGCAGAGAAAACAAGATTTTGTTTTGTAAAAGAAGCAAAGGTTGTTGGAGAAGAGGGGAGAAATAGTGGTCAAGACAGAGGCTATTACACACATTTCTAACCATCAGACTTCATGTGTCTAAGTGTTCAATAATATGCAAGAATTTTAATATTAAGTAACATGTGAATTCTTTTTAACAATAAATTTTAAAATAAAAATCAAAAGCCATACAGGTTTTCCATGAGTCAATTAGGGTATGGAAGTAACATAGTAAAAACTCTCCTGATCCCAATGTTTAGAAGTGACCTCTCCAAGTTGTGCCCTTTCCTCTACCCAAGATGGTGTCCCTGAACCCATTCTGGGGGTGGAACATAAAGAACACCCAACACAAAACAATCAGCATAGATTTCCAGGTGTTCCCAGAAATTTTTAGAATTGTGATTTTTAGAAGATGACTCTCATGTAACAGACATGACATTTTGCCCACTACTAGTGTGTGTGATCAATTGAGAATGGATAATATAACTATGAAAACTGATTTTTTGAGATGTTCTTAGGCTTTTTTCAGCATCAATTTCATAATATAATGTTGTTTCTATTACTCAAAATCATTGTGTCTCACCCACCTCAGGAATGAAATAAATGAGTTGAGCCCAAATCATCAGGATATTTCAAGCATCCATCTATGCAAAATCCCCCACCTGTGAGGTAATGTGAGCCCCTCTCTAATAGTAAAAATATCAATCTCACTTCAACAGACATTAATGGAGTCACCACTGTACTTGGTCCTGTACATTTTAACAAGATGCTTTCAGTGTTGTTAGAATCAGCCATTTAAACAACCATTTAATTAGCAAACATTTACTTAGGATGGGAGGGCTTATTGGTCTCTGGCTGGTTTGGCTTTACTGTGTGTGGTCAAAGTGTCCTTGGTGAAGCTCACCTTATCCTCAAGGAGAAGGGCAGGAGGAGGAAATGACTCCAAAAATGACTTGTTGTTCTCTCCACATAGGGGTTGTTTTCTCCATGCACAAGACCATTGTCCTCTCAGGTTGTAACTCAAAGGCACTATAGACCCATGTTGCAAACTGAGATTTAAATTGACTTGGGGGCGCCTGGGTGGCTCAGTTGGTTAAGCGACTGCCTTCAGCTCAGGTCATGATCCTGGAGTCCCGGGATCGAGTCCCGCATCAGGCTCCCTGCTCAGCAGGGAGTCTGCTTCTCCCTCTGACCCTCCTCCCTCTCATGCTCTCTGTCTCTCATTGTCTCTCTCGCAAATAAATAAAATCTTAAAAAAAAAAAATTTTTTTAATTGACTTGGGAGGACTTCTCATGACAGCATCTTCATATTTAGCTAATTTCTCTGTAATGAAATTGTAATAAGTGTTTTGGACTTTCCTCTCAATAATCATGTTTACCAATGCTATTAAGTGTACATAAAATTTGAATCTTTGATTGAAAATACAATTAATTCAGCTTAGATCTCCTCAGAGACCTTTTGCTTCTTCCCCACATATGGCAGCAGGTGTTTTCCTGTTTGGGACTGGAGGATCAGTAATACAGATTTTCTTTTTTTTTCTCAAGAAGTTGACAAACTTTATAAGAAATTAGTAAACATATTGGTATCTTATTTGTACAATTTTGCTTTAACAGAAATCGGTCACATAATCGTGGCAGGTAAAACACCCATTTTACAGAGGCGATAACAGAGGTCCAGGGAATCTGGCCCCCAAATCCCATATGGAGTAGCATTCAAGGAGAAGTGGAAGGCTGTAGGCCCCGGGCTCAACCAAGGTTGATACATCAACCTGCCTGAGGATCATGTCCCCGCACAGGAGTTGAGCACCAAGCTTGCCAGTGCATGAGGATGCTGAGAAGCTAGCCCTGCTGTTTTCTGTGCTTTTGATCCCTGATTCTCCACTGTAAAGTAACTAGCAGTGGGCAGGGCAGCAACTCAGAAAATGGAATCAGAAGGTGACTTCCAATCTCAGTTTTCAATCATTTTATGGTAAATCTCTCTCTCGAATGATTTTCACAATACTTTATTCTCACATTCTTCACTGGTGATGGCCAGAATCTTCAGTCACCGGTCTGTCACAGCTCTGTTCAGTAGAAATAAATGTATGTCACAATTTGAGACACATTTTCTAACTGTGGCATTTTTTAAAAAGTTAAAGAAACAAAATTCTAGGACTGTTTTTATTTACTGCGAGATATCCAAAATAGTGTTTCAACAGTAATCAATATAGAAATTACTAGGATATTTCATCTGTTTTTATAGTCTCCAGAATGTGATTTGTATGCTACACAAACAGCCCATCTCAGTTTGCACTAGCTACATTTCAAGTGCTCAGGAGCTACATGTGTCTAGTGCCTAGTGGCTACTGCATTGGGCAGCACAGATTCTGCTCCAAGTGCTTCAGAAACGCTGTGCCGGACGATCTTTAGAAAAGTCCCTCCAGACTGGACAGCTCGCTGGGTCTGCGCCAGACTGCGCGTCAGGGGCTCCTTAGCCTGCAGGGTTCTGTGCAGTGGACCCGCGGAGAGTTAGAGTCTGGGGTGCTGAGGCTGACCCAGGGCAACCCCAGGGACCCAGAGCCGGTGGAAGATGCCGGGCATGGAGCGCCCTGGGAGACAGAGACCTTTTTGCTCAGGGACCTGGTCAGAGCACAGGGCTGTGCTCTTCCCAGGCAGCACAGTAGTACACGCCCTCGTCACGCTTCTCCAGCTTCATCACCGACAGAATACAGCTGTTGCTCTCCCTGCCCTTCTTGGCATTGACTTTGTCTGCTTTCATGGGAAAATCCCTCTGCACATAGGACCTGGACATGTCTAGGTAGAGGAGCCTCTTGGGGGCCGTACCCTCCTGGTGGCGGTACCAGTGGACATAGCTGACCGAGGTATCTACTTTGCATTGCAGGGTGGCTGAGCTCTCCAGGGGCAAGCGCACCACCACCAAAGCAGGCTGATCCAGCTTGAGCCCTGCTCCACCACCTGCCAGGGGGAGGAGGAGACAGTGGTGAGACAGGGATGGCCAGGAGCCTCAGGGTACCCTGCACAGGGGGAGCGTGTCTGGACTTACCGGGAAACAGGAGAGTGCACAGGATGGCAAGGAGACCCAGCATGGTTCTGCTTCCTACCTGGAAAGAAACCCAGGGTGACCTCCTAGATGCACTTGCTGGGAGGAGACTGCCTGGGTGGTGGCAGAGGGCAGGTTAGGATCTGAGCTTCTGCTTCCCTGAGGCACCTGCAGGTAATGATGAGAGAGAGGCAGGAGAAAGGGAGGGAGGGGCCAGAGGGCAGGGACAGGTCTGACCACAAGGGGTGGAGGGAACATCCATGGTTAGGGGGCTGAGAAACAATGAGGAATGTTGGTGCAAGGAGAATACCAGTGATAACAGCAATCCTTGATTGGACTTCGACTACACCTGAGCACCACACTAATTTGTTTCGGCTCATTTTTTTTAATCACATCTGAAAATCACCCTGTGGGATGAATGGTAATACCCTCAATTTAGAAATGAGGAAAGCCTGGCTGGTATTTTAAGTAACCATTCCAAGGCAACATGCCTAAGGAGGATTAGGAGATGGGGTTGTGAGCCAGGTCTGCCTGGAGACAAATCTCAAGCCTCAAATGGCCACTCGGTACTGACAGAGCGATGGGTGTGCAGGCTGCTTGGGATGCAGGGACAAGCACAGAGCAGAGATCCCTGCTGAAAAGGCAGCAGGCCCCCTGAGCTAGCACTGGGGCATTTCTCCCAGAGGTCTCCTCGGAACATGTAAATGCCCTAACATGACATGATAGCTGTACACAGGAGTCTTGGGCAAGCTAGTTCTCCTTTTCCTCATATGTCAAAGGGACCTCATTAGGTTGCATGCAGAGTAAGCAGGGAATGTGAGCAAAGCCTGTGTCCTGTCCCAGATGCAAAGAAAAAGCTCAGGAAATGTTGGGGATTGGTGTTTCATCTTAAAACTGGACTAGTTACAGTAGATGATTTCTGGGGTCCTCATAGTGTAGTATTACAGGGAATATTACAGTTATGGAAAATCAGGTGTATGTGTGTGTGTGTGTGAGTGTGTGTGTGTGTGTGTGTATGCACGAGCACGAGAATGCAAGCAAAGCAAGTTAATTTAAAAGAGAATTGCTGTTGTTCCTGAGGCAAAAAGGTAACCTCACATAGGGTTGCCAGATTTAATGGAAAAATAGTGCAAAATGCTATGCAGTATCTGGACATAAACTACAAAATTATTTGTTGTTTATCTGAAATCCAGGGAAATGCAAATCAAATACACAATGAGATATCACTTCACACCTATTTGAATGCCTATTATCAAAAAGTACAAATAACAAGTGTCATCACAGAAGCTGGGAGGTGAGGAAGCACAGGGACTTGGGGTGACCGTCCTTTGCTCAAGGACCCCATGTGCTCCTGCTGTCCCAGGAGCAGCTCTGAGAACAGACGCTCCCAGGCAAGCTCAATGCCTTGCAGTCCCAGAAAATCCTTCCTGGGACAGAAGACTCATGGTTTCAAAAATAAGAAAACATAAAATTGTCATCACATTAAAGCAGAAAGAGTGTTCTTAAAGTGGTAATAAGAGAAATCTACTTCAGAAACTGCAATCAAAGCTTCCCATCTGTCTGCTTTTGCCACAGGCTCTGAGGCTGCCAGGAGCTCACGGTCTGCAGGGAACGGTGGGTTCAGACCGACTCCATGTGCCTGCCAGCCTCCCAGACCTGCTGGCCTCAGGAATGGTCCAGTCATGGGGCCAAGCCTGGGAGCCCAGCTCTCTGCGCAGGCAACGATGTCATCTGATCAATGGTACGCTGAGGGGAGAGGTCCTTCTCAGTACGTAGCTGCCAAATGGGACACTTGGAAGAGTCTGAATGATACCTCCTAACTCTGGGAGGATTTATTACATTGACAAGGACAGAATGACTGCTCCAGTCCAAGCCCTGCCACTTGGAGGATGTGTGTCCTTGGGAAAGTCCCTGTAAATGGGAATAATAATGCTCACACTGGGGACACCATCCACCATGGGCCAGGGATTGGACCAAGTTGGTTGCTTTGTAAATAAATACTACCAGTCAGTCTGAAGTATGATATGACTCTTATAACCACTTATTCCTTATAATAACACGTCAACATAGTTATAACAACCACATATGACAGAGCAGCTAACTGGAATCTTAAAATATTTCATCTGTGCCATCACAAAGCTAACAAATGCAAAACCTGTCACACCACCCATTCTATATACGTAGAATTCAACATATATATACACAGAGACAGAGAGAGTTATGTTTAACCTCGAAAGAGTAAGGGATCATGAGGAAAATTTCAGTGAGATTGCAGAATTCAAGAATCTCTCTCACATGCCAGGGAGCAAGGGGCATAAACTGTTCTTGAAGAGCAGTCATTCAGGTAACAGTGCTGGGCCTCAGAATGTAGTAGAGACTCTTCTAACACTGGTGAAACAATAGCTGCTTGCCTTTTGGAGAGACTAATTTTTTTAAGGTCGTAACAGTAATCATTGATCCATTAATAATGTCAAATACACTTTATTGAATGTCATACACGGTACATATTGATTCCTTCCCTGCAAGCATAAAGCAGGTGTTATTAATCCCATTCTTCAGATCAGACAGAGGCTTTGAGAGGTTGAGTAGCCCCACTAAGAAGAGCACACCATGAACTTCAAGTCAGCCAGGTTAACGAAGCATGTGCCCTACGTACCCTGCTTGGATGTTTTTGATTCAGAGATTAATTTCTGTTCTCCCTGAGTTGTTTCTTTGAATGCAAATTCTGATCTTATTAAATTTCCCATTTGTTTTAAATAATGCGCTTCCCTCTTAAAAACCTACATTATTTTACTTATTACTTACACTGACTTCTACCACCCCCTGCTGGCCATTGCAGGTATGACACACACCTTATAGTCCTCTGTGTTGGAGCCCAGGTGAATGAAGTCTATTACAACAAAGATCAGCTTAGTGAGGGGAAGGGCCCAGAAATACTAGGCAGGAAATCTGTTTTTTCCAAATGTGTACTCAGTATGGGTGGTAGTTTTGGGTAAGTGGTTCCTACTTGCACGGCCCGCATTTCCCAGCCTCAAATGAGAGGATCGACTGAGATGTTTGGTCTCTTACGTACCTGTGAAAACTACAGAGATTTGCTTGTGAATAATGCATATTTACGTTTATATAAATGGCACAGCATTCCTGTCAATCCGTGTCTGTCCATCTGTCTGTCCCCCAGTTCACTGCTCCTCGGTGCTGCTCCTGGTGCCCCAGGCTACAGCCACTGCATTAATTCATCCACTGACAGTGACAGACACTCGTACTGCTGCCCAGGCTGGCTTCACCAGCAAGCCTGTCACCGACAGCTCAGGAGCTCTGCACGCTGGGAGTAAGCATTTCCCCGGGAATCTCATCCCAGGGTTGCTGGTCCCGGGAAATACACATCCACGTTCTCCATAACCACCGTCCATCCTGTTACCTGACAGCGAAGATTTTACCAGCCTGAGGGCTCCCACACAGCATCACGTTGTTTGAGGAGGTTCTGGGCTCCTGTCTGATGATGAGGAAGCTGAGGGTCTCTGTTTACACCGGGTGTCCATGAAGTGTCTCCCTCAGAGACGAGCTTCTCCGTGTGCTTTAGGTGCAGCAAAGGGGAGGCTGGCTCGCAGAGGCTACAGCGCAGCAGAGCCAGGCCAGCTGTGCTGTTGCCGGGCCCCCCATGTCCTGCCTGTGAGCCCTGGAGTCAGTGCTCCTACCGCTGTTTCTCAGCTCCTCATCTGCAGACAGGAAAATCAGCAGCTACCTCATAGGGTTATGAAGATTATATAATGTACAACATGCAGAACACTTAGGAACGTTTCAGCTAATAAAGATTGTTATTTATTATTTTCTATACTATTAACAGTAATTGATATATATTAAATATAAATACAAATATACAATGACATAAACATTAAATTATTAAAAATTAATTAAGATGATAATAATCATTTTAATTTCTTGTAACTTGAACAAATTTATGTCTCTTAGATATTTATCCATTCTGAGTTTTAGTTGTTACAAATATCCTCAGCTAATCTATCAATTGTCTAAACTTTGTCTAAAGCCCTTTCATTAACTAGATATTCTCAGTTTTGTAGTCAATCTCTTGTTGGCACATACTTTGCCTACTTTGGAGTCCTGTTTAAGAAAACCTGTCCCTCTCCAGCACCATGAAAGCGTTCTCTCATTTCTTGTAATATTCAGTTTGAGATTTGAGTCCAGGCTAATCCCGCAATTAGTGTGTCTTGACTTCTGTGAACTCATCCATCCCTCAGTCTCTCCTTTATTTGCTCCTTGCACGTGTACATACGATCCCTGCAGCAGATTCAGAACACAGAGCAGGGCGGTAGAGACTTTATCAGTTACTGGGGAAATGAAGAATTGAGTTGTATTGATTTTACACTGAATTCCATAAGAAACGCGAGTGGGTGCTGGCAGAGAAGTGAACGAGTGGAGAACGCTAATGATGTTCCTTCCTGATGAGCTTACATTGAGTACACAGTTATGGAGGGAAAAAAAGAGTAATCCAGTGAAAGATATTAAAAATTCTCCTGTATAGACATTGGGGCAGTGACTGGACTTTTCTATATGACCTATTAATATTATATACCTGTAAATATAAAATGTCAGAAAAATATTGACCAAAAATATGGCTGGTATGAGAAGAAATTGCTGTTTATGAAGGTTGTTAGGTTTTTAGTGATACATGTACGTTAGTACTAAATTGCATCTCGTGTCAGCCTGTAAACTTAATGAGTATCAGAATGTAAAATGCCTCCTCTTCCAGGAAGCTCACTCTGACTACAGGGCGTGTGTGTGTGTGTGTGTGTGTGTGTGTGTGTGTGTGTGGTGATTTGCTAACCAATGCTGGCTCTGCAGCTGTGTTAATACTTACAGACTTCACACCCGATGTCCCCTGACCCCATTCTGTCAGTCAGGCTCCTGTTGGCATCACTCTGGGCAGGTGTCATGTCGCTAGGAACCCTAGTTGGGGGATGAGGGACAAGGTCCTGCGGGATGATCTCTGGGCTCCCAACCACTAGGGGGAGCCCCGCCTCTGCATTTCAGGGGTCCCTTCTGTGGGGAGGGTGCCTTTGTATGTTGCACCTTGTGGGGGACAAAACTTAGGTTCCCAGCACACTAGCCTGCTAGACCCTGGGAGGAGGGAGAGCACCAGTAGCCAGGGAGGGATCGGGCGCCACGGAGAAGCCCACGTTGGCCCAGTGCGCATTCAGGGGCCGGAGACAGAGTGATGTGGGCAGGAGCCGGGCCTGGCTGAGCTTTTCCAGGCATTAGGAGCTTCTGGCTCAATCAGGTGTGTTTGGGGGCAGGTGTCTTCCCCACGTAAAATGTCTAATTCGAATGGTGCTGGATTATGTGTCTTTCAGCTGACGACAGCAGTGACCAGTGCCTTTTTACTCCCAAAGTGATCCTGTCACAGGTCCAGCCTCCCATGTGTTCTGTACCATCACCGTCTATAATGGTGAAGCCTCGTTTTCCAATGTGAGCTCCCGGAAACTGCATTTCCCTCTCCTGGTCACATCTGTCCTTCCAGTTTTTCTCTAGGGGCTTGCGGCTGTGTGCTCCCCATCATTCCGTGCCTCCTCGCCCAGATGGAGACGTGGTTGCTGGATCTCAAAGTGTCACCTCAAGAGGCAGAAAAGGAACCAGTAAGTGTCCCCCCCAGGTTAGGCTCCTGAGACTGGCTAGGGACCGAGCTAGAAGGAAGACCCTGGAAGTGCTGATTGGAACGGAGCCCCACTCGGGGGGTGAGGTGGATCTCAGGTCTCCATCCTTCCATGGGCCCAGCAGAAATCCAGAGCAGGTGGAGGACAGGATGGGGAGAGAACGTGGCTCCTCTCTTGAGCTGTCAGGCCAGGCTTCCCTAGAAGACAGTGTGAGCCCTGGGGAAAAGCCCCTTCCAACACCAGAAACAGCCAGCACCTCTGTCCCTGGGATCACAGTCCTAGGACACTAAGCACTTTGTGCATCTGAACAGCCCGGTTCCTCAGTGACAGAGAGATGGAAACCAGTCAGGCTGAGCTGAGACAGCAACTCTAAGAGTCAGAGACCCTCCAGGGTCTCCCGTGGCTTCCATAGGGCAGGCGGTGGCTTTGAGGGGCCACCATCAGCACAGGTGATGCTGGAGTGGGATGAGTTGTGGGTGAGGGAGGAACGTGGAGGGCGGGAGGAGGGAGACAGCCAGCTAGAAAAATGCTCAGTCACCTCAGGCTTCCCCCACCCTCCTGTGAGCAGAGGGGTTCCTAGCGCTGTGGGATCCTGAGCCCTGCCAGGGGGTTATCGTCACCTGTGGGCTTTGAGACCCCCGGACATTGACTAGGAAGCCCCATGATGGACTGAGCTGCATGGTTCATTACTGGGTAATTCTTCTCTGCATGATGGCCTGAATGGATGCCTAGGAGCCATCCCCACCCCCTTGTTGATGACATGATCAAGAGTCAATGCAGAGACCCAGGATGTTTCAACACATGCTGTGATTATACTCTGTCAGCATCTGGCTCAGTTTGCCCTGCCTAATAGGAACAGAAAGTCTTATGTCCTAGAGAAGGTTAAGTGTGATTATAACCTCAAGGAACAGTGGAGGAAAATTACTTTCTAAATGGTTTTATATTGGGTAATCTCATTTACAGAGCAGAAATATCTAAGTACAGAATTATTATTCAAGAGTAATTGTAAATCACCCGAATCAAATCAAGATAGGTCTTCTAATCTGTTCCCTCTATTCTTCTATGAAAACCTATCCTGGAGCAGCAGCAGAGAGAGCTAATAGAAGTTACTTCTGTAATTATGTGTCAACATCAAATTGAGCTTGGTTATATCACCTATTAATGTGACTGAGGCTTGAATGCTTATGTGATTCAGTCAATTTCAGAGGCACTAATACAGCAGAACTCAGGATGAATGAAACACCAAGAGCACCTGGCTCCTGAGATGAGGCTGGTGCTTCCTCCAGCTTCTCCCAGTGTTACCCGCGCCCCCACCCCCACCCCGGGGCCCTGAGCCTCACTGTGATGGTCCCTCTCATCATGTGTGAGTGTGCTGAGCTCTCACATCAGGCTTCCTCCTCTTTTCTGTCCTCTTGTAGTTCCCTCCTTTTGGGTGGGAACCTTTTTATTGATTAAATATTTCTTCACCATCTTAACACTTTTTACATTTATTTAGCGCTATCCATTTATTATGCTTCAGAATTGATATTTCTCTAACAAAATGCATACTTTACGCCATTTGTCTGACCTGATCAGGGTTTTTTTTATTTCTTTTGGGCTTTGGTTTTGATGATGTTGTTGATTTCTGCAGGGAGGAAAGTATTCCCCAGGGAAAGATGCCATAAATACTGAGTCAAAGAATCATATGTGTAGCCAGAAATTTTTTTAACTAGTTGGAATATGTCCTTATAGCACTGGTTTGTAGTTTATTAGCATAACAGTTTTTGGTTGAAACACTGTCAAAGTACCTCTTTTTGCTCAGTTTTATCTGGCTCTTGAATCTGAAGCAGGTAAAAAAAAATGATTGTCAAATGTGTTTTGTTCATCATTCAAAAGCTCAGCTGTCCCTAGTCTGTTTCTGAAAACACTGAGCAGACATTGAACACAGCAGACACCGAGGATACGACAGTAACTGAGACGTGGTCTTGCTGTGGGACCCGTGGTGAGACCCAGAGTGTAAGGTAAATGTACCCGAGGGCCACAGACCCTGTGACATGCGATCTGCATCTCAGAAGACAGGCGGAGCAGGGGAAGGGTCTTGATGCTCTCTTCTTCCCTGCCACCCCCTCACCTGACCGTCCTCCAGGACCCCCCTGTGTGAGGAGGGATCTCTGTCCACCTGGTTGCCCACGACAGAGACCAGAGCCTCCCTGTGGACCCGCCCTTTCTCAGGGCTCCCATCCCATTGCTCTCCCTGCCATTTCCATCCTCTGTATTCCTGCCTCCTGGGTCTCATGCATTGTACCACCTCCTGTCTCCTCCACCTTCCACTCAGCCTTTCCTGCTGCGGTTCCTGCACCAGCCCCCTGTGTCCCTGCCTCAGTCAGCCTCTCCCAGCCCCACCAGAAAGCCATGTGACCTAGAACACTTGCATTGCTCCAGGAGTTCCTGAATCCACTCTAGGAGGTGAAAGTCTCATTATTCCTGTTTCAGAGACGAGCAGATGGAAGCACAGAAAAGGGAATAATTTGTGCAAGGTCATAGTAAGAGGTGGAGCTAGAGTTTGAACCCCGGCTCAGTGTTAGAGTCCACATTCACAGCTAATCCATATGTGGGCTTTCAGTATTAATGGAAATGCAGCATTGATCACATCTTCTGCCCAAAAGCCTTCACTGGCGGAAGGGATTAAGGAATTCATGGTCCTTAGCCTGGCAGCAAGCACCAGTTTGACCTCACCAGTTGTCCAACCTCCCAGTACCGTCTCCCTGTGTTCCCTTCTTAGCTTTGCTGAAAACATTGCATGCCCAAACCCTCAAGCCATTGCCCAGCTTCTTTCCTATCCTTTCCACTGTTGCTCTGCAGTCCTACTCTCCACTCACAGGAGAGAAGGCTTCTCCCACCCCACCCCCACCCCCTGGCTCCCTGGAGGTGTTCTCTGCATTTCCTCAGGGACTCTCCCCCAACCCTGTCATCTGTGCTGGCTGCACTGCCCTCAGCACTGACCTGGCCTGTTTCTACCACTGGGATTGCAGACTGAGTTGGAGACTGCATTATTTTATTCCCAGCATTGAGCTCAGTAAGTAATGAAACACACACACACACACACACACACACACACACACACACACACGATAGTAGAGCAGATTCCAGGCAGAAAGACTCATGTGAGTGATCAGAGGCACAGCAAGGGGACAGCGAGTCAGGGGAACTCCAAGTAACCTGATATTCTGGACTATTGGTATCGGATCTAAAAGTAGGTTAAACCATGAAAGCATAGAATCTGATGAAATATAGATATGAATTAGCAGAAAATATCTCTCTCAGCCAGCAGAAACTCAAATAAGTGTTAAACTCTTGATTACCTCATTATGAGGGTTATTTCCTGGAGGTGTTTTTTGTATGTCAGGATTTGTTTTTTTTTTGCAAAAAAGGAAGTTCACATTTTAGTTCATGCTTTTGATAGATTTTATCTTTCTAATCTAATATAATTTCTCAGAGGCATGTATTTACTTAGAAGTTCAGAGCAGCAGGATAATAATACAGGAAGAATACCACTTAGACATTCTTCATCAAGCTTCAGTTCTGAATCCATTGGCTTCCTGCCTCTGACTTTTACCGCCACCTAGTGGTGTTTGGGAGCATTACCATTTCATTGGATCATGAGCTGAACTAGAACTAGAGCATTGGCAGGGTGTTGCTGGTACTGCTTTGTTCAAGGCAAAATGCAGGTAAGTTGCAGGCAGAGAAGGAGTGTTCAAAGTGACTTACTTTATTGTATTATATTTTCACTGAACATTCAAGTTAGGAAAGAATTAAAATTAAAAACTATTAATGGAATCAATGTGCCTAGAACATAAGATTCGACTCTAAAGCACAGCTAGCTCATTCGGGCAGTGGCTACAAATGAAACAGAACAGGAGTCTGTGCTCCTGCTGCCCGGGCACGGATCCAGCGCTGATGGGCCCCTGGTGGAGGAGAGGGCGTCTGGGGTCTGCTTGCCTTCTCCTGACTTTCTTTCTCCAGCACCTAGTGCAGAGCCGGCACAGAGTAGATGTAGAGCTGTGGAAGGAATGGGTGAGAAGAGAGAAAGAAAGACATCAGAGGCACCAAAAATTAAAATCTTAGCACTTTTTCTTGTAAAGGATAGGCTTGAAATTTAGTATCTTAGAGACTTGGAATATTAGTACCTTTTGTTAGATGTACTTTGAAAGGATATAAAGGTGGTGTGTTTGCAGGTTTGCGTGTTGGTCTAACCGTGTCCTGCTTCCCCGTGGGGAAGGAACGAGGAAGCACAGTCCTCTGTCAGACGATTGGGCTGAAGGTGTTATGTGTGGTCAGACAGCTGAAGTGAACCAGTCGTGATGCTCAGGAAAAGGTAGTTTGTCACCTTTTAAATCACAGAAAGACTTAACATGATAAATAGTTCAATCGCATCACATAATTGCATCATATAATCTGTGCTAATAAACCTAGATGAAGGCACTGAAATTGGAACTTGACACTTTCTAAAAGTAACCAACCCACATGCTAGTTTGCCTAGGACTGTCTGGCTAACTGCTGGGGCCCCATGCAATTATTATTAGAACCCTTTAATCTCTTCTATTTATAGAGTCACCCTATATATAGTCAGTAGATTTGAACATAATTTTTCTAATTTTTAATAAAAACTTAGAAAAGTATGGAGACATCACTGCTGAGAATGTTAGCTAACCTTGATTTAAAAAAAAAAAAAAACAGCTTTAGGGAGGTGTAATTTACACACCATAAAAGTCATCCATTGTAAATGTGTGATTGCCTGGTTTTTAGTAAATTTATTCTTTTTAAACTAACATCACAATACAATTTTAGAGCAATTTTATCATCCAAAAAAGATTCTTTACTTACAGTTAATCTCTGCTCCTACTTCCAGTCCTAGATAAACCACTGACTGGATTTATGTTTTGTAAATGTGCCCTTTCTGGACAATTAATAGACATTAAATCATACAATGTGTCATTTTTTACATTTGGCTTATTGTACTTAGTGTAAAGTGTTTGAGGGTCATTCATGTTGTATTGTAAGTAGTTTGTCCCTTTGTGTTGCTGAATACTATTCCCTTGCATGGATGACAGCATTTTGTTTATTCAAAATGGATGGACATTGGAATTGTTGCCAGTGTTTTCTATTATGACTAATCTTGTTATGACTTTTGACATGCAAGTCTTTGTGGGGACATTTGTTTTTATTTCTCTTAGATAGGTTCCTAGCAGAGGATTCATTGGGTCTTTTGGTGAGTTTCTGTTTAACTTTTAATTGTCAAAGTTCTTCGTTCTCCAAAGTTGCTGTACCATGTGTGAGCTTGGTTTCCCCTTGTATATATGTAAGATGGAATGTCACTCAGCCATAAAAGAGAATGAGATTTTTCCATTTGCAACAACAAGGATGGACTGAGAGGTTATAATACTAAGTGAAATATGACAGACAGAGGAAGACAATTACCATATGATTTCACTTGTATGTGTAATGTAAGACACAAAACAAAAGAAGGAATAGGAAAAAAAAGAGAGAAAACCAGACTCTTACATACAGAGAACAAACTGGTGGTTGCCAGATGGGAGGTGGGTGAGAGGATAGGGGAAATCAATAAATTGGATTAAGAGCAATCATTGTAATGAGCATTAAGGAATTCATGGAATTGTTATATTATTATATTGTACACCTGAAACTAATATAACACTGTATGTTAATTATGTTTCAATTTTTAAAAAAATGTTTGTTTCTCCCTGTTCTCACTGACACATCCTAGAGGTTGTCTGTTTGATGACAGACATTATAGCAGCCGTGCAGTGGTGTTTCCTTGTGAGTTTCATTTCCCCCTATGGACTGAATGTTGAAAATATTTTCAGGTGCTTATTAGTTATTCATATATCTTCTTTGGAGAAATGTGTATTTTAAGCCTTTTATGATTTTTTTTCACTTTTTTTTTATTCTTATGTTAATCCCCATACATAACATCATTAGTTTTAGATGAAGTGTTCCATGATTCATTGTTTGTGCATAACACCCAGTGCTCCATGCAGAATGTGCCCTCCTCAATAGCCACCACCAGGCTAACACATCCTCCCACCCCCCTCCCCTCTAGAACCCTCAGTTTGTTTTTCAGAGTCCATCGTCTCTCATGGTTCATGTACCCCTCCAATTTCCCCCGCTTCATTCTTCCCCTCCCACTACCTTCTTCTTCTTCTTTTTTTTTTCTTAACATATATTGCATTATTTGTTTCAGAGGTACAGATCTGAGATTCAACAGTCTTGCAAAATTCACAGCGCTTACCAGAGCACATACCCTCCCCAGTGTCTATCACCCAGTCACCCCATCCTTCCCACCCCACCCCCCACTCCAGCAACCCTCAGTTTGTTTCCTGAGATTAAGAATTCCTCATATCAGTGAGATCATATGATACATGTCTTTCTCTGTTTGACTTATTTCAGTCAGCATAATACCCTCCAGTTCCATCCACGTCGTTGCAAATGGCAAGATCTCATTCCTTTTGATGGCTGCATAATATTCCATTGTATATATATACCACTTCTTCTTTATCCATTCATCTGTCGATGGACATCTTGGCTCTTTCCACAGTTTGGCTATTGTGGACATTGCTGCTATAAACATCGGGGTGCACGTACCCTTTTGGATCCCTACTTTTGTATCTTTGGGGTAGATACCCAGTAGTGCAATTGCTGGATCATATGGTAGCTCTATTTTCAACTTTTTGAGGAACCTCCATACTGTTTTGCAGGGTGGCTGCACCAGCTTGCATTCCCACCAACAGTGTAGGAGTGTTCCCCTTTCTCCGCATCCCCGCCAACATCTGTCGTTTCCTGACTTGTTCCTTTTAGCCATTCTGACTGGTGTGAGGTGGTATCTCATTGAGGTTTTGATTTGGATTTCCCTGATGGCGAGCGATATTGAGCTCTTTTTCATGTGTCTGTTGGCCATTTGGATGTCTTCTTTGGAAAAATGTCTGTTCATGTCTTCTGCCCATTTCTTGATTGGATCATTTGTTCTTTGGGTGTTGAGTTTGAGGAGTTCTTTAAAGATTTTGGATACTAGCCCTTTATCTGATATGTCATTGGCAAATATCTTCTCCCATTCTGTCAGTTGTCTTTTGGTTTTGTTGACTGTTTCCATTGCTGTGCAAAAGCTTTTTATCTTGATGAAGTCCCAATAGTTCATTTTTGCCCTGCTTCCCTTGCCTTTGGCGATGTTTCTAGGAAGAAGTTGCTTCGGCTGAGGTCAAAGAGGTTGCTGCCTGTGTTCTCCTTTAGGATTTTGATGGACTCCTGTCTCACATTGACGTCTTTCAACCATTTGGAGTCTATTTTTGTGTGTGGTGTAAGGAAATGGTCCAGTTTCATTCTTCTGCATGTGGCTATCCAATTTGCCCAACACCATTTGTTGAAGAGACTGTCTTTGTTCCATTGGACATTCTTTCCTGCTTTGTCAAAGATGAGTTGACCATAGAGTTGAGGGTCCATTTCTGGGCTCTCTATTCTGTTCCATTGATCTATGTGTCTGTTTTTGTGCCAGTACCATGCTATCTTGTTGATGACAGCTTTGTAATAGAGCTGGAAGTCTGGAATTGTGATGCCGCCAGCTTTGCTTTTCTTTTTCAACATTCCTCTGGCTATGCAGGGTCTTTTCTGGTTCCATACAAATTTGAGGATAATTTGTTCCATTTCTTTGAAAAAAGTGGATGGTATTTTGATGGGGATTGCATTGAATGTGTAGATTGCTCTAGGTAGCATTGACATCTTCACAATATTTGTGCTTCCAATCCATGAGCATGGAACGTTTTTCCATTTCTTTGTGGCTTCCTCAATTTCTTTCATGAGTATTTTATAGTTTTCTGAGTACAGATCCTTTGTCTCTTTGGTTAGATTTATTCCTAGGTATCTTATGGTTTTGGGTGCAATTGTAAATGGGATCGACTCCTTAATTTCTCTTTCTTCTGTCTTGTTGTTGGTGTATAGGAATGCCACTGACTTCTGTGCATTGATTTTATATCCTGCCACTTTACTGAATTCCTGTATGAGTCTAGCAGTTTGGGGGTGAAGACTTTGGGGTTTTCCACATAAAGTATCATATCATCTGCAAAGAGTGAGAGTTTGACTTCTTTGCCAATTTGGATGCTTTTTATTTCTTTTTGTTGTCTGATTGCTGTGGCTAGGACTTCCAATACTATGTTGAATAGCAGTGGTGATAGTGGACATCCCTGCCGCGTTCCTGACCTTAGGGGGAAAGCTCTCAGTTTTTCCCCATTGAGAATGATATTCGCTGTAGGTTTTTCATAGATGGCTTTTATGATATTGAGGTATGTACCCTCTATGCTTATACTCTGAAGAGTTTTGATCAAGAAAGGATGCTGTACTTTGTCAAAAGCTTTTTCTGCATCTATTGAGAGGATCATATGGTTCTTGTTCTTTCTTTTGTTAATGTATTGTATCACATTGATTGATTTGTGGATGTTGAACCAACGTTGCAGCCCAGGGATAAATCCCACTTGGTCGTGGTGAATAATCCTTTTAATGTACTGTTGGATCCTATTGGCTAGTATTTTGGTGAGAATTTTTGCATCCATGTTCATCAGGGATATTGGTCTGTAATTCCCCTTTTTGATGGGGTCTATGTCTGGTTTTGGGATCAAGGTAATGCTGGCCTCATAAAATGAATTTGGAAGTTTTCCTTCCATTTCTATCTTTTGGAACAGTTTCAGAAGAATAGGTATTAATTCTTCTTGAAATCTTTGGTAGAATTCCCCTGGGAAGCCATCTGGCCCTGCGCTTTTGTTTGTTGGGAGATTTTTGATGACTGCTTCAATTTCCTTAGTGGTTATAGGTCTGTTCAGGTTTTCTATTTCTTCCTGGTTCAGTTTTGGTAGTGGATACATCTCTAGGAATGCATCCATTTCTTCCAGGTTATCTGATTTGCTGGCATAGAGTTGCTCATAATATGTTCTTATAATTGTTTGTATTTCTTTGGTGTTGGTTGTGATCTCTCCTCTTTCATTCATGATTTTGTTGATTTGGGTCATTTCTCTTCTCTTTTTGATAAGTCTGGCCAGGGGTTTATCAATCTTGTTAATTCTTTCAAAGAACCAGCTCCTAGTTTCGTTGATCTGTTCTACTGTTCTTTTAGTTTCTATTTCATTGATTCTGCTCTGATCTTTATTATTTCTCTTCTCCTGCTGGGTTTAGGTTTTATTTGCTGTTCTTTCTCCAGCTCCTTTAGGTGTAGGGTTAGGTTGTGTACTTGAGACCTTTCTTGTTTCTTGAGAAAGGCTTGTATTGCTATATACTTTCCTCTTAGGACTGCCTTTGCTGCATCCCAAAGATTTTGAATAGTTGTGTTTTCATTTTCATTGGTTTCCATGTATTTTTTTAATTCTTCTTTAATTTCCTGGTTGACCCATTCATTCTTCAGTAGGATGCTCTTTAGCCTCCATGTATTTGAGTTCTTTCTGGCTTTCCTCTTGTGATTGAGTTCTAGTTTCAAAGCATTGTGGTCTGAAAATAGGCAGGGAATGATCCCAATATTTTGGTACCGGTTGAGACCTGATTTATGACCTAGGATGTGATCAATTCTGGAAAATGTTCCATGGGCACTAGAGAAGAATGTGTATTCCGTTGCTTTGGGATGGAATGTTCTGAATATGTCTGTGAAGTCCATTTGGTCCAGTGTGTCATTTAAAGTCTTTATTTCCTTGTTGATCTTTTGCTTAGATGATCTGTCCATTTCAGTGAGGGGGGTGTTAAAGTCCCCCACTATTATTGTATTGTTGTCAATGTGTTTCTTTGCTTTTGTTATTAATTGCCTTATATAATTGGCTGCTCCCATGTTAGGGGCATAGATATTTACAGTTGTTAGATCTTCTTGTTGGATAGATCCTTTAAGTAGGATATAATGTCCTTCCTCATCTCTTATTGCAGTCTTTGGTTTAAAATCTAATTTGTCTGATATAAGGATTGCCACCCCAGCTTTCTTTTGGTGTCCATTAGCATGGTAAATGGTTTTCCACCCCCTCACTTTCAATCTGGGGGTGTCTTTGGGTCTAAAAGGAGTCTCTTGCAGATAGCATATCGATGGGTCTTGTTTTTTAATCCAGTCTGATAGCCTGTATCTTTTGATTGGGGCATTTAGCCCGTTTACATTCAGGGTAACTATTGAAAGATAGGAATTTAGTGCCATTGTATTGCCTGTAAGGTGACTGTTACTGTCTATTGTCTGTGTTCCTTTCTGGTCTATGTTGCTTTTAGGGTCTCTCT